>NC_091821.1:253550740-253923240 GCF_038994185.2 Dermacentor albipictus
AACAAACAAAGACACCAATGACAGCATAGGGGAAAGTATTTCTAATCATTAATACATTTAATGAAACGATAGATTATTGGAAATTAAAGTGGATGAAAAACAAATGGCCGCAGGTGGGGCACGAACCCACGTCTTTGCATTATGCGTGCGGTGCTCTTATACCAATGGATACCGCGGCGCCATTTTCCCATCCACGTTCTGAGGTATTTATGTTTATCTGCTATAACCAAATCTGGGCGCGTTGGCCAGCGCCACCACTCACGACCTTGACGGCGTACGTAGAACATCCTTCCTGCCGCGGGCGTCAGTGGTACGTGATCTTTTTGGGTGAAGGAAACTGGTTACCAAACCCACACATGCTTCCCGAAGGCATCAATGCTGCCGGATTCGAGGCTGCTCTGCATCCACCGTCAAGATCGTGAGTGGTGGCGCTGGCTAACACTCCCAATTTTAGTTATAGCAGATACCCACGAAAGTGGATGGGAAAACGGCGCCGTGGTAGCTCATTTGGTAAGAACATCGCACGCGTAATGCGAAGGCGTGGGTTCAGGCCCCAACTAGGGCCAGTTGTATTTTGATGCATCTTAGTTTGCATTAATTTATCATTTCATTAATTATATCAATAAGCACGAGTAATTTCCCCCATTCTGTCCTTGGTATTTTTGTTTGTTGGCTTCCTATGAAGTGACTAATAAAAATTGGGCCCTCGGTTTCCTTTCTTCTCTTTCATGAAACACTTTTGTCACTCAGCAAATACATTTAATATCATAATTTCAATGGAAATAGAGAGATAGATAGAATGAAGAAGAAAAGGAAAAGAAAGGAAGGGATTAAACCACAGGTAATCTCCGCTTGTCTATCCTGTACTGGGGAAGGCGCAAAGAGGTATAAAATATTAGAAGAAACCAGGAAAAATAAGCGGAAAAAAAGGTACAAGAATCAGCACTTTAGGCCTGTCTGTGTGTGGGCACTGATACACGATATTTCGAGTGCCACATTGCTGTTACGGTTGGCGTGCAGCACCCCGGGCAAAAAGGATGCTCGACCACCACGCCTCATCGAAATGAAGGGTGAATTCCCAATTCGTTGTGGTCGTCTCGAGTGGTTACCGGTCTGGCAGGTGCCCCGCAGTACTTACAGGCCTCTTCGTGTGTGTGCATGCCTAAGCGAAACGAAGAATGGATTCGTAATTTGCTATGGTTCTCTCGAGGGGTTGCCCGTCCGGCTGGCGCCCCGCAGTGCTTACAGGCCCCTTTATGTGTGTGCGACTTTAGAAGAACCCTTTCCACGAACTGTCAAGCTCTACAGGAGAACATCCGCGAACCAACGTCGCCTAGAAGAAAGGATAAACGCCTACGATCCCGGATCTGCGGGTTGATACCTGCGGAGGCGGCCCGTCCAAGCTAACCTAAGAATGCTGGCCGGAGCAGCCGCAAAGCAACAACGGGGACGTGCGACCTCGCCCAGGAGAGAATGAGCAGCTGCAAAGCACCGATTGGGACTCAGTGCCTGTCACGTGATATTGACGTGAGCAAGATCCCGCCTACGACGTTAGTGGGACTATTTAAAGGGCCCCGTAATGTACTTTTACACTTCACTTTCCCTCTTCTTATCTTTCACCAACCATCTAATAAACCGTGAAAGTTTCACACTAGAAGTCGTCTCGTCCCTGCCTGCTCGCCATGGTCTACCGGACGCCTGCAGCCAGCCAACAATGCCACGCTACCCAATAGTAAGGCCGGTCGAGCTGCGAGAAAAAGGCGTCGCAACAAGTGATCGGCAGCGGTGGGGTGCGCTACCCTGGAGAACGCAACAATTCTCACAGACAGGCCATACACAGGCGTGCAACATCACACAGTGTGGCCTTGTGTGACACCGTAGCCATTTATCGCACAATCAGGTGCCTTTTATATAATAGAGCACCGCACTGAATTTTGGTTTTTGTGCGCGGGCGATTGTCTAGCAGGTCTAACGTGAAGGAAAGCACTGCTTTTCGCTGCTTAAAACGATGACTCTGAAGAAAATGTGTGATTGTTCTGCTGCACCCGTAAATATCAATACTGGGCTTCTGGCCATACCGATGATAAAGGAGTACGCATTCGACTATGCTACTCCAAGCCATAGACGAACTAGAAGCGTGCAGTCACGTTGTGAGAGGCTGGACAGACGATGAAACTGTAAATAAGTAAAATTAAATTATATCCCAAACATACAAAGTCATACAATAGTTATTGCTCGCATTGCTATTATAAAGGCATTGCTATCATAAAGGCTTGCCTCTGTAATCTAGGTGGAAGTGCACTCATCATGTGTTAGGTCACGCGCACGCTCACAAAGTGTTTTCACTGCGTCGGCCCCTGAAAGGAGGATTGCAGCACAGCTGCTGCTGTCGTTGGCAGACTTGGCGGCTGCGGCTGCTAGGTCGTTTCGATAGATGCGACAGGCTAACCAGACCCGCCGTGGTTGCTCAGTGGCTATGGTGTTGGGCTGCTGAGCACGAGGTCGCGGAGTCGAATCCCGGCCACGGCGGCCGCATTCCGATGGGGGCGAAATGCGAAAACACCCTTGTACTTTGATTCAGGTGCACGTTAAGGATCCCCAGGTGGTCGGAGTCCTCCTCTACTGCGTGCCTCATAGTCAGAAAATGCTTTTGGCGCGTAAAACCCCGTAATGTAATTTTTTTTCGGCCAACCAGTGAAATATTGTGCCGAGTCCTATGTAAATTGCTCGGTGGTAGACTTGCATGATGTCTGCGACGAGCGGCTCGTGGGATTCGTGACGCAGTGCGGAAAGTAAACTCTGGACAGCTGCGTTTGGGTCACGGAAAACGGACCATGAGTGGAGTTGCAAGGGAAACAGGCTCATGAGATGTCTACCAGTCGACGTAGTCATATATACGCCATGCTAAGGGGAGTGAACCACTACAAGGTGTTAAGGTTGGAGTTACGTGATTGATTGGCTGACCTTGACTTATTTATTAATGTTAACGTTTCTGACAAAATGCCTGTCTTGTGACGCTGAGGAACGCGGACGCACGTAACTGTCAGAGGTAAAGAAGACAGAAGAAAGGAAGTGCAAACTGTTTATTCTTACGTATCTTGTTTTCCTTGTATGTCGTAACAGTAGACTGATCACATTTAGGTTCCATAGCGGCATAGCGTATGCGACAGGCATTGGGGACTATCGTAACCACCTTTAACGACTCTTTAACGTGCACTGAACGGATAGCACACGGGCATTTCTGCATTCCGCCTCGTTTTATCATGACGGCACCGCGACCAAAAAAAAGAGAACCCATAACATCGTGCTTGGCACTACTACGCCTTTGATCCACGGACCCGGTACTCGAGTTTTCTTCTTTTTTTTTTTTTGCTGAGAAGTGAGCCTACAGAACCGAACTGCGCAACAAGAAAAAAAAAAGGCAAACCTTTGGGCTGTGTTAGATGGTAAACTAACCTCCGTTTCTTTTTAGTAATGTCTGTATAGCTACGCGTGATCAAATCAAACCGTTATTACTTCGCATTGTTCCATTCCATTGTTCCATAATATTCCATTGTTTTATTGACTGCGGTTCTCTCTTGCTCGATGTCTCCACGCGCGCAAACGGGAAAAAAATATTACTTCAAATACATTATATTGTGGGAATCAACGTTTTGAAACTGAGCAGGGACGCCGTAGCGGAGGGCTCCGGAATAATTTTGACCACCTGACGTTCTTTACCGTGCACGCAAAGCACAGTATACGTGTGGTTTTGCATTCAGCTCATACTGTAATGCAGCTGCCGCGGCTGAGAATCGATCCCGTGACCTCGAGCGCAGCAACATGAAACCCATAGCTACTATGCCATGGCGTCGCGTAAAGTTATTTCTTTATAGATCCGAACAAATTAGCTCAAGTTTTCCCGCAACCTAATCACTGCAATTAGATGTAATGTGTTTCCCTGAAGCAATAAAAAAAAAGATCAAGAGCAGCAATGTAGTTAACCAGTGACGCACCTAGCGCTTCTTTATTTTTTAACTTCGTTATTGCACTTGCTGGAAAAAAAGGCATTTCAAGCAGATAAACGTCAAACTTCAAGTTACGTGCCGGTCATGCGAAGGACTATTAACGTAACTATTATTCGGGCAGCCGCACACATTATTTTATGTACCTGATCCCCCCCCTCCCCCCATTTCTTCAGGACACGGCAGAGACGAACTGATGAAGCGCAGAGGTAATTAGATAGAACTTCGAATGACGCCGCTAAGTGAAGCATTTGGGTCTGCAATTGCAGGCGTTGTATGCGAAGAGAAGCATTGCCACAACACGAACGGCACTGTCGTGCATTCCCATCTAGAAAGCAAAGAATTTTTTAGAAAGCTACGCCAAGTCACAGTCGGCAACTTACTGTTGTCTCGGTTCGAGATAGAAATTTGGCGCGTTCTATAGGGACTGTTGCATCATTCGCAAGCACGCGAAGTATCGCTGCTGCATCCGTTCTAGACAGCGGGATGGGTTCCTATACGCCCTATTTATGAGCGGATCGAGGAGCTTCATCGGCATACTCGTTGCCTATTACAATATACCTGCCAACCAGTGAGCTTAAATTCGTACTGAAACCGCGCAGACGTATCGGTAGCAATGCATATATAAGAACTTTGTACTAAGCGCACGCCTTTTGTGGCAAACACGTACGCCTCACGGCATACGCATGGTAACAAAGCTAGCACATCAGAGCATGATAAGACTAACAAGCAACATATTCTTTTTAGGTTACAGTGACCCTTGCAGCGACATTGCTAACACCGACTTCACCTGCTTGGGAAATTTGTCTGAATAATCTTGCTTGAACCACTTAAGTAGCTTTCTGGTATATGACGTCTTGCGCTGCCACATGAAGGTGGTGCAAATACCATCACAATTTCTTTTTGCGTGTATATTTGCAATCTCGAACCGACCCGTCTTTTAAGACCTTTAGAAATCTTTTATGAATTGAATTTAATTTTTGTAAAGCATGACGTAACAGTCGTGAAATTTTAACACGGGCCCAAATTCATAAGCTTTACGAATAGTTCGGGAAAGTTGGCATGTGACGATGGCATATGATGTCTTTACTCTACGGCATGGGATGCGCTTACTCGACGAGGTAACGAAGGAGCGTCCGAGTTCGTATAACAAATTCGGAGGTTGCCTACAGCGCACACAGGCTGTGCGCTCGCGACCTCGTTGGCCCGGCTCGACGACCGACCGCTTTCAGAGCAGAGAGCCCTGGACTGCCGGCCGATACGGTCGCCACACCTACAACTCGGTCAAAGCGCTTTTGAAGTATCCACATTCAAGTGTTCTAATAGAGAGACTTTGATAACCTCAGGCGTTCCCCACCACCTCTATTTATTTATAGCCTGTTTCGTTTGTTTCTCCGCTATTCTCTCTGTCTTTCTTTCACCTTAACCCCCTCCCCCACCCTCTCTCTGTGTATGGTAGCATACTAAAACCTTTCTTTTCTTCGTGTTAACCTCCCTGCCTTTCTTATCTTTTCTGTCACTCTCACTCAATAGCTACACAAAATAAGTAGAGGAATACTGCGAGTTCTGAATATCATATGCCCTCCCTCGCCCTCTCCCCCCCCCCCCCCCCCGGAAATATTCAGCGAAGGGAAGACATCGCTGCTTGTTTCTCGATGACGTAAGCATTTCGCAGGGGCTGTGATATTGGACAAAAAAATTGCTAAGTTTTTTTTTTCTCTAAATAACTACAAATGGAAGAGTTCGACCTATTACAGAAACGTATATTATATGACTTATATTTTCTTATGACATAACTTTTTATAATCCCTTGTATTTATGTAACCATCTCAAAACTGCTCATAAAGTTAGCTAACTAGGGGCCGAATTCAAAAGTCTGGTTGCATGCAAGAGCGGTTCGTCCTTGCTGACGCGGAAGGAAACTACAGAGAGATTTCACGTTATACGAGATGAGGAAGCTGCACTTTCCAAGTTTCCGTGCAGAAGCGTTTAATTACGATGTTGTGTCCAGAAAGCGTCGTATGCTGCCTTAGTGACGCGAGAAGAGGCCGTTATTCGCCGGCACGTGCTGTACGATTTCTCGACGCTTGTGCAATAGCACAAATTTGTGACAGAGACAGTTACTTACATGTAATATAGAAGGAGGCGGTAAGCTTACCAGCGGTGAGGAACCTTTGTTCACTCTAAAAATAGATACAAAAGAAAATGCCATTGCAGATGTATATTGCTAACCCGAGCAACTCATCCATCAACGAAAGTGAAGCTGTGTAAAGGAGTTCTCACTCCTTTCGGAAGTCCAAGCAGTCTGTTCTGCCATTACCCGAAATCAACACAAGACTTTGCAAATGCCTTCACTATATCCAATGTAATTCATTCGCTATCCCGAGCCTTTTCAAGAGATTCACCATGTTCACGATTTGTATGGAGATTGATCCTTTATCGTTTAAGTTTATCCTTCAAGTTCATTAAAAAATAAAACAACAGCAAACGGTATGGTACGAACGTACTCATAAACAGCTATTAAAATTGATTTTACAACCCAGTGAGCCAGACCCAATACCTACGAAATTTTTGTCCATTTGGGCCACTCATAGCTGACCTCCAACGTGGAGTGGAGCTAGTGAAACGTGACGTGAGAAGCAGAAAACAAAAAACAAAAATGAAGAAATTACGGAGTGCTGGTTAAAATAAACCGTGCAAACAAGGTGTTGTCCGTTCCTGTAAGGTATATACCGGGTATCTTTTATTTTATACTCATCAATAATTACATTTTAAAGGCCGTTTAGGGCTCTGACGCAAGCTGTGTTGCTGGCTGTTCTTTGATTCTGACCACGTGTGCACGAAAAAAGAAAAAAATTCACCGACGTTTACGATACTCCCTCATGCGAAATTTGAGCTTAGCTCTATGCGTGTTTTCATCTCGCGATATATTGGCTGGTGTGGACAGTTTGTCTCGTGTGGCACATTGCTAATGAAGCGAAGTGCGGCGCGACTGCCTCGCTCATCGGGAGATCGCGAGAGGCAGCGCGTGGGTGACGCGTGGGGGTGATTCACCGCAGCCGCCGCAGACAGACCTCCGCTCATGCAGCACTTTGTTTCCATACAGACGACGCACAGTACTCTGGCGCCATTTCGTAGCCATCGTCACCGCAAAGCCCGTCTTGCGCGGCACTATACGCTTTTCTGCTCACGCTTTCGCCATACCCTCGACCTCAGCTTTCCTCCTCGCTCTCTCTTCCTTATCGCAGTCTTTCATCGGCCGCTGCACTACGAGTTCGCTCATTCATCCTTGGCTGTGCTAGGAGTCTAGCACAGCGAAGGGCGCCTAGGAGCTGCTTCGTGGATGAGCTACTTGTCCCCTTCAGTAGTATCTGCCTGCCACGTTAAAGTGCTTCACGTACGAACGCTGCTCGAAATTTCGGAACTGCAGTGGCCAATAGCGGCACCTGGAGTCTGTCTATCGGGTAATGCACCTAAGCATTTGTGCAAACAGTTCATCGCGAATTTTATTTTTACCGACCATGCTCGTTGGTTCACCAAACAGTGCAGAGGACGCTCTTGGTAATCACGGAGGAGTACGTAAGCAAATAATGTGCACTGGCAAACAAAAACATAAATAAAGAATCAATTATGTTTTCGAGAAGCTCGTCCTGTGGCCTCCTTCTCCCTATCCCAATTCCTCACTCACTCTCTCGCAGGCCATTGGAGAGCGCCGTGAGAATGTGCGTGCCTCATGAACACGAGGGCAACGTTTCGAACGGACCACCGTACTTGCGAAAATGCTGCAAAACTCCTCTTTCTTGATTCGCCTTCGCCTTTCATCGATCCCTTCGTATCGAGGTGGCAGGCTAATTGACGCGTTCGTAAAATGCGTACGCAAGCACCGAAACTGCTGCGCTTGCGGGCCCTAGTGGCGCAGGTGTTCGTTCTTAATTATTTTCCAGCTGCTGTGTTTGTCGCACTCGCGCGCGCTTTTGTTTGTTTGTTTATTGAACTTGTCTTACTCAATTTGTCCGACCTTCGCCATTCTTTTTTTTTTTTTTTTTTTTTTTTGTCGTGGGCGGGCCGAGCCGGGGCTCTAACGACGCCGAGGGCCGCTCGACGATAAACGGTGCGGTGCGCGCGGGCGCGTGAGCGCCGCTATCAGCAGCGCCGCGCACGCACGCCGCACTTCGCTCGACAAATGTGAATTTGATCTGTTCTCGATAGAGTTCCCCAGAGGCCCGCGCTCCACCGGCGTTCCTGCAGAGTCATTAGGAACGCCGCTCGGCGCTCCGTCTCTATTGGAGTGGCCCATCATGCAAACGCGCGCGCGCGCCGGCAAGGCCGGACGCGGATCCGCTCGCACTGGTCGCGCGTGGCGCATCCATCATGAACGCCCGGAACGGTACGCGGTGAGAGCAAGGCGCGGAGGGCCGAGCCCGCCCGGGATATCCATCCCTGCGCACGGCTCTCCAGGGCGCTTGCGCAAACTGCGTGGAGAAAGCGAACAGCACGCTGCGAGAAGCTCGGCACGAACGGCCGGAGAGCTGAAGTCGTAATGAATCGTTTCTTCGAGAGTCGGACGTAAAGGCAATTGCACCGTTCGGACAGACCGGCTAGGACAGTATAGAGCACGACGAGACATCCGACGCCGAAGTTACTGCTTCGACTTAAATTCACACACCGTACCTTCGAGAGTACGGTGGCTTCAGCACGCTGAATATCCCTGTTTAGCACACTTTAGTTTTTCTGAGCTATTCTTCTTTTTTTCAGCTTTGCGTGTTTCTGTGTATTAGCTTCAATAATGAAAGCAAAATACGTCGTACCTAGATTGAGGCGTATGTACTTCTGGGTTAGGTACGCAGCTAGACTGCGCAGGCTCGGTTGCACAGCATCATGGAAACGAACGCTAGAAACACCGGGACTAATTTTTCGTGATATCGTGAATCATATACGTCTTGTTTCCTGCTGAATAACTATTATGCAAAAGAACAGCTGTGGACACGAACAGTTCATGCGTCAGCACATGTAGGTCCACGTGTAAAGTACTGTTATTGAAATTTTTATGGCTGTACGAATGATTTTGTGTACGATACCATGATGCGTAAGAGTAGCTTCGGTAACAGTTTGATATCGAAAACCATGCACAAAGCGTAAGAACTCCTCGCAACACACCTCCAAAGAGCGTTTAACTCCTCAATTTCAATTTTCATTCCTACAACAAACAACGGCACGGGCTAGAAACACGGGTTAGAAACAACGCCGTACCATATAGTACGCCTGCTCACGGATCTTTGATAAGCTAATCTTCGGAATTATTGAATCTCCAAGGTAGGATTCGGATGCTGGAATGAAGACAAGAACTTCCATCTCAATACAGACGATGGCAGTATATATATATGCTCAACGTCCCAAGCGTGTTCGTGATCGCCTTCGGCTGTGGTCTGTGCACGCCACTATTGGTTAGTGTGTGGGCCTCTCCATCACTACAGTGCGGGCCGATCGAGTGGCCGAGTGGAGGGAGCACAGCGACCGCTTCTCAAAGGAGATGGATGGCGTATGTTCGCTCGCCTACTGCTCTCCGTTGCAAAGGTTGTGCGCGCCGACAGCAAACAAAGAGCGAATGCTAGAAACATCCCACCCCTGTGCTTGTTCCCCCTGCTTGTTGTGAAGCTCGCATGCGGCAATCCATTGTGATGCGCTTACATAAGGGCCTGAAGGGGGCAGGACGCTGTATGCGGGCTTCAGCAGACTTCATCGGCTCCAACCCGAAAACCGGAATGCCCCCTCTCTATTGCCCATCTCTACCGTTATGTGCGTCAAGTACAAGCATGCGCGGCGTTCACTTTTTACATTCTGTGCTATTTCTTGTTATGTTCCCTCGCACTTGAAAAGAAGCAAATTCGGCTCCTTCTTTGCTTTCTTCTGCACTTGTTCTGCGTGATAGAAGTTGCTTTTGCGAGAAGGAGGAAACGATGCAACAAAAATTATGGAGCTTTTTTAATAATTCATGGCATGCATAATGTGGGCGTATATTTTAAATATTCATAGTGAATCAAGCATCGCGTGCATTCCTAAGCACTTTGGGAATGGAAGTTTGGAAGAGTAACTTACGAATTTACTCCGTCGTATCTCAAAAAATGGCGCGTTTCATTCCTGGCCTCGCGTTACAAGCTTGTTTACTTAACGCCAGATACTTTTCATGTTGAAATGTTCGTATTGTTTTGGGAAAGGCGAACAGGTAACCGTCTGCCTGCAACGCTGCTGTCTTTCCATATCACTCTCACATCCATTACTCGTCACTTCCTTTTCACGCTGTTCCTTCGCCTTCCTAGGATCAAAACGGCCCAAATGCCCTTCATCGGTGCCTGTGCGTGACTGAAAAAAAAGGAAAAAGACGGAAAATCTGTGCTAGCCGGCACCCACGCTGCTGCGAAACATTTCTATAGTATACACAAGCTCTTCGCACGCACCCTTCGAAGGCACTGCACTTCTCGCAGAATCTACGCGATCACTCGACAAGTAATGAAAGCACGGCAGTGCCGACACTGCGTGTAGCAGAAACTGGCACGTTGTGTGGACGGTATAGCACTGCTCATGTACCGACGGGGCGTGCTGCTTGGCGATCCATCAGGTGCTGCTGCATCCGAGCTCACGCTTAGATTTATTGACAGCGAAGCTGGCGAGGCGCTGCCACACTCGTAACAGCTGACAAGTCTGACCACCAAGTTCCGCTTCTGGAGCGAGATTTCGAGAAAAGTTTGCGTGTGTGTGTGTGGGGGGGGGGGGGATGTAGAAGAAGTAGTGGTCTTTTTTTCCCCTTTTCGCAGGCAAAATACTTAGCAAATCATGATTGACTGTTGTCGCTGAGGAACAGTAGTTCTGCTTTCTTCCCTCCTTCCTTCACCCTTGAAAGCAGTTTGGAGGTGCTTTAGAGGTCGTCGTTCCTTTTCTTTTTTTTTTCATTCCGTGCGGAGTTGAAAGTGAGAAAGAGAGGAGAGTTGGACTGGCGTCGGTCTCTGCCGGCTGCGCTGTTTCTGCGGAACATTTGTCACCGCGGGCCCCCAGTGCAGCACTGCTCGTTCACGAGAGAGCTGATTATTTCGTGCCGGCAAATTTACGGCCGCTGCAGCGCCTTGTCATAAATTTTATCGGTGGGCGCGCGCGGGCTTCGCACAGCGCGCGCTGTTTGCGAGAGCTGAGGCGACGTCGACAAATGCGCCTTCGCCTGTTTGCGAGCGCGAGCCGCACCGGGCGCGCGCTGTTCTTCTAAGTTCAGAGATTTTACGATTGCTCGTTCGGCTTCTGCCCTGCGCGCTGTTGGGCCTCATCAGGGGCGGCGCTGGGAATCGGGAGACGCGCTGGCACGTCCACTTTCGGCAGGGGACAAGACGTTGGCTTAACTCTGCAGGTGGAAGAGCCGGAGTGGCCTTCATTCCTCAGTCGAACATTTGACTCGCGAAACGACCGGTAAAGACAAATTCACGATGTCTGGTCCCGATGACTTATTGAAAGTAAAATATTTTGTCCCGTCATAGAACGGGACCGAAAAATGGCAATCTACTCTTTTATGCTGTCAGGCGTTTAATTCTTTCAAACACATAAATTTGATGCTGAGGTTTTACGTGCCAAAATCACGATGTGATTATATGAGGCACATCCTAGTGGGGGATCCCAGAATGATTTTTACCACCTGGGGTTTTTTAACGTGCATCTGAATCTAAGTACACAAACGCTTTTGCATTTCGCCCCCATCTAAATGTGGCCGACGTGGCCTGGATCGACCCCGCGACCTCGAGCTCAGCGGCGCAACGCCATCTGGGCTACCGCGGTTGCTAAAGGCTTAAAATAATAGTTCGCGCAGCATGTCTTTAGTGCGAAATGGCGCAATAAAATTTCTTCGAAGCATTTTTAGTCGAGGCCGTGAAAAGCTTAGTCGCCCATGGAGAGGAGCCATATCTGGCCGCACAGACACACGTCTCTACAGCAGCTACCTTGAGGGTGCTTTGCGGGGCGTGGCCAAAGGTGGGTGTTCGTCGTCTCGCTATTCCTTTTTCTTCCTTCTGTAGCGCTCCTTCGGGAGCATTTTCGTCTGAACGAATATGTTATATTACGTGCTTGGTTACGCGCGCTGCTCGTGGTGCAGCCTACTGCAAAACTGATTTGTGAAAGTAGATTTGTTCCAAGCCTCGACCACAAAGTAGGCATATACTTCTGGTCGACTATGTAAAAAAGAAAACAAACAAAAAGACAAAACAAAAGATAAAAAAGAAAGAAGGGAAAAAGAAAGGAAAACCGATTTCAGCGAAGAGCATGGACGGGAACCTTTGCAATACAAGCTAAACGAATTTCGTGCTTTATACGAGGTCGAATCAGAAAGTATCCGCCCATATGTTTTATTAGCCAAAGTAGGGTACGTACAGGTAATTACAAATATACGTACTATTCTACGCACCTTACACTTTTTTCCCACATAATCCCCACACGAGTTTAGACATTTGTCCCATCGAAGCACTAAATTTGAGATGCCCCTGTGGTAGAATTCGTCCGGCTGACTGTGGCTGTGACTACGACTGCCATGAAACTTTATGGTACCCTGAGGACCGGTGAACGATGTCGTAAACGCTTCCATGTGAAATGCCAAGCTCCCGGGAAATGTCCTTGAGGGGCACACGGCGATCCGCTTGCACCATTGCATCCATGCGGGAAATGCAGTCGTCAGTCAGCGATGCATGCGGCCTCCTCTAACGCTCAATGTCATGCAAGTCTTCACGGCCTTTTGCGAACTGACAACACAACCACCTCACACTTCTCAAAACGAGACGCCTTTCCCCATATGTGGACTGCATATCCCTGTGGATTTCGATGGGTGTTCGTCCCTTGCTCCATAAAAAACGAATCACACTTCGTTGCTCGTACGCAGTGGACGCGTGAAGCACAGCCGCCACCTTCAACAACTAACAGCAGCGCCGTGCCGTGGAGCTAACGGCAGATAAGGCGGGGCCGATCCAAGAAAGGTCCATCGCTGGGAATGGATATGTTGACTTCGCATTTACAGCCGCAATTTGGCAAAAAAAAAAAAATATGGGAAAGGACTTTCTGATTCGCGAGTAAGCAGTTTGGTTTCTCTTGGCTACCTTTGGTGATTTTTCCCTTTTCAGGAACCGCACTTTCTACGGAGGTATCGCGCTGCGAGCTTGACTGAGCTTATTTCAAAAATATGCCGTGGCATAAGTGACCTCTCCCAGTAGTCATAATTGCCAAAAATAACTTAGGGCAAACACGTGAAGGCACGAAACCCTCCACTTTCTTGAAGCGTGCACCCGAAATACTTTTGTGCGGGCGCTTCTAAACCGTATTTCAAACATTTCAAGAAGCATGAAGTTGCTATACTACTCCCAAGAAACGTCAGCTGTGCACAAGAAATTGACAGCTAATGCTGTTTCTTATATAGAGATATTTATAGCGGGGGGATCAGGCTGAAAGCATGTGGTTTCTCCTACTGTATTTCAACTCGGACTAAGTCGCTATGAGCAATGAAAATTACTCCAAGAGTAGACTGAATAAATTTAAAAAAAGGGAAGGAAGAAGCAAATGGTGGATGACGTAGTATCGTTCTTGAGCGTGAGGTTGAAAAAAAAAGTTCAAACGCACGCACACTGTCAGTACTGTGAGACTTGTTTGCACGAAACAAAACAATTCCGCACAACGCTTATTACCCGCCTTACAATGGATGGAGAATGTCGTTGCCCGAGAATAATCCCCAAAGGGCGCGCGGGAATGCTGGGACGCAATTCACTAAGCTGCGCCGTTAGTACGTAATTTCTTAGCTGAAAAGTTCTTACGATAAGGTAAGGGTGCAACCGAAGTGACAGCGCATTTAACTTACGGCGTTGTATGAGAGCGAAGAGGAAGCAAAGCTCAGGTTAAACGACAAAGAAGTGAAAGCAGCGCGGTCAATTAATAGCATGATCGCACATCATGCATCTCTAGCTGAGACTATAGTCTCACGCCCACCCCCCCAAATCACTGCACACCCCTGCTCGACAGCTACATTTTCCGGGCGTCTGCTACAACGCCGACAAGCGCAGCCACGTTCGCCCGTTCACTGCGCCGCCGTCAAAAGAATTGCAGTAGAAATGTTACGCATTCTTCTCACATTTCTGAGAGAGACAGAACTGATGTACACACGATGACATAGTTGGCGCAAAAAGAGACGTTCACATTGCCAGCCAGGTCTGCCATACTAACCCCACCTGTATCACCATTCCCACCAGCACCACGATATGACAAAGTGACTAGATGTCTTTATTTCGATGCTAATTACGAAAAAAATTGGCATAATAAATAGTTCATATGGCCTCAAGGCAAGGCCACTAGCACCCCTATGTTCATTGGTATGGTATGTGACAGCGCTGCACACGTTTGTAGGTGCAGTTCTAATGCCGCGCATATATGCTCAATATTAGCTCCCTCAGCAGCCGGTACCATCTTAGGGGCGCTGGTAGACGATGTCGTCGAATGCCAGCCGACGACGAAACGCGCGCTCCCTTCGCATATGATCCCTATCGAGGGCGTAGAGAGCTATGAAAGCAGCCCTGAAACAGAAATGGGGAAGAAATTTATTCCTACCGACACTGCTAAAATTATGACAGAAAACTTCACTACGTAACATCCAGAACGTGCAACTTTCGCTGCCTATCACACTTTGATGACGCAGTAGCGTTCAGTGCTTTTTCTTGGCTTCTGCGTAGCTGATAAAACACGATGATGCCTCACACCAGGTCAAGAGTTTGTTTTGCAGGTTCAGGCGGTCGCATGCGGTCAGTGGCGAAATGCACAAAGGCACGTACACTTCCATTTTGGAGACCGGTAATAAATCATAAGTTGGTGACGTCACGGCCTGGAGCCCTTAACTACGCTGTCTGTCAATCAGTCAGCATCACCGCAATTGTCAGTGCCAACGTTTCCATAAATTTACTAGCGTCATAAGAACAGACGTGCAAGTGGACGCCAGAATACTGCGCTGCACACCGCACAGGAAGCGCATAACGGTTCAACATCGGAGATGGTTTCGGATCAAATAGGTTGAAGTCGTTGATCTGGCGGTACTGATACAACTTTGTTCAGAGCAGTCACTGCACATATATATAGCTCGAAGACAAGGTGGTGATTGGTGGGATGGTGGTACAGACGTCGTTCTGTAAACATACGAATGTGGCCTCACTGTAGGAAGCGAACTGCCTCCCAAGAGCAACAGTCCGTTAAAATTTTGGACGAATTTTGCATGTTGTAAAACGTCATCAGCGTGTTTTTTTTTCTGTCTACTGCATAACGAAGGCCTCTCCCCGCGATCTCTAATTATACCCTAACCTGCGCTAGTTGTTTGCAAGTTGCGCCTACAGTGTTCGTAATTTCATCGTCCCACCTAATTTTCTGCTATCCTCAACCTCGACAGCCCTTAGTTTCCTCTTGCACCCACTTTGTATTTTTAATGGACCTCCGTTTATCTGCCCTACGAATTACGTGGCCTTCCCAGCCCCAATTTTTTCCTCTTCATGGCAACTACCGCTACTAAGATTTGCTCTCTGATCCACATGTGCACCACTATTTTTCTGTCTCTTAGTGCTAGGCCTAACATTTTTCCATCCGTCGCTTGTTTGAGCGGTCCTTAACATGTTCTCGAGCTAACCTCCAATTTGCTGCCCCATTATTGGTACTGGTAGGATAAATTAATGAATCCTTTTCTTTTCTAAGACATCTGCCCATCCACATTTTTGCAACAGGTCACCGACCATCGACAACTACGTTGCATTTGCTTTTTCTTTATATATGTTGTTTCTATTTACATACGTGCATGTATATCTACATATGTAGACGTTAATATGTGTGTACATGTGTGAATTTGCTTGAATATGTATATGTATATGTATATATATGCGTGCCTATGTTACTTGAATGAGTGTAAATTTGAATCTTGTACCCACCCCTTATGCAATACCCCTTAAGAGCAGTTAGCTTGCTCTTCTTTAATACATCTCTACATTGTTATCATTAACCGAGGGTCCCGTTGCAGTCTTTGACTTTGAGACCCTCGTCTGTATATTGTATCTTACCAATTCATTATACTTAAAGAATGATAAACTGAAACTGAAACTGAAGTCAGGGGTCTTGAAGGGAAATAAACTGTGTTTGCGTGTGTGTGTGTGTGTGTGTGTGTGGGTGGGTGTGTGTGTGGGTGGGTGGGTGTGTGTGTGTGAATGCGTGCGTGTGTGCGCACGTACGTGCGTGCATGCGTGTGAGTGTCCGTGTTTTCCTCGAGCCTGTGGACTCGACGTAACCAAAGCTTCCCTAAATTCATAGCATTTATTTGTACATTTTTCATAAATTTGGGGGACGCTTACGCTTCGCCTTTAAGAGTGAAACACGATAGCATTCAAAGATCCCTGCCAGCTTCTCACGTTTTCCGGCAACTGCAGCTTATGTAACCTTAATTTTTACCGGGAAACTCTGGCGGCGAACGCTATGCGCGAAGTAGAAGCGCGGCCTTTTTCGTGGGCCGATCGTGGAGGTAATCCAAAGCCGCGCCAATAAAATTACATCATTTTCGGATTTATGTTATTGTTTCGAACTTTTATTATTTCCGTCTGAGAAATTTATAAAAGTACTGAAAGTTGGGCGAGTTGGCAGCTATTCATTACGAAACTTCAGCGCGCACAACAAACGAGACGCAAAGCAAAGCTGACGCACAAGCGCTTTTGTGTCACCTTTGCTTTGCGTCTCGTTTGTTGTGCGCGCTGCAGTTTCATAATGAGAAGGTTTAACTTAAAAGGCATGCTCTGTCGGTGTTTCGTTTCATGATATTTGTTTGTGGGCTGTCATTCTCGAAATTCCGAGGTATTACTTTGTCAGAAATGTAAGACAAAGAATGAGCAACTCTAGTGATATAACTTTTTAGCTATATGACCCGCATATAGCGCATGTGATATAGCAAGGCGTGGCATATACATATCCTAAATATATAGGGGATTTTGTGCCCACGGGTACACCGGCGCAGGACGCCGATGCCAGATTTTCTGCTACACGGGGCCCTTGACGCTATCGCGTTAATACTGTAAGTGCCCATGTACATTGCGTTGTTAAATAGATAGCAATATAGAAATAGGGAAATATTGTAGGTGTCTGACAAGCACGCATCAGTGCTGCAATATGTAGTGGTACCCGGTGTAGTTATTTTTACGCCGAACTGATGTTTACCATTTGGGGCACTTATTTGGAGGTGGTGGTCGCAGAAAAGTTGTCGCTCACAGAAAAAAGTATTCGTACGCTTTTCTTTAGAGGACTCATGCAACGACTGTTCGCATCGCTCGTGAGGCATTTTTTTTTTTTTGCATAGGCGTGAGCAGAAGCTTTGCGGAAGAAGGAGACGTGGAGAGGAAAGACGCTTTCCTCTCCATGTCTCCTTTTTCCGCAACGCTTCTACTCCCCACATTGCCAAAAAAGAAAAAAAGAAACATGCCAAATCAACTAGCCCAACAGCTTACTATTCTAAAGCGTATTTTATTGCATAGTGTCACGCTTGTTTGAACAGTCCAAATGATTTTCCTGTCAATGGTGGTAAGTGATTTTATTCGTCATTTCTTTATTTATATGTCATCGTATTTATTTTGCGCATGGTGGCATCGGCAAGATTGCTGTCTGGTCGTACGCATACGTTCGCTCACTCTGTAGCCTAGGATGATCAATACCGTATGCACAGACACAGCGTCGCTTCGACTTAGTGCTGAATTGAAACTCTGAACAACATAATAGAAGGCTGAGGCTAACAGCACGGAAGGCTACAGAAAATTGTGCAACAGCAACAAGTTGTGGTAATTAGGAACGTTTAGGTGCTTTTTCAGTGTTTCATCTGGAAGGATAATTATAGTTTCAAAAGCGTCTGGAAAAATAAGCAATCGCAGTCTTATGAGCGAGAGAAATCTCAGACTATTTAAAAAAAAAAGAAAACAGAAGTGCTCAAAATGCAGAAATAACAAGCTTGACGGTTGTCGGGGACGGACAGCACACTTCTATTTCCTACCACCCACCAGAGTGGCATGATGAGCATGAAAAGTCAGGCTATGGCGTGCACAGAGAAGCACAGCCTATCACACATTAAACAGAAGTTGGCAGCACGGCATTAATGTTACTACCTTCCACAGCAGCGCACGCCCAATGCAATTATGCACTAGAACTTCTCAATGCGCCTCGAAATGACAGGTGAGAGTTCGGCAAAGATATAAGCACATGCCATCCTTGACTATATCAGTTGTGGCCTCTGGTCAATAGGCTGCAACAGCTCGTTCTAACGCTTACCCGCGTCAGTTCGAGCGGCGCACATATATATAATTACATTCTTAAGGCTGCTGCTCCTGTATCGCAGAAATTCCTTCTTACGTGGGCCGCTGCGACGGCTGTTTAAGTTTGGTGAATCGACTTAAGCTAACTATTGGCGCGAGTACTGAAGTTCGCATCTGTGCTGTCATCACAAACACGCTTCTTTTTCGACTACAACGCCCGTATTTGCAGTGGTGGACATCGCAAGCTTGCTCATCTTACGAACAGTTTTAGCTTTTTGAATACGCTTTTCTTTCGTAAGACTTTTCTTACGCTAAAATTTGTTCGTAAGTTCGCTTAGTAAATTCCACCCCTGTTTCTTAAGGAATACTTGGCGAGTAAACGTCCGTCCTGCATTCGTATAGATTGCTCGCCGACTAAATCGCGGTTCTTTGTTTTTGAAGTGTGGACAAATTAGCCCTAAAGCGCGTATTAACTTTCCGCGAATATTGTATCACGTTCAGCGCGTTTTCTTAATCGATAGTAGCTGTGCATTTTAGTTATTGAGCGCGCCTGCTGAAGGGCTGGTGTCGCTCACGCGGATGTCGAGCAAGCCAAGCGCCCTCCCTCATGAACATTCCGAGGGGACTGGACGAATTTCACGGGACCTCCGACGACTCGGCGAAAAGTATCTTGCGGTCAGGAAGGTATAGAACCATAGTTCTTTCACCATGAAACAATAGAACGACTGGTGTGCGGCAGACTTCGAGATAAGTTTATTATTACTTTGTCATTAGTTTACCAGCGTCCGGGCCGCAACAGCGTTTGAGTCACCCCCGCACTCGGCACCCGTAGGAGAAGGGAGGGGGGGGGGGGCTGCCACGGCTTTCTGGCGACAGCTCATTTCTAGCGTACGCGAATCGCGCCTCCAATCGGTTTAGGGCTGTCTGGGGCGAGCGCCGGCGCTAGCCTTGGGTAACCCCATCTGTGCGAACCGTGCTGCTTGGCGTGATGGGTCCGAGAGAGCGCGCTGTTCCTCCCCGCGCCTCCTCTGCCGGCGCCACGAAATGGGCGAGACAGAACGGCACCCCCTCCTCACACCCCGCACTAGCAGCTAGCGTATCGCCTTTCGCGTCCCGGCGTCGTGGCTGGCAAAGTTGGGAAAACAATTAGGGGCACGCACGTCGAGTTTGCCGCCACTTGGACAGCAGACGAAAAGCTCCTCCCCCCTATGCGTCGCGCATGGCCATCCCCTTGCATTGCGCGGTGGCTGCACTGAACTTGCTTTACGGCTAGATTCGATGGAGCACTCTGGGGTGCCGTCATTAGCTTGCGCAGGACAGCGGCAAGTTGTCGGCCGGAGCGAGCGACAGCGTCGAGCTTTTTGCGTGAGCGTGCGCAAAAAAGAGAACAAGCGTGTAACTCTGTCGTCTGATACGCTAGCACGAGTGAGTATAAGTGCGATGGAGAATGCGCCGCGTGGCCATGAGTTCGCTCTTAACGTGAGGTTGTTGCTGTTAGGTGTGGGTGTTCAGTTTCTCCAAAGGCTAGTCCATAATTATTTCAGTTGCTAGTAGAAATTAAGTACCCGTGCTGGCTATAGTAGTTACAAGTAAGGACATGTAAGAGCTTCTTTCATTTATATCTTTCCCTCAAATTATCTTACTTATGGGGCAGAGACTTGGAGACTGAAAAAGAAGCTTGAGAACAAGTTAAGGACCGCGCAAAGAGCGATGGAACGAAGATTGCTAGGCATAACGTTAAGAGACCGAAAGAGAGCAGTTTGGATCAGAGAGCAAACGGGTATAGACAATATTCTAATTGACATCAAGAGAAAAATCGATCTGGGCAGGTCATGTAATGCGCCGGTTAGATAACCGTTGGACCATTAGGGTTACAGAATGGGTACCAAGAGAATGGAAACGCAGTCGAGGACGGCAGAAGACTTGGCGGAGCGATGAAATTAGGAAATTCGCGGGCGCAAGTTGGAATCGGTTGGCGCAGGACAGGGGTAATTGGAGATCGCAGGGAGAAGCCTTCGTCCTGCAGTGAACATAAAACAGACTGATGATGATTATGATGATGATGATTCCGGCGGAACCGATACGCCATCGTTTTTGTAATATTGATAGGAAGACATGATTTCTGCTGGCCCAAATTTTGAAAAGCGACAAAGAAGTTGGCCAAAATGGCCATTAGGCAGCTTAATTGACCAAATGACAGTAATTAAATTGATAAAGGGTAACTTTACCGTACGTAGTCAACTAATGATTTCGAGCTGAACGGTATTCAAGACGCGTCCATTTCATCGAAATCCCCGTGTTAAACTAGTTTCTAGATGTTCGTCTCAATCAGCCATGAAATACATTTACGTTCCACTTAGTTATCTCCTGCCGTACTCGCTGAAGCTCTTTGAGAAAACGTCAAGTAAAATGCAAACGGGATTTCATAGCGCACTTCTGGGACGGATATTTCGAAGCTAGTGCAGTCTTAAGTATTCTTACCAAAGTGGGAATGTTTTGGCCACTAACCTGCTTCCATGCCGCATACACGTGTGATAAGCTCAATACTTAATCAGGCTATACTGTGAATATGAATACTTAACGAACATAATGGCGATTATTGCAGAATAGAAGATGTCTACCCCCTGAACGAACTTTCACTAGCAATGCTTGTACAGGATGTCTGAGCTAACTTTAGCTAAGCTGTTCAATGGAGCAATAGACTAAAAATAAAGAAAGAAAGAAAAACACGGCACAAGGTACAGTTATAAGGCCTACGGTGTTAGGCTGTCAGACCTCCGGCGACCGAATACCGCGGGTCTTACAATCGTGTCCTGCACCGGGTTCTTTTCAATCTACTTTTTCGTTGAACAGCTCGGCTAAAGTTAGCTGGGGACACCCTGTATAATGGGGTGTATCTTTAATTTATTCACACACACACACACACACACACACACACACACACACACACACACACACACACACACGCACAAACAAACAAACAAGCACGCACGCACGCACGCACGCACACACGCACACGCACAAGCAAACAAACAAACAAACAAACAAACAAGCACGCACGCACGCACACACGCACACACGCACACACACACACACACACCGTACACACCGTACTTCGCCCGGACACCTACCCACCAGCTCGCAAATCGCCCTGTACAAAGGCCCCGCATGACGTTGAGTGCAACTGTCTTCGCACACCGTGCGAAGACAGTTGTGCGAAGAGGATTATGTTTGTTTCATACTTTAAGAAACAAGAATAATATTAAAATTTAAAGAAAGAAGCAGTGAAATTCGAAGAAATGACATCATTGCCGCCGGTGGAATCGAGCGCAATGAATTTGCATGACGCGTGCAGTGCCCCATCAAAAACTGAGGGGCCATATTTTAGTTGTTTAAGAACCCACATGAAACAAATACATGCTGAAGCCAAGAAAAGCCTAAGAGAAATAAATAGTTCATTATTACTATTATTATTTGTTACTTATACTATTTTACTATTTTACCAATTCATTAGCTGGTTTTTATCTGTTAATGTGACAATCAAAAGAGAGAGAGGGAAAGCGAAAGCATGTGTAGAAAGGCATGTAGGTTAAGCAGATGAAGTTCTGGCTTCCTATCCCTGTTCGAGGTGGCAGGGGGATAAATATAAAAAGATAGCGTAAGGAGACAGAGAGAGAGAGAGAGAGACGCACCGAACAAAGTGAACTGCGTACACTCTACAGTAACCTGACAATGAAACGTAATGTGAAAGTCGACAGTAAAATTGCCAGCATTTCGAATATCATCAAATAAATAAATAAATAAATAAATAAATAAATAAATAAATAAATAAATAAATTACCTGATCGATTTTTTGGGATAACGGTTCGATTATGCAATGTATATTGCTAAATTTGGAAATAGTATTGTCCTTATTAAGAAAAGAAACGAAAATTAAAGGCGAAGACCCGAAATCTTTGCCGCCGGTGGGCGCCAAACCTTTCTACCTTAAAATGAACGGCGTAAATAAGTGAAACACGGGAGGGATCGTCCGATCGCCATCGCAGACATATTTCATTTTTTCAGTTCTTTGCGTAGTAAGCTCCTCATGTCTGACGCAATTAAAGGTGTGTCGTCTGTCGTCACTTCTTAATGCGGGACTGTAGCGGAGAGATCAACCGTTGTGTTTTCTTTAATTTCCATATGCGCAGTGGCGCCTACTCAAAGCAAAGATATACACGATATTTTTCTTTCTATTCCCCTTTCCCCCACCCCCAGTGTAGGGTAGCAAACCGGATGCTGTTCTGGTTGACCTCCCTGCCTTTCCTATGCTTGTTTTCTCTCTCTCTCTCTCTCTCTCTCTACACGATGCGAGTCGCTTCACAGAAGCAGTGCTAACTTTTTAACCACTGTGGTGGCTCCATGGTTACGGCATTCTGATAGGGCGCACCAGGTTGCACGTTCGATTGCCTGTTGCGGAGGCAGGATTCCAGCGGGACGGGAATGAAAAACACTCGGCAACTTAGACTTTAGGTAATTTAGAATGGAAAGACCAGCTGGTCTAAAACGATTCGGAGATCTTTACTACGCCGTCTTTTGTAGAGCCAGCGGGACATTAAAATCAATCAATCAATCAGTTAGTCAATCAATGAATCATGTAGGTTTCATTAGGAAAATAAGGCTCGAGCTACACGGCTCCACACTGATCGAAGTGCTTGCAAAGCTCGAGGTAGAGCGGAAGAGAGTCGAGAGTGAAGAGAGAACGGGCGGTCGCTTTGTCTCGCTCATCCCGGGATATCATCCGTCTGCCAAGAACGAGCCCCGTGCCGTTCTTCTTCCTTTTCGATTTCGCCGGACCCTTTTTCTGTCTCCGTTTTCGAGCGGTGGCGATGGCGCCGTGTCCCTGCGTGCGCGCCGAGTCATCCTCTGCGCGGACCCGCTCTTCCGGAACCTGCGCGTTCCCCGTGAACGGGCCCTGGCTGGCGTGATTAGTGGCCGCGGGGACGGCGGCTCCCGATTCCTCGAGGGCCAGCTCTCGCTCGACACCGGGGCAAATGGCCCGTGGCCGGCGCAGCGCGCGCTCGGCACCTGCGCTGGCGCCCCGCTGCTGCCGGGACGGGCGTGGGGCCGCGTCGTTACGCTGATAAAACGCAGGGAGTTTGCATTGCGGCGGTGTTACTGTCGATTGAGTTACGCCCATCGCAGGCCATACGCACGAAAACGTAGGCGCAGTCGTGCGTCGCAGCCGATTTCCCGTATAGCGCCGGTGCCGTGGTAACCTCCTGCAAAATCTGCCTTTCATCCGAACTCATATATGCAGGGGGCAGCGCAGCCCAGAAATGCGGGGATTTTACTCTACTGCCGAGAATAATAGTCAATCGACTAATCAATCACTTGTGTATGTAAACTAGCGAGGGGCAATGCTAAGATCTGGATGCTGGCGCACTGGTATTGTAACAAGAATAAAGTAATTAATTAAGAAAAGATACAGCAGATCCACCGACTTTCTAAGCTATATACAGTGAAGCTGTGGGTGAATGCATAAAGAGGGAAAATACTCATGCACACAGACACACAAGCGTGGGCGCACACAAATTATACCGAGCCTATTATACGAAGCAGGGTGTGAGACCGGGCTAGTTGGTATTTCATGCTGAAGTGACTAGCGCAAGAGTAGACGCGGGGCACAAAAGGGCGTCAAGGACAAGCGCAAACTTCCAACTGGTGTTCATTACAAAAAAGTTTATGAATATATACTCTCGCACACTTCATCGCAAACAGTTGGACACGTGCAAAACAACATGGTTATCACAAGCAGACAAGAGCGCATAGTAGCCGCACAGCAACTGGCACTCTTCCAAATTTACTCATTATATCCCCAGTACATCCACGTTTATACAGATGGTTCGTGTCATAAAAATTCCTCGACTTCAGCATTCGTCATTCCACATTTAGCGCTAGAGCAAACATTCAAATTATCCCGAGAGACATCTTCCACCATGGCAGAACTATTTGCAATCCTGTGTGCTTTGCGTTTCATAGCATCAGAAAGACATTCGCAAAAATGGGTTATCTTTAGCGATTCGCAAGCCGCTCTCACATTACTACAGAGCAATAAGAAAAATTCTTTGAACACTTCGCTATTGTATGAGACGCTCAAAGAACTTACCAAAGCAAACGCAATGGACCACGTAATTGCATTTCAATGGATACCTGGGCACTGCAACATTCCTGGCAATACTGCAGCGGACGCAGCTGCGAATCGAGCGCACAATAACACAGAGACCACCAATCTTCCCCTATTGCGTAGTGAAGTCCGTCTGATCCTGAGACAGATTTCTTGTCGTCTCAGCAAAACTACCTGGTTTGACCAGCAAACTAAAAACTCGGAGTTATACTCATTAGACCCATGTATAAACTTATCAATGCCGGAAACTCTAAGAAACAACAGAAAATTTGAAACTTTGGTACACCGGCTGCGTCTTGGTACTGCATTTACGAGACACTTCTTGTACAGAATAAAACGCGTCTCTAGTCCGCAGTGTTCTTGTGGCCATCCAGACGAAGATGTGCATCATCTTCTTCTCGAGTGCTCGAAATACGATACACAAAGAACGGTACTGCAAGCTAATTTGTTTATATTAGACAGAAGACCATTCACTCTAAAAAAGATACTTGGCCCATGGCCAACTGCGGGCCTTCAAAAAAGAGCGCTTCTTGCTCTGAAAACGTTTTTAGAGGACACCAACATTTTGGGAAAATATTAAGTATTGTATAATCCGAATACGCTAAATGAGTTACATAAACGTTGTTCGTGGTGCATAGTTGGATTATGTGATGATCGCAACTTTTACGCAATACGTATAATTCTGTCCTGTACTTGGAGTGTATTACAAGTGTTGTTGTGTGTTTTGGCTGTTCAAAACATCGGACTTCATATATGCGTACGTGGACTGAACTCATGCACAGAACTTTGCGACTCATTTACTGTTGGACTGTATATTTTTTATTGATCCGGTGTTCTACTGAGTGTTATATTCAGTGTCGCTATTCTCCCTTGTTGCGTAAATTTGTTTCATCAGCCAAGAGACAAGGAGTAGCCGGTGCCACCACATAAAGGCGCCAACCTCTCCTAACATTCACTTCAATAAAAAAAAAAAACAGCGCACCATGGCGGGGGCAGGGCTTTAAGGTGGTCTCCCATCCTTACCAACTAGCTCAGCTTTCTGTCATTATCCCACAGACATTGCCCAGGAATGCAAATTCTTTAGCGGTGAATGCTATAGATGATTTGCTGACGCAGTTGCCTTCTACGATAACCGCTGTCTCAAACATGAGTCTGGTGCTTTCTTGCTCGTGCCTCGCTATTCTTTCTGTGTTTTCGGTGAGTGGCTTACATTTACATTGGGACCAATGGATCCCAAGGAAACCTTCTCTGCCTTTTTGAACTTTCGGATTGTGCTCCTGTAGTCTCACGTTTAAGCACCTTCCCGTTTGTCCCACGTAACACTGTCCGCAGGATAGAGGTGTGCTATATCACTGCTCCTCTTGAGCATTCGACGAAACCCTTTCTATGCACAATGTTGCAAGATTTCGATTGTCTGCTGACAGGGCCGGAGTTTGCGCATAGCTGGGAAAACTGAAATTGCACCGTAGCGCAATTCGAATACACTTTATCCGCAAGAAACGTTCATTTACACCGTGGTTATTCTCTTCTTTCCCCCGTATGGCCGTCGCCGATGCTCCTGCGGATGCGCGGAGCCGAGCGCGATCTGGTGGGGCTGCAAGAAACGCAGCGGCGCGCCCGGCGCGCGTACTCCGCTGTGATTGGTTCGTTTGTTCTGCAAGGGAACAACGGGCCGCAACGCCCGCGGTCACAAAAACCCGGCGAGGTTCACTCTTAAAACGATAGAAGAAGATTGGTGTTACGTAATAGGGCATAAACACGTTAAATATAAAAAGGCAATCAGTAGTAGTAGTAGTAGTTGTTGTAATAATAATAATAATAATAATAATAATAATAATAATGAAACAGCCAGTCAATTTATTATCCTGCCTAAGAGCAAACTCCTGGTACTGGCACTGGCGCACGTGAGAGTCTCTATAATATACTGCATGCAGAGCCGGTGAAGTGTCCACGTGTACAGGGTGTCGCAACTATCATCCACCAAGATTTTAAAATATGCAAATACCATGTAGCTGGGGTAGCTGGACAGTACCAAGGTGATGTTGTTTGCCGTCGCTTAGAGATACTCAGATTATGTTTTTCATTCCGCCCACTTGCGTAATTATAGTGAAATAATAATTCAATTTCGCAAATATTATAATTAGATGAAAAGTATCATGGAGAAAATTGCAGAGCAACATCAAATACTCCCGACACAGCTTTCTGTTCCTCAATACGTGATACGCAAAAGTGTTTTTCCGAATTTCTCATTGCAATTTCTTATTGATACTTTTTATTTAAATATAATATGAGAGGTTGATTAATCTTTTAATATTAGTTATGCAATTAGGTGGAATGGAAGAAAATAATCTGAGTATCTCCAAGCGACGGCAAACAAAATTACCTTGGTTCTTTGCAGCTATGTGGTATTAATGTATGTTTAAATCTTCGTGCATGATAGTAGGGGCACCCTGTACATATAACGTAGCACAGGATAGCGTAACATAACGTACGATAACATAATATAACCTAACAATATATAACATACAAAAAGAACATTGACACTTCTGTAAACAAGTTTTGAAATATATTTGACAGTTGCATGGGAAGTAGGCAAATGTGTGTGAAATATGTAAATTTTCTGTGACTGTTTGTTGCAGGCCCGTAGAATCTTGGCCGAAGGATTGTTTGAGACGCCAAAAGTACATACCTGAAAAGGCGTATACAGCCTTGATAGCTTTCGCGGAATTCTTATCCAATGTTTCTATACAATCAATTTGACCATTTAGAAGCTTGAATAAGAAGGTTAGGTCAGCTTTGGTGATCTGGGAACGAGGCTATTGTTCACGGCCGAGCTGCCTGTATCACCAATATCGATGTATAGAGACAAAGTTCCTTTGAGCTGCGTCATCGCGATCTTTGTTAGACTGGCAAGCACTATTCCAAGGGACTTCCTTGCTATCAATAAGATTTTTCTGTCTGTCTGTCCAAACGACAGTGTCATATTCCAGCAGGGGTCGGCAGAGGGACAACCGATAAATCAATAAATAAATGAATACATAAATAAATAAGTTATTTACCACGCCCTGGAACAACCTTAAGGTCTGAGTGCTCGCACACGCACATATAATAATAATAATAATAATAATAATAATAATAATAATAATAATAATAATAATAATAATAATAATAATAATAATAATAATAATAATAATAATAATAATAATAATAATAATAAACAAGTTATCGCGCACGAATAAATTGTGCAGGAGATGCAATCAGATCTGCTCAGTGTACCGTTCGCACGAAGCGGGCTCAGAAACGCGACCGTTCGGCAAGTACCTGTTTGGCAGCAACGATGTTAAAACTTCAGCGGGAAATTGCGTTGCTCAGGAAATTCTCGTGACTTCCTCATTGGGGTCCGTATTGGTCTTTCCAGGATAGAGAAAGCTTCTAAGGCTCGAGTCCCCCCCAAAAGTGTCGCCGTGTCTCTCGCAAGGAACTTGATTGATTGCCGGCGCATTTCCCGGCATTCGCGACGGCGCTATTGTAAACGAGTGTGCACGTCTGCCTCAGGAAAGTTTCGCATTTGTGACAGAAACGACATTAATCCTTTTGAATCCTCTGCCATAAGACAGAAACTTTGACGCTGCCTCGTGGAATGAGGACGACTGCGCATGCGCTCGCTGCAGGCAAGGGTGACGCCGCACTGGTCGGCGTCCCGCACTCGGGTGTGTAAAAACAGAGGTCGTCAGAACACATTGAAGCCGCCGGAAGTTTCTAGCGAGAAATGCTCGTGGCGATGTTTTATTACCGCATGACAGCACTGCGTGACAGAGTTTCTGCTATTGCGCACGAATCACCCAAAAACATCGCACACATTGGCTGCTTTACGTCGACATGTGCCTAACACTAAATTTGGCTACAACATGTAGTTTTTCTTCTTTCTTTTTGTATTTGGTGCGCAAAAGAGAAACAACATTGTATTAGGAAAAATCGCCAATCGATCTGGCTCGTTGCCAACGAGACGTTTTAAATGCATATTCATTTTTATTTTGGTTTTGTTGTCGCTTCCGTGTGACAGCTAGGTTAAAAGTTTTTAGAAATTGGGAACCCATGTTAGAGGACGCTAATCAGCCAGGCGTACAAAACAACATAAAGAGAGCACAAAAGAATGAAAAAGGTGTACCACGGAGTACGTGTTTTTTAGGTACGCAAAGCCCTTTGGGGACACTATTTCTAAAACTCACTAATATCGCTGTAACGGGCCCTCAAGGCAGCTTATGAAACCACAAAGCTTCATAAAACAGAACGAGACACAAATATGAAGTTGCTCATTCTTTTTTTCTCTAGCTCTCTGTCTCCCTCTTCGTCTAAGGTTTTCGCAATTCACAAGACTGATAGTGCCCTGAGCAAAGGTGACGGGATGGGCTGACCCACCTTCGAGGTCCTCCGTGCGATGGTCGGCCCGTGATCCGCATTTCCATAGAGCAGGGCACAGGCAAAGTCTCGAGGCAAAACGTCAAGGCGTTTTTTTTTTTTGCGGCGTTTGATGTACCACGCAGGCAGGTAATATCGGTCCCGTTATCCGCGTGTGAACCACGCGCACGCTCTCCGCACGCTAATGTCACGGCAGGACTTTTTACAGCCTACTTCGTAAGGCTGGCAACGAGCCATCAATGTAGCGCCCCCTACGGCACCTCTTACACCATCCCTTGCTCCGCGCGACTTTATGCCTGTGTTCGCGCTTGTCAATTTAGGCGTACGTTCGTGTCTGGGTACGTTTCACAAAAAAATTGGTATAAGACATTTACAAGCTGTGCCTTGCATATAAAAGCTTCAAAGTTCGTGTCTGGGTACGTTTCACAAGAAATTGGTATATTTATACACTGTGCCTTGCATTTAAAAGCTTCATACTGCATGCACGAGGGGGCGCTGGGGGAGAATACGAAACGCAATTTCACATTATGCATGCTGTAGCAAGGAGATGCGACATTCGCCTCTACGAAAAAATAAAAAAAAGAACAGACCGCAAAAATAAAGTTGAGCATTTACTTTCGTACTCCTCCTTGTTACGCGCTCGCTACAACCTCGGTCGCAGGTGGTCGATAAGGCCGTTTCGTCACTGTGATGTAGCAGTAATTGCGTGCTCAAAATATCATCGCGACTTCGGTGTTCGAAGAAACGAAAGCTGCAGGTAACACTGTGGTAATAGTGCCTCATTACGTGAGTTGGTTATTCTTCACATTCTGTACAGCGGCGTCCGTGGCGGAATGTCTAACTTTATGGGCGGACCTTTCATGAAATTGTTCAATCAGAGTTGTCGCCGCGGGGATGACTCGGTCGCCGCGTAAATTTTTTCCCTGTGGAGTTGCTCGGGTCAGAGGGAATAAATTGCAGTTCGAGAACAACGAGGAGAAAGAAGCGCTTTCAAACGGCGTACGCAGGTGCTGACTTTCACGATGGACACGGAATCAATCTTAAAAGGCAAAATATTGCTTCTATTGTCTCTCTAGATGAAAGTATATGTAGCGACATAGACAAAATACAACAATAAAATAAAAGGCAGTAAGCGAGCCAAGTCTTACTTGTCTAAATGCGCAACGCAGCAGAATTGATGAAAAAAAGAAAAAGGGAAAGCCAATCTTAAAGAAGCATTTTAAAATATGGGCGAAGGTGACCATAATAAAGGTCATAAAGTAGAATATATAATTATTTTTGTCTGTGGTACGCTATAGCGCGTAAAATGCTTATTGTCACAATATTATGTAACCACGGACTTCACGCACTACAGACAGGAAGTCTTTCAGTTTCTTGAGCTAAGAAGGCACACGAACAGAAGCACTTGTGCCTTACGTTTAGATACATGTTAAAGAACCCCAGGTGGTCAAAGTGTTTCCCGAATCCTCCATTATGGCATTTCTTACAGCCCACTGAGAAGTTTCGGGGTGTTAAACCGAAGAGCTTTCTTTCTTTTTTTTTGCAACGCAAGACATAAAGAAAGAAGGGCACTTCATGCACGTCACCCCCTGCAGCCTACTATACACAAACCCATCCGCTGTGTTTTCAGATATTCGCTAAAGATTTAATTTACAAGATTCGCAAAAAGCGTGAAGGGTTGATATTCCTTCCAATAACTCCACATTTTTCCACGCTCCATTAACGCACGTGGTTGAAAGGTTAGCAACTACACTTATCAGCGTGAAAGTAACAAAAAAAGTAGAAAAGAGAAGCCCATTTTGAAAACTCAGTTTATGACTGCGACGCAAACTTCAACGGTGTTCGTGTCTCGCTGTAGCAATGCGTGTAGATAGCTTTTCATTTTTAGTGAAATGTTTAAATTGCCCTTTGAAGTAAAACTTAAAGTAAAACACAGAAAAACAGAAACAAAAAGAAGACAGAGCATAAATGTAATCCTCGTTGCAACACGTATATGGCTCTGGGTGCGCTTTCACGGCAGGCAGCTTGGAAATATCATCCCGCATTTCGAAGTCAAGCACCCATATGCCGTTTGCAGCGACGCGTTCGGAAATTCCTCCTCCATGGCTCAAAGAGTTCATTTGCCTAAACGACCTTCTCGGTGGCCCGATCATCTTGGAAACTGTTTCTCCTCCGGTGTTCGAAAAAGACACGTATTTAGTTTATTATCTTCCCATGCTTTCGTCCCTCCATCCCTGTGCTGTTTGTTTTTATTTTTTCGGTTACCGCCATCAGAACGGCGCACACACGCAGATCCGTAATTTCTTGGAAGAGACTCGCCGCCTTTGATCAAGGGCGGCAGTTGCCTTCTATCAACTTGATGCGTCCCGTTTTCATTTTCCCTTTCCGAGTTGCGTTCACTTGCTTCTGCGCACTAGTCACGCGTTGCGACAGGAAGCAATCGTATCACGTGCCTGGGGACCGGAATAAACATGCGTCAGAGAGAAAGCCGGTCAATCGTGCTCGGATTATCGAACGCTCCAAGTTGGGCGCGCGCTCCCCAGGCGACGCGAGGCGCAAGGAGCTGGAAGAAGCAATCCACAGATGACGTCTCCTCTTTTGCTGGAACAGGGGGAGGGGTCATTTCTCGGTGGGCGAGCGTGGTTACACGCAATTTCGCGCCCGTGTGTGCGCTCTGGTGCTCCGACGTTTCACTTTGCCGACGTAACCAAGCGAGCCTGAGCTTGTCCGAAGGTCCTTGCACGCGAGATGCAACCGGGTCAAGGACGTACTCTCGATATCCGCGTACTCGTAGCCCCATAGCGTCCGTTTGAACCTGGTTCTCTTCATTTTGTACCTCAAACAGGAAGATATAACATAGCCAATGGTTCAGAGTAAGTTGGCGTCGAAAATAAATGTTTTCGCAAAACTACGTGAACGAAGGCTGTTTCTGCTGAACTAACTGATAACTCTTACATGTTGGTCATGTCCGGTTTTTTTTTTCTTTTCATTACAATATTTATTTTTCTTCTTTTATCGTTGGCTGCACTGGTTGTTCCCCATTAGCGTCCTTTTGAAGTAAAAAGATTCGGTGTTCAAGAGTGCCGTCCACTGTGGTGCTTTTGTAAATTATCAACTACACGCAACATGATTCCAAGCCTCCTGACGATTAATGTTTTTAAAGTAATATTTAATATCTCAAGAGTCCGGCGATCTCAATCAGTTAGAGATATCTATTTGTTGGGTGTAAGTATCAAATATAATTTAAGTTCTCATAATCTTTTGTAAGACCTTATAAAAGCCAAGAGCCCAAGCGAATTTAATTGGTTTTATGTGGATAAATTCGTTATTGGTATGGAAATAGAAGCCTTCTCTAAGTCGGTGGCTTGCAGCCAATTGAAGACCAGCTGGAAGGCACCGGACTGAGATGTTCGCCGAGCAAATCGGAGCTTCTCATACTCCCACCTACCAAATACAGCAGAGGCAAAACCAGACAACGCGAATACAAAAAAAAAATCAGAGTCGCAACCAAATCTGGCAACGTGATCCCCGAGGTCGGCAAAATTAGAATCCTAGGCTTGGTCATCGAACAGCACGGAAGAAACGGCGAAACCATCACCCTTCTCACGGCAAAAGCAGCCAACGCGATTCGACTCCTCAAACGAGTCACTTCCCGGAAGGCTGGCAGGAGAGAGGAGAGCCTAATTAGGCTCGTCCATTCCTTCATCATCAGACACGTCGCGTACGTTGCAGCCTACCACAGATGGCTGCAACACGAACGTAACAAAATCAACGTGATCATTAGAAGAGCGTACAAGACGGCGCTGGGCCTGTTCGAGTCCACGAGCACGACCCGCTTTCTACAACTCGGGATACACAACACGCTCGAAGAAATAGCCGAAGCGCAACGGACCTCTCAACTGGAGCGGCTGCCCATGACCAAAGCTGGGAGGAAGATATTGGACGACCTGGGAATAGGACGCTCGAACGAAGTGGAGATGAAGCTCCCCGTCGCCGAAGAGGTCCGACGCCAGACCAGAATCGACCCCATACCGAAGAACATGAATCCCGAGTTCAACAAGGGAAAAAGAGCAGCGAGGGCCAAGGCTCTCATCGACGAGCACGCCAACGACGAGCACGCGCGGTACGTGGACGCGGCCGAATACCAATGGAACGCCTTCGCAGCGGTCGTTATAGAAGCGTCAACCGGCGCCACGAGGACGGCAGCGAGCGTGAGAAGCGCCGGAGCGGAACAAGTGTAGGGGGTAGCCATCGCCCTCGCCATCGCCGACGCAGACTGCCACACGGTGCTGAGTGACTCGAGACAGGCGGTGCGAAACTTCGCCAAAGGCCAAATCTGCAGGGAGGCCGAGCGTGTACTGCGAGCGCCCAAACTACAAGACAGAAAAGTAAGACTCAAGTGGTTCCCGGCGCACGCGGGAGACGCGTCGGAACGCAATGAGAACCACAATGAGACGGCACACGCAGCGGCGCGAGCGCTAACCAACCGCGCCTCGGCGACAGACCGTTCGACGTGGTTCGGAAGCAAGGACCGCATGATGGACTACAACGAAATCACGAAGGCCTACCGCCTGGCTCGCGGGACTCTCCCATCCCCGCACCCGAGGCTGAGTCGAGCGGAGGCGGTACTACTGAGACAGCTCCAGACCGGATCGCTACCGAGCCCGGGACTGATGCATCGCATGTGCCCCGAGACATAACCGACCGATAAGTGCAGAGCCTGCCGGAGGGAGACGGCAGATTACACGCACATCTTGTGGGACTGCGTTAAAACTCCACAAGAAGCAAAATCAAGAACTGTCCCATCGCGGCTCGAGGCAGCCGCGAAGAGCTACGACCGAGACTAACAGCTCTGGGCCGTCCCGCAGGTCCTTGGGGCGCTCGAAAGGCAGGAAGCCAGCGAGCCGGCAAAGGCGAGCGGAGACCCGCGCCGAGTAACGGCGACTTCGTAGATGATGTAGGCCCTCGTCGGGGCGCGCGAGCGCCCAACTGCAGGCACAAATAAAGTTGGCTCCAATCCAATCTACGTCGGTTTTAGCAAGTAAGCTGCTTTTTTTTTAATGTTCTGTTAGCTACTTGTAATTTCACTCCTTACTTTTATGAAACCGTGCTCTAGAAAGAAAGAACTATTGATAGACTGTCACTATTTTTCTCGTGCTCTTATGCTACTTACGTCTAAAAAGTTGTAGATAAGTTCATCTCCAATTCCCGCTTGCCTTAATGTGCAAATTTCGCATCGTTTATTCTCGAGCTCACGATGATCCATCGGAAGCCAGCAAAACTTTTCGTGCTTCTCTCGTGCGCCCTTGCCGCTTCGTTTCTTCATTTTTTGACGTCGCCACCTGCACTCGCTCAACGCCCGTCTGATAGAGCGCCTCCCGCTCGTTTTCACCGAGGTCCTCGGCGCTTCCTCGGTCATTTTTCTACATTCTCTTTTGTCGTCGTTGTTACCAAACAGCGACGCGAAATCACCAAGGCTGTGAGGCTATGCATTCATAAAAATGAAACATCGTTGGGACGGTTGGAAGCCGGGACTGTAAGAGGAGGAGGAAATAAAGAGAGAAGGCAGGGATTTTAATCAGAAAGGCGCCTGGTTGGCTACGCTGGAGGACGGGAAAGAGGGAATAGAAAGATAGAGAGTGCGAAGGCAGGGGGAGCAAAGCCGCGGTGAGTTCGCGCACGCATACGGAGGGCCTGAGCGAGTCAAAGACGTTCACATAGGACAGCCGCCCTCAAGAAAGACAAAAGTGCCTTCATGGCCTGTAAGACCATAAGAGAATGTGGAAGAAGCACTTGGGGCCGTATTGTGGTAAGCAATAGTTTATTCGATCCTGTTCATTTCGTATCACCCGTCGCAGCAAGCCGACATAACTGGCGACAGCGAAGACCTGGCGTCATGCCAGCCAATGACGACTGGCAAAAATAAAAATGAAAAAAAGAATGGGACGGATCCTCGCATATAATACGGCTCCTGGAAGGCATTCGCGCGGCCAGCCTCTACGCAGCTGCGAGCGCGTGTCCACGGCAGAGTGCCGTATAGTAATGCATGCAGACTGGCATGAGACGGGCGCCCGGAATGTCGCGTGATCGATGGCGTAAGGACCTTATCACTCGCGAGCGAGCAGCGCCGTTTTCTCGCCGCGCTCCGAGAATTCGCGAAACGACGCCGCGGCGCGCGGGCCTGAGACGCGCCACGTCGCGCCCGGCCCGTCGAGGGAGAGAATGGCGCCTGTAGGAAGGACGCCCAGGGCTGGCGCACCAACACGTACGCAGTACATACACGCGAGCGCGCCTGTAGTGCCAGCGGCACGCAGGGCATTTGCGTTCGCAGCGCCTCGCAAGTGGGCTCCCGCACACGCATGCGCCGGCCGGAAAAGTGAGCGAAGCGCCGCTTTCCTCGCTGCGCACGACACGCCGCTGTTTCGCCGCTCCTTACACGATTGCCTGTCGGCGGGCGCCGCCCACTGCGCCACGCGCACCGCCAGGCGGGATTCACTTGTGACGAAGAAAAAACATTTTAGCGAGTCAGTGTGCAGAGGCAACAGCTCGGCTACCGGAGTGGAAAACCAAGCACGGTGGGCAGGCTCGTCATAGTGTAGCGTCTGTTTCGATGCTTTTATTATTGTTATAAGTTTTTGCAAGTATTACCACAATGACTTGACAGTAATGGCGTGGCACGAATTGGCACCGTGACAAAAATGGAGCCGTGACAACGTATGATCGAAACAAGACTTAATTTTTCTGTAATCAGAAGCGAGATTTGTTATCTTATTCGATGTTACGCGGTACCACTTGAGATTACGAGCTGTCTCGGGTGTTTGAGCTGATGGACAGCGTGCGAATTTTGCGAGATGATCGCTATGGAAAGAGGACCGCAAGGTCTGCTGACACTATGACTAATTGGAAAATATTGGTGTTTCTTTTTTTTATGTTATAGAAGAATGTACACCCCTTATGCAATACCCATAACATCGGGGTCCTTAAGGAAATAACACTGAGAACTAATATGTACATCCGAGAGTACCCGCCGGGGTAGCTCAGAGACTATGCCATGAGGCTGGTGAGCCCGAGGTTCCGGGTTCGATTCCGGCAGCTGGGGTCGTAATACAGTATACCCGTGTGCCGCGCATAATTTGGTGCACGTTAAAAAAAGAACCCCAGTCGGTCAAAATTAATCCAACGTGCCTTACTACGGCGTGCCTCATAAGAAGATGGTGGTTTCGGCATGTAAAATCCCAACATTTAATTTTCTCTGTTTATGACAAACGCTTCCCTGTGATAAACGCTACTACAGTTAGACGATTCTTGCGCGTTAGCCAGTAAAATACATAATTAGTCAGGAATTCCAACGACGAGTTATCCGATGTCTAATTGGGCTAATTTACTCGTAAGGTTTAGTTATGCGACTTCTTAATTACAAGAGTTAGGCTGCATGCATATATCGCATGGCTGAAGACGGCAACCGTGCACACATGGACCGTATCTTAAAAAATTCAAATAGACGTCGTGGTTCGAGAGAGAGAGAGAGAGATATAGATAGAGAGAGAGAGAGAAAACAAGGATAGGAAAGGCAGGGAGGTCAACCAGAAGAAGATCGGGTTTGCTACCCTACACTGGGGGTGGGGGAAAGGGGAATAGAAAGTGGAACAAAGGGAGAGAGTAAGCACTGAGTACGTGTGGGAAGGACACCATACACAAGGACACTATAAACGGTCTCTTAAGCCGGTGCACTTCAAGTACTGCACTAGTGCACGAATCGCTTTTCGAGCCAGTGACGGGTGTGGCCACGGTCCGAGTATCTTTGACTCGGGGAACGGTCTCGAGTCCAGTCGGCGTAAAGTTGCCCGCAGAGAGAGGCATTGGATGTCGTAGCGAGGGCCGGTACACAATAGGTGCTCGATGGTCTCCTCGCACCCACAGGAGTCGCACATCGGGCTCTCGGCCATTCCCATACGGTAGTTCAAACTATCACCGTCAGATACCGCGTCCTTGATTGTGAACTTCAGAGCACGAGCTAGACGCACCGCGAGGCCTTTTCTTGCTGGGAAAGTGCGAGTTGACCACGAATGGCTACTTTTCTTTCGGACGCGTACACCAGAGAGAAGAAACTCAGGAGCGGTGGTGGCCACGTCACGTCGGCGAGCTAGCTAGGTCACGTTAAAGTGGAAGTTCGCTGCGCATTTTATGGATTGGCGCCTGGAAGAAGGAATGTAGAAAACATCTAGGTATATATATATATATATATATATATATATATACCTGTATATATATAACCGAGGGAGCCGAGGTTGTACAAACTATAGTAGCTTTCTTAAAGGTAGTTTGTTTGCCATTAAAAAAACAAAAAAACAAATGAACGCATCGCACAAGATGGGCGCTTCTCCTGCTTTTAGGATTACACCTATACACGCTCGAAAATCTCGCTGAGTTTGCGAAGAGAGCAGGCGAGAAAAGCTTTCAAGACTGCTGAATTGTGTTTGAGCCTACTCGCTCAGTTCGTTTTGTTTCCTCAATGTAAAAAATAAATAAATAAATAAATAAATAAATAAAAAGAACCACACCACGACGACGAACTAGTGTGCGCTGGCATAAGTTTTCAAGTAAACAGTTCTCTCGGAGGAAAATGTGCTTTTCTATTGGAGCTGGTTCCAGATGAAGTGCTTTTTGGTGTACGTATTATCCGGCTAATACGGCCCCCAAGGCACCGGCTTGTTCCTCTTGCCGACAAGTACTCAGTGTGCCATTTCAAAACGAAAACGGGGGCGCAGAAAGCTCAACATCGCGTGGGCATATCACGGTACATTGCTCTGAAGAGATATAGCTGTCGAAGTTATCGCGAATACCGGTAAGCTTTTTACCTGTTTGTTTTGTTAGCGGACAACTTCCACGCACATCTGAGTTCGACAAGCAGCTATATTTCAGTGCAATGCCCGCGGACTCAGAGCGCGCAGTTCGGATTTTCGTCGCTTCGTGTATGCCAATATGTTACCCATTATCGTCATTTGCGAGCCGAACTTATCGAACACGATCAGGCTTTCTGGATATGAATCGTTTATGTCGTCAACTGTTGGTGAAAACAGTAACATTTCGGTCTTTATTCACCGTGACCTCACTTACATTCATTACATTCATCTACCTGTGCCAACTAATGACAATAATCAATATAAGCCTAACAGTAAACAAAAAGAAATTTACCTGTGCTGTTGTGGGCGCCTACCTATCTACGTCAAGTCGATTTGGTCACAAAAGACTACAGGACATCCTGTCCTCAACTCCCGATCCGTGGGTCATTATTGGAGACTTCAACGCCCATCATACACTCGGGGGAAGTTCGAAGAACAACACGGGAGGAAGAGCTGTGGTATCTTTCGCCTCCAGTAATGAACTTTGGCTGTTGAATGATGGAAGTCTTACGTTTCTACGTGGCTCCACATACAGCAGCTGTCTTAACTTTTCTTTTTTCTCACGAAGCCTTGTCAAGCGTGCTTGGTGGTTTGCGGACAGAGACGCACGGAAGCGACCATATCCCCACGTGAGCCGAGATCAGATGATTGTCTCCTTCCAAAATGCGAGATTCGATCCAAAGAGTGGACTGGTCTAAATTTCAGTGTGTCATGGAAGAACAGTGCGAAGGCAATGTATTTTTCGACTTGGAAGAAGCAATAAAGATCCCAGGGCAAGACACTATGCGTATTCTCACACGCTCTTCGAAACTGACGGAATTTGATGTGGAACTAGAACGACTTCGAGCAATCCGACGACGTGCCGAACGAAGGCAATGGACGACTTGCGGATCGCCAGACGCACACAAAAGAAGGTCCAGCGCCGGTTAGACAAGCTCGAATCGCAACGCTGGACTGCCTTCTGTGAGTCGCTAGATCCACGCAAGCCTTTATCGCAACTACGGAGAACGGTGCGCGGTCTCCGGACACCCCCCGTTCAGCGGTTCCCATTCAAGGCTCTTGCCCTCTCTCAAAAGAGACCGAAGATTGAAGTGGTAGAGGATTTGTGCGCCATATTATCCGGCCAGTTCGCACCTCCCAACATTCGAACGCCTTCGAGTCCGCCACCAGGTGATCAGCGCGTGGATCTACCATTCTCAATCCATGAACAAGGCAGCATTAGCTTTGTATAGCCGCACGTCAGCGCCAGGACCTAACGGGATTTCCTACCGAGCTGTGTGTAATCTGGGGGAGCCAGCGAGAGGAGTTCTCCTTCAAGTGTACAATGAATCTTGGAGAGGTGGTGCGCTACCAACAAGCTGGAAGACAAGTCGCCTTGTTCCACTGCTGAAGCCTGGAGGAAACAATGCTGTGCCGCTTACGCTTGGGCGTCGCATTCACCAATGCATATACTTTTTTGATAGGAATTACTGATAGCGCCGACTGTAATGCCAGCGGTGCCGAGGAAACTATAGAACATCTACTGTGCTACTGCCCATCTTTTCAAAACGAAAGACATGACCTCCGCACAGCTCTCAATCAGCTAGATAGAACACCGTTCACCTTGAAGAAGAACTTGGGACCATGGGCTCGCATATCGCAGCTACAAAAGGCCACAAAAGCTCTGCTGCGATATTTGAAGGCTACTGGACTAAGTCAGCGTCTGGGATCCGGACTGAGTGACCGAACGATATCCCCAGTGGACTTTCTCTTCTTCTTTTATTCTTTCCATCCCCTTTTCCCCTTCCCCAGTGTAGGGTAGCCAACCGGGCTCAGTCCTGGTTAACCTCCCTACCTTTCCTATATCATTTGCTCTCTGTCTCTCTCTCTCTATGGCCTCACCTCTGTTATTCTTTTCTTAGCGTAACTGCTGGCAAGACACGTGCTTCAAATGATTGAAGAATTCGTTCTAAAATATAGCATCTTATCACCTTCCCAGTATGGCTTCGCGTGTCTGGCTGAAGCAAGCATGCACCTTTTGAAGAACTGCCAAATCTTCTACATCAAACATTCGAACTTGACCAGGTAGCCTGCGGGCTTTTTTAATATATATCCAAGGCGTTCGATTCGCTAAGCCACAGTATTCTTTTCGCTATGCTACAAAATTACGGGTTTCGGGGAGATTTGCAAGCACTTATACAAAACTACCCGGTAAATTGGTCTCAAATTGTATGTACTGGCGATCTAACGAGTTGTTTACGGCATCTTAATGCAGGGGTTCCACAGGGTTCAGTTTTCTCTCCGCTTCCTTTTAATTTATACGTTTGTTACTTGGCCATGACTGCCAGGTTTCTGCCATACAATCCCACGGAAGCCTTAGGCAGACCAAGCAAAAATATCTATGGAAATTGCTTATCTGTAATAAAGTCAGCCAACGATGAAGCGAAAGTCAAGGCTGGCTGCTCTGGTACCGCTGGGATTGTTGCTGCTTCTCGCTCTGTGCGCCCTCGGGCTATCTTTATGGCAAAGCTTGCGCCTAACTTTCATCCCTTACAGCTCGCCGCCTTCCTATAGGCAGTTGGTGCAAAGCCCCTGTCCTGCACTCGGCTAAAAACCAAGCACGATTGCTACGCGTCATTTCATGTGTCTGTTATTGAGGGCTGCTATCGGCGTCTAAGGGATCCTTCACTGTGGCCACGCTCTTGCTGCTACAAGCCCTTCATAGGTGAACTTTACGATACTATGATACTGAAAAACATTCAGCGAGACGAAAAGAAGCATAAGTGATGTGAGAGTTTTCTATCAGAAAGTTCGTGGATTACACACAAAGGTGAACGAATGTTTCTCCAACGACATTTCGCCTTGTTTCCCCATGATTGCCTTAACAGAGACCTGGTTGAGCACTGAAATACCATCTAGTTCATACTTACAGCCAACTTATCGAATTTTCCGACGAGAGCGAGATCCTCCTTCATAAATATCTTAAACCGCCCTTTATGGTAATTGCGATCAATCAATGATTCAGATCCGTTCGGCGCCCTGATTTAGAATGTGCAATGGAATGTGCCTCGGTGGATATTATTGGCGCTGGTAGTAATAGGCTATTAGTAGGGTATTTCTATATTGCGCCTGATATGAATATCGAGATGTGCTGACTATTCTAGCCGCTGTAGGAAATTTCATATTGGCCCATGCTGACCATAAAATGCTCATAATTGGTGATTTTAATACGCCTTGCATTTCCTGACAAGCTGGTGAAATTTTAACCCATTCTTTTTACTTATCTGCCAAGTGCAACTGGTTACTTGATCTTATGTCTTTTACATATCTGCACCAATTTAGCAATATTCTGAACTCTTGTGGCAATATACTAGACCTATGCCTTAGTAACGCTGAAGCTGTGAATGTGTCCTGTGGTGACTTTCTTTTTGTTAAGCCAGATAAATATCATCCCCCGCTTCATATTTCATTACAATTTGCGATAACTAGTAGCAGGAGATTAAAGGATACAGCAACACCTCGGTCTTTTAATTTCTCAAGCGGAGATTACGTGGGTCTTTACCACTATCTTAATAATGCGGACTGGTCTTCAATAGCAGAACTAAGAGATGTTAATGACCAAGTCACGGCATTCGCAAATATTATTCATGGTGGAATGAAGAAATTTATGCCAATGAATGATGCTGAACGCTCTTAATTTCCCCACTGGTTTTCTGTTGAGCTGAAAACAACTTTGATGCTAAAAGACCGTGCTCACAGGAAGGCACAGCGTACAAATTAGGAACACTGGCATATCGATTTCAAAATGTACAGGGCACTCTCTAAGCGTCTTTACAAGCGTGATCATTCCGTCTATATAGCACATGTGGAAGCTAGTAATTCTAAAAATTCAGTCGTTTTGGAGACACGTTCGTGAAGAGTCATCCGATATTACGAAAGAAGATGTCTCTCTACTTAGTAGCGACAGCGATCCTGTCCCAGATGTCGCGGGCGCCTTCGCCCTACACTTCGGGTCTGTGTACGGCGGAGGGTACAGTGACGGAGTTGGTGAGCTTTTCAATCACCCTTCCCTGGAATCAAGTCTGTCGGTTTCAGAGGAACTTGTCTTTAAGAGAATCAACCGCTCAAAACCGTCTTTTACGTGTGGCCCTGATGACATTCCACATGATTTGATTAAGACGTACTGGCCCTTGCTTGTTCCAGTGCTTACTTGCATTTTTAATTCTGCTTTAAATACGAACACATTCGCAAAGGCTTGGAAAACAGCGCGGGTCGTTCCCGTCTTTAAGTCAGGGTTAAAAACTGCTGCGAGGGACTACAGGCCTATGTCTCTCCTATGCGCAGGATCTAAATTATTCGAGTTAACCCTGCAGTCAATAATTTCATCCTCTATTAAAGATACTATCATTCCTCAGCAGCATGAATTCATATCGGCATGCTTCACAACTACCAACCTCGTTAGCTTCATGATGCATGCTTCTCAAGCAGTGTATAAGAAAGGACAGCTGGATGTCATTTATTTGGACCTCAGTAAGGCGTTTGATGCCGTATGCCACAAAATATTCCTTCAAATGTTCACACAACTTGATCTGCACCCCTCTGTCACAGCGCGGATCAAAAGCTACCTACGCGACCGGTACTGCTACGTTAGCGTAAATGGTCAGTCGGCAGAACTTTATGCGGTTACAAGTGGAGTTCCTCCAGGGTCTTTCCTGGGCGCCCTTCTTTTCTCGCTGTTTATTAACGAAGTTTCGGCAGTAATTCAAAACTCTTCAATTTTGCTATATGCTGATGACGAGAAACTTTTCAAAGCGGTAAAAAATGTTAATGATTGCGCCGCTCTTCAGAAGGACATTGCAAATTTTGAGTCATGGTGCGCTGAAAACAAGCTGGTCATAAATGCTTCAAAAACGAAAGTTGCCAGCTTCACGCGGAAGACTAGCAGGACTTTATTTCCCTATAGCGTTAAAGATGTTCTCCTGCCAAGAGCTCAGGGAACGAAGGACCTTGCAGTGTACCTCGATAGCTCTCTGAGTTTCTCCCCCCACGCTCAACAGACGAGGCAGCGTGCACTTGGAACGCTCGGCACAGTATGTCGGGTGACGAGAGACTTCAAACAACCTCGGCCATTTGTAACTTTGTATGAGAGCGTATGCCTTTCAGTTCTTGAATACGCCTGCGTGGTTTGCGGCGGCACTTGTAGGTCCAATTGAGAACTTCTCGAAAATATGCAAAAAAAGTTCGCATCTACATTTCAACATCGATTCTGTCAAAAGCCATCCATCTCCATAGAGCTAACACAGACACTCATGTTACACCTACCCTCACCTGTAGACGCAATAAATCGTATGTTCTCTTTCTTCACAAATAAATACATGGAAAAATGTGCTGCTCGCACTTGCTTTCTAATGTGCGCTTTTACATTTCGCAGGAAGGCACAAGGAAACAGCGCGCCTTTCAGCCTTCAGATTTTTGTGACCCTCTATCTAGAGTGCAGGCGACATATAACGCCCATTCAGAGGGCCTGGATATCTTCATGCCTAACTTCAATATTTTCGTGAAAGGACTTGTAGAGGAATTTCAATAACTGAACAGAAACTCTCATATCTGTTATGTGTTTCGTCATTATGCAGTACTTTTTTTTTCTGTTTCTCCACTCTTGCTTTGTATTCTCTTCGTGCACGCGTGTCTGTATTCTCGAAAATATTATTCTTTTTTTATGTTTGCGCGTCGTGTATGTGTGTATGGGTGTGAGCTTGCATTGTTCTTCCTGTGCATTGCGTTGCCGAGTGCGCCAGCACCAAGACCCCCGAGGTTTTTCCTGGGCCCTTTAATAAACACCTTTGATCGGATATTATTATTATTATTATTATTATTATTATTATTATTATTATTATTATTATTATTATTATTATTATTATTATTATTATTATTATTATTATTATTATTATTATTCAGTTTGAAAACGCATACAAAATTGAAGAAAGGAGAAGGAGCAGGACGGCAGGCTGCGATGGAAGGCACACAACACCTGCCTTGTCTTGAGGAAGAACGGACAGAAACATAGAAGCAAATGAGGATAGAAAAAAGGGAGGGAAAGACGAAAGGAAGAACAGGATGACAGATTACAAAGAATAAAGTAAAGCAACGACAAAAATAGAGTACGGCACTTGGAACAGAAAAATGTTACCGCACGCCGCACTAATTACAAAATGACACTTAAAACAGAAACACACAATAGAAACGTCTGAGGTCTCGTCAGTCGCAGAGAAGGGAGCAACAAAAGAGGCACGTAGCCAATCTCTTCTAGAAAAGTTAGGAGTGCAACGAGTAGTAAAAGAAATAAGGAGGGCGTAAGTAAGAGCGTAAGAAGTAAGAAGAAAAGGTAAGGAGGGCGTAAGGCGAATACAGCACAAACTTTCTTTCCGTCTAGTTTAAGCGTCCAAAGTGGCGAAGTATTGCAAATCTTTGTGTAAAGACCAACGTAGTAATAGATTAAATAACTTGAAATCAACTTGCGGAGGCCTCTGGATTAATATTCGCCACTTCTTTACGGTACATACGTAAATCTAGATACGGGAGCATTTTTTTGAATTCTGCTCCATCAAAATGCGGCGACCTCGAGCCGAACCCGCTACCTTGTGGTCAGCAGCAGGATGCAATAACTAGTGAGCCAGCGCGACAAATACTGAATCGCTTTATTTTGTCTTGACAGTGGTGCTAACTTTACCGCAGTGGGAATGCAAGTAGGTTCTATCTCAGGGAATGCAGAACGCATAAAAGCACATCTTTTGGAGCGGGACACACCAACAACTAAAGTGTGGCATCATATACTGCGTGCTCATTGGCGGTGCACTTCAGTATAGTGACCTTCAAAAACTTCAAATACCATCACTCGTAATTTCCGCGTCAAGGCAGAGGTAGCGAAAGTATACAGACAACTAGATCGTTAGGATTGAGCCAATGTACTGATCACTCTCACAATAACTGACCTCAACCTTTTCGTATTGTTCTTTATCTCCGGTGAGCGCATATAATTCTGCAGATATCAAGCACATTTCGTGCGATATTGGATCCATTTTAAGCACTATCTCGCACGATGTTGCGAGCACACCTATATATCTACAAAGGATTGATGATGACTCCACTCGCCATTTCCGTATAGGGCCGTGGGCTCGATTCAGGTTTGAGGTAACGTTGGTTTAATGTTTTATAACGGAAGAAAGAGAACGCATGAAATGGTAGCCAACCAGAAGTACATGCTACTTGCATTTATGCAGGGATCGATACAAACAGGGGCGAGAGGCGAGTGAGGGATTTTTCAACGAAACAAGGTGAAGTGAACGTGATAGTTGAGAGGAATGCTGGAAAAAAAAATTCACCCCGTCACCCCTTCTTTTTTCGGCAAGCTCGTCTCATCGCTACAAAACGGGTTCGTTTATGAGTCACTTCGAGATCGTGTCCGCAGAACAATGCGCAACTACTGTCCTTCCCTCGTGCAACTCCTGGTCATGGTTCGTCTGAGGAAACATGACTGGCTATGCTCCACAATCGAAAGTGATAAGATTTGTATATTCCGGCTCGGCGATTGTGCGTTTCCACGAGTGCATTCCGGCAGCTTACAATGGCAAGCGGAGGTGCCTATAGCCAGCAGGGTACGTAGTGGAGCTTTCGGCCGAGCCTATCGCGGGCCCCGGACAACAACGGCGGGTGCCCAAAGAAAGGTGCACGTTCTGCGCGACTCAATCGGGTGGCTCGGAACTTGGATGGGATTTCAGTGCCAAGGCGGTCCTATTCCTTCGGGAAATAACGCAGCTGCCACGGGCGTTCCAGTTTAAACGCAGATGGCCATGGCGGCGCGTCCGGCCCCTCAAGGGAGAGAAAAAAGAAATAAGGATCTCTCTCCCACTTCTTTCGGGGCGCAAACAAACCCGCCACATTTCGCAGTGGCACCTTTGTGCAAACGTTTTCCCCTGTTCTTGTGCGTTTCAGTTTCATTTCGGTGAATGCAGTGCACCTCTTGATTCTGAAAAATTTCACGCGGTGAGGGGGTTAGTTTTACGGCGGTGATGGTCTGCTATGAAATCCATTTCTTTCTTCCGGCTCCCCGAGGTTCACGCGTCGCGCCGTCCTGGCTTTTTTTCTATTCTTTTCTTTCTCACAGCAACATTCACCAGTTTGTCTCCTTGGCGCGAGCAAACATACAAAAAAGAAATGACCTGTTTAAGGCTTCTAGTTCCTCCGTAGTTATAACTTCGAATTCATTTGTCGTTTTCATCTAGTTTCTTTTTTTTTTTGCGAAATATCCTAGAGAGCGCGTGCGTCAAATGAAATGCAACATAATTTTATGCGTCGAACCGTATGCCGCGGCGCATTTTAATAGCTTATTACTATTGCCCCCCCCCCTCCCCACCCCTCTCCTTCTCGAAAAAAAAAAAACTGTTGGCGTAATGGGAGGTTTCTAGATTCTCTGTCTGAAAACTTCCGTAATGACGACGGAACGCAAGCAGTGAACTTTTCTGCTTCGACGCTTTTATGAGTAGGTGCGGGGGGGGGGGGGGGGGGCGTGCTGGTGAGGCTGAATGTATGACGCTAATGGTAGTCCTTTTTCACAATGCCCAGACAGCTGGCCTGGTGTGCACAACGCCCCTTCGTTTCTGCAGCAATGCTCACGAAGTTGCGCAGAGTATTTTGGCGCTTACGTGCGCTTTTTCCATGCTGGCCTTTCCTGTGCATTGAAGCGAGTATGCATACCAACCAGGCGATCGTTCTTGTTCTTCTTTTGTAACTGTCGTGTGCGTTAACACTGTAAGCTACCCGTGTTATCCGCGCGTGCTCGCATCACGCTTTTATTTGAAGCGTTAACCATCGCATGATGATCTGCGCACCAACCTCGGTTGCAACGACATTGAGTTAAATGCGTCGAGTCCGTGTTGTTGTAATTGACATCGTCGATAACTTTATTAAATTATGGGGTTTTACGTGCCAAAACCACTTTCTGATTATGAGGCACGCCGTAGTGGGGGACTCCGGAAATTTCGACCACCTGGGGTTCTTTAACGTGCACCTAAATCTAAGTACACGGGTGTTTTCGCATTTCGCCCCCATCGAAATGCGGCCGCCGTGGCCGGGATTCGATCCCGCGACCTCGTGCTCAGCAGCCTAACACCATAGCCACTGAGCAACCACGGCGGGTGTCGATAACTTTATAACATCGAACATAATTCTCGCAAGTTCCGCACATATATTATATCGGGGCAGCGCGCGCAATAAGGGACCAAAGCTTACCAAGGAGCAAAAATAACTATGCTCGTGTTTATGTGCAAATGTTCAGTAATGATAGGAAGATTACCACGCATATCCTGAGCGAATATTTTTTGAGGCCACATATTTTCCGCGCACGCACGTCCAGTACAATATATCACTGACGGATGCTGCTGGGCGTGTCGTGCTGAGAGCATGAAATGAAAAATAAAACAGAAAAAAAATGAAATGCAAGACATATGCGCAAATGACCTCTATTCAGAAGCATTAACCTTGTTCTATTTTTCCGGTATTGATGGAAAAATTTACAAATCCTTCTTTCCTCGCTGCCCTGCATGCCTTCATTTAAGAAAACACGAATCATGATTTCAGTCATTTCAAAAAAAATTATAATAACGATGAAGGAGAGAACGGATTTAAGCAACGGCGCCACTTACCTGGAGCACCTGACGCTTTCCCACGAGTCTTGGGGAAATTAACGGGGAGCGCTTTCTCTGATGCATAGCGGTATAGAGCTACGCTTTTCTTGCTTCAAGAAGCCCAACAGGAAGAAGAATAATGTAAATCGAGAGCTTCTCTTCAGCGCTCTACATGATAAGCCATAACAACACGCTAGTAACGTGCTGTTATGTAACGCACTACTGGTTCGAGATTTCGTTCAACACAGAGCTTAGTCGTTAATCTAGCGACCGTATGTACTGTTTTAGGGATGTAAATTCGAGTAATGATGCAGTTACATGAAATCTTCAGTGGCTCCTTTTGATTTATGTCGCCAAATGAGGTGCTGAAAGAATACCGTCAAGACTAGACGTTCTCTGCTTCGAAAGCTTTTCCTCTCACCTCGGCATTCTAATCGTGCTAGATGGATCTAGCACGTGTTCTAGCACGTGTAAGATTCTAGCACGTGTAAGTGACTTGATTCTTCTTTACTATTTCGCGTCAATGCGCTCAGAGATATTTGGAGAAATGAATGAATAAATGAATGAATTAATTTACCCATACAACTCGCCAACAGTCGCGTTTGCTTTCAGTAACGTAAACGAAACAACATGATATAAAAGTAGGAAGGTGGGCAAGTCGGTAAGCATTCATAATGTTAACAGCCCGAAAAAAAGAAAAAGAAATGACGTGCGGGGTGAAAGAAATATGCGGTGTTTCTTTCACCCCATCCGGCGTTTTTTCTTCTTTTTTTTGTGCTGTTACCATTATGAACGAACATGGATGCAAAAGAAGTGACAGAAGATCTTGGTGGAATGAAGCATGATAAATGGCGGACAGCAGTGTTGCAACGCCCTTTTACGTAACCTTTCTTCGAAAGCTTTGCCCTCTGGACACGTAAGCACGAACTTTCAGCTCGTATTGTTAACTTCCGGTAGCAATGTAAAAAATGCGAAATTTTGGCCCGCATGTCGATCATCTGTGTTTTTTCCAATGTTATCTCTGATGTTGTGGCGTTGAAACTTCCGTTCTTGACTTTTTAAGGCGCTAAGATATGTCAATGTCAGCAGCATAAGCTAAGCTTCAATAAAATACTGCCGTTTACACGTTTATGCATTGCTCATTGCTTGCGACATTTCGCTCGAAAATACGCGGCTCTTTGTCGAGATGATACGTAACAGAAACCTTGTGCATTCGTGGGTGAGGGAAGGCAAGCGAAAGAAAGAGGAACACAGCAAATACTGTGCTCGAAAAGTAGGGCAGTGACACGCCACACACAGAGAATGGAAACTTTCGAAAGCGAGTATGTTAAAAGTGAAAAGTCGAAACCGGAGTGTCAGTGCCTTAGGGAAGGGCATCATAGTAATAGCGCAGCTGTGACATTCAAAACGCCAGCAATCGAATTACTTCGTCATAAAAATGCTTGTGTTTCAGCGGTTCGTTAACTCCTGAGGCGCTGTGCGCGAGTTACTGAGCTCAGCTAAACTCGGTATTTCCTGAGCTCCGATGACGTTCGCAAACAAGCTATTGGGTGACGAACTGAAGCCTCTCGCGTTGGGCTCTGAACTGGCAGGAACATAAAACTGGTCAAAGTTCGCGTTCTTTCGGTGCAGGTGTTTGTTTCGCAGACACGTACATCGGTTGATACGTGCGTTCACGAAGTAAGTTTCGGTTCGCAGCGATCATTATTCCCACCATCGCTTTGTATTTTAGGAAAACAACAGCGTATTGTTTGAACCTCTCGGGCAAAATAATTCTATTTAATTCTATTCAAAGGGGAAATTATTGGCAGAATTTCAATACGTGGTATGCTCTGTTATTTCATGATGCCATGAATTGTTTCGTTTTCGCAGGCACGTCTCGAGTGTGCGCTTTGCCGTTTTTTTTTTTTTTGTTCTCCTCTCAAAGACAAATGCAAAAAACGCGCGCGCATTAAATTCAGGGTGGATTTCTGTATGGAGAAACTTGCTTTTTCCCTGTATGTTCTATCGACATTGACGGGCTTGCTTGTACGTTTCATGGGGCAAGCGAAAATATCGAGAGCTTCATTATAGCGTTCCTAAGTTTTCCTAATCTGTCATCAGTAATGTTTGTATGGTTCTGCAGTTGTTTATTTCAATCAACTGAATGCTATCATCCTTGATTATGCTTGAGACTGATGACACTAAATTTAACATAGGATTTAGGAGGCACAATGATAAGATATGGTTGAAATATTGAGAAGCCTGCTTCCTGTGTACGATCTGCAGCGGTCTCCACGAGACGTTCTTTTTAATGACGCTACTGGGTGCAAGTGCTAAGTGATGATTTATTTTTTCGCGGGCTTCCTTCGAAGTTTAGGAGAAAGAACCACGTAAAAGGTGACGTAATAAAAACAACTTTATTAGGTGTTTCCAAGCATGCTCTAGAACTATGCAACTACGAGTTACGCCCTAAAACAAATATTTAACATTCTGCATAGTACAACATAACTAATTAACCACTTAATTGCACTTAAAAATTGTTTGAGTAAATCGAGGGATCTAAAAACGATGTGTTATAGGTCTCATTTGTCTAGGGTATACTGCTTTGTTTTTAAAGTTTGGTTCTACTACGTTAAATACCCGATAGTCATGAAGGTGCCCTGACGTGGTCTGCACGGTCTGCAGACATTTGGTCGTTGCGAGTGCAAATGGCCGAGTTTGAATTTCTGACAGCAAAAAGTTGCTGGAGTAAGTCAAGAATTCCATCGATAACACTTCCTTGTGCGTAAGGTTTGGTTGAGATTGGCTAAGGCATATTGTGTGTTTTCAAGATACATTGATTTGTTAATGTAAAAAAAAAGAAGAAAACTCTAAACAGTCTTGAAAAAAAAAAGAAAAAGAAAAGCTTTCGCTTCCGATAGTATTTCAGCATTGCCTGCTTTACTATGGAAGCTTTAATAGCTACGGCAAAGTGTCAGCCGAATTGGTGTCGTCTTTGTATACAGTTTATTTCTTAGCAAGTATCTGTTTTCGAAACCAGCGTGACACGTTTCCTTTCGTGACCTGGCATTATATTTCTATCTTGTTTGGACTTCGCTTATAGCTGCTATATTTAGATAAATAGAAAGGTTGGGACGAAGGAGTCTTTTTGCACCCGAACTGTACACTTTCTTCAAGCGTAATAAGCAGCAACCTCACAAGCACATCATAGCTTCAGAAAACTGCATTAGAGTGCCTGACAGGCACATAGCGAGGAGTAATCTGAATGCGTAAAATTTTTAACAGAATGCTGCGTGCCTATATTCAAGGAAACGCCCACAAGCGGTGCGGGTAGTAGGTAGGTGGGTGCGAAAATGTACTGGAGCCATTTTATCTCAGGGGCACGCGAGTCAGTCTTGCTTCGCCAAAGTTATTTTTCTCTCCCCCGAGCAAAAAAAAAAAAAAGTAAAACGTCTGCGACGTGGAAGTATGCCTCTCCTTTGGTTCTCGCTTCGTGGCGGCGTCGAGCGAAAGGTGGGGCGTCGCGTGAGAAGCTCAAAAGGATCGAGTCAGTCGCTGCTCGTTTTGTGCGGCCGAGAAAGTGGGCTCTCGGCTGGCTCGATTGCCCTCGCCTCCATTGTCGTCGCAGTCGCCAAACAAAAGAAGCCCGGTTACGAGGCTTTGTCTCCCAGTATATCGCGCTTATTATGCGTCAGGTCGATATCCCGGGTCGCGTTTAGCCTATGTCGGTCGCCTGGTGCCCTTTATGCTCCACGATGTCCTTAGTGCCTGTACATGTTCACGAATAGAAGCATCGACATGCGGAATATGAGTGGCCTCTCGTTTATCGTTTTATGCACTCCGGTTTTCTGCCTTGAAATACACGAACCCGAAAATTGCTCAGTTTTCACCCGTGTTAGCTCTGTTTCGACATTTTGTCTTGTGCGACGCCTTGCCTTTTGACTCGTCACTAGTATTTTCTTCTTGTACTACTCGCAACTCTCACGTTCTTCGATCATCTTTTGTCGGCCACTATATCATAGCGCTCTTCGGGCAAGACGCTGTCATTTGAACGTGTAATCTTTAAGAGAAAAAGCCAAATGTGGGGTTTGAAATATGACCCGGGCGAAAGAAGCTTTTGTTTTTTTTATACTTTTAAACGCTTTCTAATTTATTTTTTTTGGCTGATTGTTTGTTTATCGAACGCTATTCTGTGGATCTGATTACTTTGCGTTCTCGTTGCACGCCTACACAGCCATCCACTTCTTGCGTTAAACGAACTCATCAGTTGCATTCTTCTCCACATGTTTTCAGTTCCCCGGTTAATCCATATTCTCATCCTCCTTTAACAGGCTGCGATATTCTAGTTTTATTCTTGCCCTGGCTTGCCCAGGCAGTGTTCCCGACAAACAAATTCACTTTCTCTGAGCAACCCATCTGACGCACGGGAAAAAATAAAATAGGAGAAGGGCAACCATTTATTTCGATTTATGGGCTTGCTAAATAAGCCCAGATGGTCAAAATTAAACTGGATGTTTTCTGTTACGGCCTCTCACAGCCCGTATGTTTTTCTCGCAAGTGAAGCCGCGTAAATAAATCATAAACAACACACTTTTTCTTTCTTTTTTCTTGGCAGGTCCTGTTTCTTTTGTAAAGGGTGCTTTGCCGCACTAATGATGTTTATGAGGAAAAGCTTACTTTCTATGCCTCAAGCAAGTGTAAGCAGCTGCATTATTTGTATATCCAGTTACTCGTAAGAAGCAGAGGTCAGACTCCGTCATCACGATACTACTTGGCCTTCGCAGTATACGAATTGAGCAGGACTAATACATAGTGACGTCAGGGCATTTAAGAAACAGGCTATCTGGTTTTCTTCCGCGAGACGTTTCCGTTGTTAAATGGCGCAACTTCCGAGTCTCGGCGTCGCTGCCACGTAGCGTGTTTATCAGTAGCTTCTAAACAGTAGTACCCTCGCCCCTGGCAGCACGTCCACGTGTTTGCTACTCCCACATTGCCACGTTAATTGGCGTTAACCCTGATTTGCGCCACTGGTTGACTGTAGGAAACACGAGAGCTGGTGCCAGATTTCTCCCCTGACATTGTAATCTCTCGATTAAAATGCAGATTAGCTAGCAATAATATCTACAAGGAATAGTGTGCGCTTCATAACGCACGTGTATGCACCCTGGTTATTGGTGTCTACATTATATTTGTGTGTGAAGCATATGCTTCAGACACAGAAGTAATTTTTTTTAATAAAGAATTAAAAAAAATAATGTTAACAACTGCCCTGCCGGGACGTTATATATACGCGTATAGCATAGTTGATGTAATGCCTGAATTTCACTTTAAAGTAAGAAAAAAAAGAACGAGTAATTTATTAAATGCTTATTTGATGGCTTCATAAAAATTGCATAGAATGATCAATTAACAGGGGCAGAGGGAAAAGAATTAGAAGGTGAGATGACGAAACAAGGAATATCCAAATAAGAAATAATAATACCGTTATAACGCTAAAAATTCCGAACAGTTTGTGAAACCTGGTACACGTTTTAGACGGGCTTATCTACACAGTTAAAATACTCTTATGCGAAGCTGCAGGTTTGTGTAGCTTAGTATGAGAAAAACTTGGCGCACTTAAAGCATCAAGCATCTTGTTACGTTTCTTGTCTATCTGGTTGAGACGGATCATCACTGAAATTGTGTGCAAGTTGAGCTTATTTGGCATGTGTTATTGCCACTCTGGCATCTGGAACTCCATTTTTCAGGCTGGATAAAGGTTTTTCGAATGCCAAAGTGCGACTTCGTTGAGTAAAACTGCCACAAGGTGGCCGGCTTCCTAAAGCGTTTCTCCGATTCTTTGAAGTTGACATGTTGGATAATGGTTGGAAGTAGACTTCCGCTACGCAGAAGAAAGGTGAAAATAATGGAAATAAAGTAAACATTTATCCAGGAAGCACAACTTTAAAAGTGGATAAGCGATTTATGTAGGCTGGCAGTTCCCTTTTATCATTGCAAAAAGTGCTATGCAGCAAAAATATTAAATAAATAAAAATAAACAATAAAGGAAAAGAAAAAAATGTGTGGCAGCTGCAAGTAAAAGTGTGTCTCTGCGAACTGGGCGGTCTATCTTTGTTCGTCGGTTATCTTTCTCCAAAAAGCTACGCTTTCTTGAAATCCTCTTCGGTTCGAACGCAAGGCTTGCAGCCACCACGCGCGACAGCTTAGCTACTGTGGCCGTCGCAGGATTTGTGCCACCACGCTGAAAGTTTGCTAGGCCGCCAGCTAAGTAGAGACACAGCGATAAGCCGCACCAGCTATGGGGTGCACGGACCAAGACCCCTTCTTTGCAGCCGGAATTCTGTTCAGAGTCTTACGAATTCTGTGCAGCATCTGATAGGCTGGAGACGTGAGACACGTGCATTAACGTACTGGAACATGCAGAAGAAATGATAAAGCTCTGTGAAACTGTGTGTTGCTGAGATGTGCTGAGATATTGTTCCGAATTTTTCTCATTGCTAGGAAGAGATGCACTGAGGTATACCGCCTTCTTGCACCAGTACCTTGGTTGGCCGCTTCCAAGGAGTTGAGAAGTGCCGTTTTGCATCAAGCAAAAATGGCATTTGGGGGACTTTGCTGCCGGAGTTTTTCCTTCAACCAATGTAGCTAGGATGATCGACATTGTAACAGAGCCTATATCTCCAAAAGAGTTTACATGCTACAAAGGTTGGTAAGAGCAGAGGGGGTTGTAGGGGGAGTAGGATGAGGTGGGTATTCTGTAAATGTCGCCATAGTGAACTGTCCATTTCCGTCGTCGTGGTTTAGCTGCAGCTGTACGAACGAGGAGACTGGCTGGAGAGGGGAGAGAGAGAGGGGCTGCCTACTGCTTGATCGTACCCCAGCCCAGCCATTGAGCACTTCAGCATAAGCCGAAATGCACACTAGATGGACAAATACCCCCCCCCCCCCCCCCCCCAGTCGTCGTCTTTTGTCAAATAGCTCTCAAGCACGCAAATGTTCGTGAATTCAAGGTCGATTTATATTTTTTGTGAACTATAGGCAGTTCAGGCATGCTTAGAAAGCACTCTGGAATATATAACACGTTTTTTGCGCGCTGGGGACAGCCGAGCGCCTCGACAGTCTGGTTCGCACATGTGCTGCACTCAACTTATGTACTCCGGCTTGCCGAGCGAACCGCGACCGCTTTAAGGAGATTAAAGGGCTTCGCAAAGTGGTACAAGGGTCGGACTCGACGCGTGTCGGTGGATGCACCGCGCGTGCGGAGTTGCGCTCGACGTAGGGCGCAGAGCCTCGTCGCTGGCGTGTGTGCTTGGCGCATTCCACATGCTTGGTTTCTCACGTGGTCGACAGCGAAACACGGAATCCATGTGCCACCCGACGCCGTTCGCCCCGATTCGTTGTCCAGCGCACGACCGTCATCGACCCTCTGACGTTGAGCCATAGTTGGCATTCTTCGGACGCCTGACGGTGTATTGGCGTAATGTAATGGGAGCGTTTTTCGAGCTCCGGTGCTGACTGCCTGGAATCCCCTTCTCTTGTCAGTTAGACTCTCCCTTCCCAGGTCAGTTGACGCTTTGTTTTTGCATGACTGCCGCTGCAGTCTTGCTCTTCGAGCTTCCCCTTCCCTTGGTAGCCTCCCCCCCCCCTTTTTTTTTCTGATGCATTCGTGGAGGAGCCATCGCTGTTTGATCGATGGCCTGTAATGTATTGTCAGACGCTGCCGTGCGGTCTCCTACCGTAACGTGGCACAGCGGCTTTAATGGGGTGTATCGCACTGCCCCCGTCGTGTTCAGCGCGGTATCCGCTGCAATCTTCTCTCGCTCTCTTGCTTTTTTTTACTTCCATTCAAACAGTATTTATTCTGCTTAAGAAACTGCCGCGTATAAATCATGGCTTCAAGGCGTGTTTTTTTTCTCTTTTTGCTGGCGGCAGCGCTCCCTCATTTCATATACATGAAGGCGCTCACGCACCGGGCACCTTCCCTTGTTCTGCCGCTTGCCGTCCACTCTTTTGGTCTCCGTCCTTTGGTACCGCGCGTAAGGCGTCCCTTGTAGTGCATGCGAAAACAAAAATGTAAAAGCCCTCTCAAGGAGTGAAAAGTGGCTGGCTCGGATTTATCCCTGAGCACTTCGGCGATTAGGTGCTTTCGACTGCGCAGCGAGCCTCTCTTTAGCTCAAGAACGGAAAAAACAAGCATGCGCGCAAGCGAAGCCGGTTGCCGTGGTCTACAACCAAACAGAGACTGCTGTATCATGTTACCGTCTCTCAGGATGCGATCAATGTGCTTATAGGTCACCCTCGTGCCTGACCTATTTTGTACGAAATTGCAACGGCATGTAATGGTAAGCGAAGAAACGATGACGAAAACACACACATGAAAGTGTTATATGCGGCTGTTTGTTGATGTTTTTTCCGTAGCTCCGAGGAAAAAAAAAAAGGCGCGTCCATATTAGCGCCCTTGCACGATCATTTTACTGTTCCTTTCGTATAGTCTGCTCTGGGATAATTGATACTAATTTCGTACGAACGCCGTCGCACAGTAGCTACATGTCTAAGCCCCTGTCTGCCTCGTGGGGCTTGCGTAAGCTCGAGCACCCAGTTTCTCGTTCCAGTCTGACGGCGCTGGAGTGTTTCTGTTCGTCCGCACAGTGTGACACGCGCGGAAAGAAAGCTTGGCTGCGCTGGCGGCCGCGTCACACAAATTAAGCTCTCGAGACCGCCCCTGATGTTGTGGAAGATGTGCGATTCCCACGTGAATAGTAGCCCTAAGGAACATCAAAAGGAGACCTTTTACTCTAAGGTGAAAAAGCGTTCTCGAACATTGTTCGTAACTGAACGCCGAAGGAAATGTTAACTGTTAAACAAGAGTGTTCTTACGATGTCTCGTATTTGTTAAGATATCTCATTTTTTGTATACCTGCCTCGGCATGAACAGTCGTCATAGAGTTTGAAATACTGGCACAAGCTCTTATTCTGAAACAGTCTCCAGAAGTTTTCTACAGTTCTTTAGCACCTTGATAACTGAATATTAGAGTGGCATTATTATTGCTTATCTGTAATTGTAGTTGTGGAAAAATGGGAGGCATTAGGTCTCGGCTTCTCCTTTTTCCTAAGATTAGGGCGCCATCCTACGTTCCTCAATGGCTGGTATACTGCGACCTCCATCAAAAACTTTCGCCAAGCTCAGGCATCATGCGACTGCCCACAGTTTATAGAAGTTGTCATTTCTGATACCGGGGGTGTCTTAAAAATAGCTTCTGGACTTTCAACGCAACAAGAAAAAGTTGCTCTTGTGAAGGAAGAGTCCCTGTCGTCGTATATTCTAACATACCAAAACCTCAATCTATGGTCCTAAAACGTAAGCCTGACATTGGTATTGGGCCTACGTGCATGGTAATAGTCTGTATCGCTTCAAGTTGAGCGATTGCCAGCAGGGACTCATTGTATGGCTGTACGTAATCACATCAGCTGCAACTGTCCAGGACCCGCGTTCGCTATGCTCCTCTTCCTCAAATGCATTCCGCAATCATCTCGTTATCTCACCGCTCGCTATCAAGTGCTAGGGGTCCAAATACTAGCCAATGAGGAAACTTTCTTGAGCGATGGATACTTTGTGAATACAGGCTCGATACTCCTGAAGCCGTAGCGTTCGAAAACGGTATATTTAAAATTGCTCAATATGGCCAAACTCAGGGGTTCCACACGCCATAGCAACACTGGGCTTTATAGAAGAGCCACGTGGAGCTAGCGGAACATGAAGCTAACGAAAATGTAGGGCAAAATTCATCGTTTCTTGTATATTAAATTGCAGAAAAAATTATGCGTTAGGGTAAAATTCACAATCTTATTGAAGGAAATGGGAGATCGAAATAGAATAAAAGATTACTTGCCGCCGGTGGGAGGCATAACAATAAAGTTTTGTCAGAGATATTGACGAACATCGCCATCAGGAACATTCCCAACTAAGTTTCAAGTTTAGAATCGTAGTTGCCGATAAATCCTCAACTCGTACCATGCATTTAAAGTTCCATGAGTTTGCCTAATTCATGCATTATTTTGAGCACTTCGTTGTCGTAGCTCAGCCTTTTAAACTATTTTCGCGATTTGCACATCTTTTAGATAAAATAAGCGCTAACTATCCAAGCATATGAATCGCAATTTCTAAGGGCCATATGACTTCGCCATAAGCAGTAAGCTGTGCGGACTAAGGAGAAAAAGTGTTATACTTTTATATCATAAAAAGCCAACAAACACTGACACCAAGGACAACATAGAGGAAGTTCCTTACGCTTAATAAATGAAATAAAGAAGCGATAAATTAATGGACATGAAAGTGGATGAAAAAAAAAAAGCTTGCTGCAGGAGTGGAACGATCCCACAATTTGGTTGTGGGATCGTTCCCCACCTGCAGCAAGCTGTTTTTTCATCCACTTCCATTTCCATTATTTATCGTTTCTTTATTTCATTTATTAAGCACGAGTAACTTCACCTATGTTGTCTTTGGTGTCAGTGTTTATTAGCTTATGATATGACTAATAAAAAACGGGGCCCCTCGTTTAACCCCTTTCTTCTCGTTCGTTGTTATACTTTGAGTATTTCGGCCTTAGTACACAGCTTTATTAGGCCGAATATTGCTTCAGGAACCTCAGCTGCTTCGTAATGACTATCTGCGCAGAACTCAAAGTGGCAGAATGTTTTTATCTGTCCACATACATGGGCGGGAAGGCGGGACATATATGCAGGTTGTCCCACATAAATTGAGGCAAAGCTTTATACATGAAAGCCACTCCGGACTCTAGTTGAACCGAATGCATAATGTTGGCACTGGCCTAGAGTTACTCAGGCTATTTTTTATTGTCCCCTTAATTAACGGATTAGTTATGTTTAATTAATCAATTTTTTTTAAATATTAGATGCAGACCCCAAGTGTGATGCGCGAAGTTTAGAGCACCTTGAGAAACCTCTCAATTGTTTTCAACACGATATATTTCACGTTGTCCTTTTCTGCGTTTTACAAAGCCCACGAAATACGAAAAAATAGCCCGTGATGGGGCGATTGTGTGCTGTTATTGGGCTGCTCTCAAGCGTGCGATGGGGGAACAAGGTCGGCTGCAGCGAGGCTGGCCCGCGACAGGGCGTTGTATGTCTGGTGCAGGTATCTGGGCATGCGGCTCTTATCGCATGACGGTACAAATGCGTGCTGCTGGCCGAGCGTTGCCGAGGCGATAAAGCGGCTAAGGCCAGGAAAAATTAAATACGAAAGCAGCATTTTGAGTCTGCTTGAAAGAAGGAAAGGGCGATGCATGTGGGAACGATGGAAGCCGATGACGGCTGCTTCAATTTTGCCTTTGTACACAAATTACCTTGTAGTAGTTTTCGAATTTAACGATGATGCTACAATTTTAAAACTTAGGGCTTGAATAACAGCGGATAAATCACACGGGACAAAACTAATCGTAAAAAAAAAACCTTGGCTTTATTCAAGGAAGATTACGCATGGCTGCTTCAGACGATGATTCTTTTCGCATTGGCCTCGTCTGTTCTCCTTCTCACACTTAGTGCCTACCGGACGTCCTTTTTTGACCTCGCACCCCGTAAGTGCGCATGGCTTCGTGGTCGCAGTATCGAGTGGCCGCGTCTGGCTTCCCACTTATGCACCGTGACCGGCACGTCAGACCCTGAGAGAGTGCGCCCGCAGGCTGTTCCAGTTTGCCGGATGTAGATGATACCTTATGTACCTCGACTGAACCAATCCCAGCGAACTGCAATACATCCAGTGCCCGTGAGGCGCCCATGTCCCTCATTGTTCTGCACAGCAACGCTGTTTAGCTGTGGCCAACGTTGAGCAGCAGATATGGCTTACTCCAATGAGGAAAGAGCGGATGTGGTTTTCGCTCTAGGTGCGTCAAGTGGACTCAGAAGGCGCGCAGTTGAGCTTTTCAACTTTGGCATCCAGGTGCGCATCCTAGCTCAATGACGATTGTGCGTGCATGTGGAACGTTGAGACAGACTGGGAGTTTTACGAAAGGAAAACATAAATCTTCAATCCTGGGCGAGGACGTGGATAAATCTGTTCTGTCAAAGTTTTCTTCAGATCCACATGCAAGTGTTCGTAGTGTGGGTGCTGAAGCTGGAGTGTCAAAGTCTTCAGTGTGGAGAGTACTTAAGAAGACGCAACCTTATCCGTACCACGTGAAGCTGCACCAGATGCTGAAGCCCCGCGATTTCCGAAATCGAAAGGACTTTGCAAACTGGATTATAATCAAGACGGAAAAGGACCCAGGCTTTGTCAACAAAATACTGTGGACCAATAAAGCTACCTTCTCACGTTATGCCCAAGTGAACATCCACAACGCTCACTATTGGAGCGGCGAAAACCCTCACTGGGTTTTGAAGACACATCACCAATATCAGTGGTCGGTTAATGTGTGGTGTAAAATTTACGGTGGCACTATCATTGGCCCCGTGTTTTTTGATAATATGCTTACAGGCGAAAGATACGTTAACGACATGTTTGATGGGACACTTCAGGATTTTCTTTGCGAAGTTCCATTGGCTAGGATCAAGGATATTTGGTATCAGCATGATGGTGCTCCCGCGCACGGCAGCAGCATAGCTTGCACATGGCTGCATGAAGTATTCCCGCAGCAGTGGATTGGACGGCATAGGCCCATTACTTGGCCGGCACGGTCACCAGATTTAACTTCCCTCGATTTCTTTCTCTGGGGCTACGTCAAGGAGAAAGTATACCGGACACCAACCACAACATCAGAGAACCTAAAATAAAAAATAAGACAAGTCTGCAATTCCATTGCTGATACCGCGATCAAGAACGCCTCGGAAAATGTGCCTATGAGATGCCAAATGTGCATTGCAGCAGATGGTGGCCTCTTCGAACACAAATTATAATCAAAGGGCGCTTTTTGGATTGAAGGTCACTGGAAAATCATTCCAGCCCTAACGCCGCCTCGTCACCCATCCCCATTACACTTCGTCGGCAGGCTGCCAGCTCTTGCCCATTTCAAGCATCAAAAAATAAAGCTATGTTCTTGTTCTCCTTCGTCTCCTTAGACACTTTATCGCTTCAACAACACTCGGCCAGCAGCATGCATTTGCACCGTTATGCGATAAGAGCCGCATAACGCCCGGTCGCGGGCCAGTCTCGCTGCAGCCGACCTTATTCATATATCGCACGCTTGAGAGCAGCATAACGGTGCGCAAGCGCCCCATCACGTAGTATTTTCATAGAGTAATATAGTAAACGTAAAGACTGAACACTTCCGTAGGCGCCTGCGGCCGACTTTGACTCTCAGCGCACCTAGCGGAATTGGCGAAACGCATCAGCCTCCCAGATGCTCGCCGTACGCCACCAAATCTCGGCGGCCATGATTTCAGTTTCGTTTCTTCCATTTTTTTTTTGTGACCCATACGATTACTTTGATCGAGTGGTCTCATGCAGGCGCTTGTGCCGTTGTTTATATGTTGCGACGACGAGCGCACAAAGCTGTTTCACTTTATGTTAGTTTTATTTAAATTTATATTTGTTGTTTCAAGCTGTAACTTAGCTCAACAATCATGCCAACTGTTGAGGAAGTAGAACTTTATGGCTTGTGATATTGTACTTCTAGTGACTCACGCCGAAAGGAGTATCGTAAATAAATGTGACATGTTCCTTAAATACAAATCAACTTGCTGCACAGCCAGGAACAGGAAAATAGCAGACAATTTATTGCAGCAAGATTGTCAGAGGCAGGTACATGAAAACAGGAAGAAACTGCGAAGTACAAGTAACACGGGTATCACACGGCGCACTTTTAATCGCGATCAAGCCCGATCCGATTTGAATTTCTCAGTCGCGATTGGTTCTTTCGCGCGAGCTGGGCGAGGGAGCCAATCGCAGACGAGAACTTAGATCCGGATAGGGCTTGATCGCGATAGAAAGGGCTTGTGGGATATCGGTATAATGGAGAATAGTCGGAATTTAATGGCGTGATGGCAATGACTTTATACAAGCAAAACACATACAAGAAGTGTTGCAACTATCCAGATAATGAAAAAACAAACAAACAAACAAACAAACAAACTATAAAACCTGCACAGACATGCCACCAATTAATTTGCTCAAAATGGGATTGTTTTAGAAGGAAAAGATATGACGCTTTCTCCTGTACTTCTGCGAAGGAGGGTGAATTAACATAGCAAAATTAGGTCAATGGTTGCGTGCCAAAATAAAATGGCTACTAAAATAATTGGGCAGGTACCAACATCCTCATCTCGAATGTGTAAGCAAGTGCGTCCGTCATTAAATAGCTGTAAATAAGCACTTTGTGTTGGGGGTCTTCACCTGCTGTCTTCGAAACCTTGCAATCGTCTTCTCATACTTGGAAATTTTCCCTTGAATATGCATTATGTCCTTTGGCTGTAGAGTGTGTTTTGAGGAAATAGTGGATATTCCTGCAATAGGTAGAATGACAGGCAGAAGGTAGGCAATACTGGAGGCTTCAATGCGATTGAATGTAGACGCTACGTTCCTTCGTATAAGCAGTACTGGTGGAGCCTTCGAAGCTTTAGAATGGAGATACTGCGTTTCTTCATGTAATGGATAGTTTTCTGATCTAAGGTCAAGGAAGCGCTGTTATAAATGCTAAGAAGTAAGTAACTTTCTACGGTAAGAACTCCATACACAATTAAAACATGAAAACACGTATCTTCAGCCCAATTCAAAACAGCTAACAACACTCGAGCGCCCATAGCCTGCTACAGAGATTAACAGAGCACGCATTATTGCCATACTTCAAATATTGCACGTGTACCGCTTTAGAAACAGCTACATTTCTTTTGCAAAAGTGGAGCACCCTACTTTTTCAGAAGCCGCTGCGCGTAATATAAAGCTCTTTGCACCCAACAGCATGTTCTCGTAGGCCGCATTTCTTAACCGACCATTTTATTTTATTTTCTAACTTAGTAATTGTATCGAACGTGCCTCGCAGCTCGGACGCTGTTATCGCTAGCATCACCGCTCATTGCTGCGCATAAAAAAAATGAGTGCGAAATGAAAGTCATCGTAGCAAATGGGCAGCAGCTGTTTATGGCTTGAAGGCCGCCGTCACTCGTTAATGCGGCTAGCAGTGACGTAACGCAATACGAAGAGAATAAGTCTTTATCAAAGCGCAAAAGAACTTCCTGTGGCCTTGCCATGAAACGGCGACGAAGCGGTAATGTCAGACGCTGGCTGAAAGAGCCTGGCGACAGGGCCTGACTAGGCTTCGCACGTGTTGGGTCGTGCCGCCTGCCAAGCTGCTGGCCGCAGCCACAGCCACATACTTCATGATGTGCTCTGCCACCTAGCGGAATCGGCGAAGCTCCATAGCTCCGCCGCGAAACGGCTCGAGTGTCCACTCTTTTCGTTTACTATGTCACTCTATGGTATTTTTTCATATCTCGCGGGTTTACTTTGGAACGCGGAAAAAAGGACCACGTGAGATATATCATGTTGGAAACAATTTATTGAGAGGTTCCGCAAGGTGCCCTAAAGCTTTGCGTATCACACTTGGGGTCTGCAGCCAATACTTAAAAAACTTGATCAATTAAACATAATTAATCCGTTAGTTAAGGGGAAAATAAAAAAGTAGCCTGAGTAACTCTAGGCCGGTGCCAACATGGTGAATTCGGTTCAACTCGCGTACAGAGTGCCTTTCATTTTTAAAACTTTGGCTCAAGTTATGTGGGGCAACCTGTATATAGAGAGGAAGAGAGCTCGGTGTCTGACCCAAAACTTGTGCACGAGCAGAAAGAAAAAGGGAGAGAAGTGCGCACTGCGCGACCAAGCAAACCGATAAAAACTAAGCGCAGCTGCTCGCAACGTTGCAGCTACAGTCTATCGGGAATGTGGAGTCCTGGTGCTTACAGTGTCGTCGGGGTTATTACACGCGCGATTTGGCATGGCTCAAAAGGGGTCCTTATTAGTGCCGGCTTGCTTGACAAATTGAGCCCCCCTCCCCGTTCGAGCGTCCTATTCCCCTTAGCGCTCCCAAGGCAGTCCTCGGTCGCAGTTGCATAGCGGGTGTCGGTAGCAGGAGCTCGGGGACTGCCTTCTGTGCTGAATAGCATGAAAATCCAAGCAGCACGATTCTTGCACTGGAGGGGAAAGTATATGCTCATTCTCAGTTCGTTGAGTCCATTCTGATCGTTTTGGCAAGTTTTATCGCATACCTGAGCAAGCCCCAGAAGAACAGAAAGAAAAGTCAGGCAAGCGGTGTTAATATGGTGTCGTAGCCGTACCCGGTGCCTGCACTGAATTATCGCGGGCAGCTCCTTTTTGGCATGCACGCCTAATGACGCACAGGTCCTAACTGCCGCAGTCATTTGTTGGGTGTGACGCTCAAAGCCGAAGCGCTCCGAGCGAAAACGGAAAAAGAAAGCAACACCCGAGGTTACGAATAAGCTATCGCAGGTAACTGACGCTGTCTTAAGCGCCTTGCAGATTAGGGCGCCCCGTTAAAAAAAAAAATGTACGGGAAGAAGCGGAAAAAAAAGGAGGCTAGCGGCCAGCGATTCTGTACGAAAATTCCTGGCGAACTATGCCAGAGTCCGGTGAGCAGCTTTCCATCCGGATCGCCCCCCCCCCCCCCCTCCTTTTTTTTTCTTTCAGTTCTGTCAGGTTGATGCGTCGCTCAGGGCCATCTGCGAAAAGCGAAGAGCAGCAGGCTTCCGCGAAGGGGGAACAAAAGGAGGCCGCACAGTACAAGCGGGAATAATTCTTTAAGCAGCCGTGCTGTATCTCGTTTGGCGAGCGAGCCTTCGAGGGGGTCGACTTGTTCTCGTCGCTGTACCGGGCAGCGTATTGATTGGGCCGACCGGAAGGCTTTCGGTGCGCCGGAGTCGGCGACGCACTCTTTGTGCGGACTGGAGGAAACGGCACGAGTTTCTCCCCCTCAGGCCAAGACGCGGGACAGCGCCGATCCCGGAAGGCGCCTCCCTGGGACCCGCCGAGATTGGGCCTTCGCGGACATCGGTCGGCTCTCCAGGAAACGGGCTTCCCCGCGCGCTCTGTCGCGCAGACAGGCCGCCGATGGCTCTCGGACGCGTCGCGGGGAGCCTCGCGCTTTTCTGCAGCGGCTGCTGCGCTTCGCACCTCCTGGTGTCTGCGAGAATGCGTCGGCACCAATTCGGCTCAGCGTCGGTGTGAGTTTAGACGTCCGTACGTGCACATCGTATGACACAAGCTTCTTCGAGCAGCTGGCGAAGGCGGGCAAACTCGTGGAAGTTAATGACCGCTTGTGCTTTCATTCAAGGTTACAAATATCCTGGTTTCGTGGGAGCACTTTACGCCTTATAATTCACGCAAGGTACCCTGGCATTTCAGTTAGACCATCGTTCCGTGCTTGACTTCCCTTAAACTTCTTTAGCCGGCGCATTCGGTGCCAGAAGGGTGCATTATTACATTTCAGTTTCTTTATTAACCCTATATTGGTGTGATTTGTATTTTTTGGACCTCTATTTTTATAGAGATTGAAAAATTGCATCATTAGGCTTACTGCTGTTATAGTTCTCGGCCTTGGTTATTCCTACGCGTGGCGCCATGACTTGGGGGGGTTGAATGCATCTGCAGGCCCTCAGTCCTCAGAAATATCTTGCACTGCTAAACAGGCTGCACAAAACCAATGTCTTTAAGCATGTTTGCCGATTTGGCGGGTAAGAGTGCCATCATAAACATGGAGCACACATGCAGTATAATGTTTTACACCGGCATTTGAGGTTCCTAGGATGTTTTATGTTTCAAATTTAACACCTACACCACGGTGTTGTTAATCCTTTACTTTGATCTGCAGTGTAATACAATTCATTCACGACACATTTTTGCGCCGAGGTCTTTGTATAAGTTGTAATATTCGGACATGGGGAACAAGCGTCTGAGCTGTCTACCATACTCCGTTTCATGTAATAATAGGATTATGTGTGAGCAATATCGGTGGTAATAACAGGTTAGTAAGCAATGTGTGAAAACACAATGAATAGTAATGCAGCATTGAAAACACAGTACATGGTTGCCTGCGTTACGCACATTGAGCACATTTGACAAAACCCCGGAGTAGTGGCGTAGTGGTAAGGCCGTGGGATCGTATGCCGGCCGCGGCGGCCGCGTTTCGATGGGGGGGAGTGGAGGGGGGGAGGGATAATGCAGCAACGCCCGTGCACCGTGCATTGGGTGCATGTTAAAGAACTCCAGGTGGTCAAAATTAATTCAGAGTCCTCAATACGGCGTACCTCGTAATGATATCGTGGTTTTGGCACATAAAACGCCAGGTTTTTTTTTTAAAATTGACGAACAAATGTCCCGACAATTTCATGCTGCTAGCAAAGGTACGTCAGCTGAGGAATGAAATGGCCGCTCTATTCCCAGACTCATCAGTTTTTACCTTTACCGTTGTTTCTCTGATCCTTGTTGGCTTCCCTTACCACGCGTTAAATTGCGAAGCCGCATAAAAAACACAACAGAGAGAAAGAAGGAAAAAAAAGGCGCCGCCCTCGACGTGCCTTTTGGCGTTGACACCGGCGGCTTTCTGTGCGCTCGCTGTCCCGATGCGGGCCCGTCATGGCGCGCGCGCCCCGCTTCAGGGCGTGGCGCATCAGCGAGCATGCGGCGGCAACTTTTCCCAACAGGCCGCGTCGGGGGTCCGACCTGGTGCCGAGGCTCGTTAAGAGGGTTCCGTCCCAAAGGGCATGACACAGCATTCACGGCTGGCTAGCCAGTTTTTGGCGATTGGAGCCTCTCCTCCCGCAGCCATCATCCCCTTTCCCTCCATGATTCGGGCTCCAAGATGGGGCTTCGGCGTAGGGGTATAACTGCCGCGGAACGGGAGACGGCGGCGGCAGCAGCGGCGGGGTTTGGACTGGCGCCAACTTTCGACCTCCTTCCGGCGGAAATTTAGGGCATTCGGGAGAGGGAGATGGGAGAGTTCGATTGGGAGGGAGCGCAGCTCTTTTCCCCTCAACCCAGTGTATGGCTGTCTTATTCTTTCCCTTCACCAACCACCCCTCTTCCCTTTGGCCTCCCGAAAATGAAAGCCCTTGCTCGGACTCCTCGGGCTTGCGCCCCAGGGCGGCCATGGATGGCGGTTGTAGCGAGCGCCCGGCCGTCTTCGCACACCCGTCTTCAAACACAAGTTTCGTAGCGTGGATGTCCTTCACCTCAGTTTTCAGTTTCGCACACCCACAACCACCCAACCACCCACCCACTCACACACACACACACACACACACACACACACACACACACACACACACACACACACACACACACACACACACGCGCGCGCGCGCGCGCGCGCGCGCACGCACGCGCACACGCACGCGCGCGCACACACACACACACACACACACACACAAACACAATATATATATATATATATATATATATATATATATATATATATATATATATATATATATATATACATATATATATATATAGAAAGCGTGCTGCCCGTGTCTTTCATTTACTTCCGTTTGCGCAACGAAATAGTTAACATATAGTGTGGTGGTGCTTTCAGTGACAAGCAATGGTTTTAAATTGAATGCAGTTGAATGCGCAGTTGGTGATTTTAGTTTAAACCTGGTAATTGAAGCTTTTCTGAGCTTGAAAGCAAACAACGAGAATTATTTCTTACTATCTGCAGTGCAGAGGCCGCAATCGAAGTATTCGGCCAATGACGACATATGTTGGCAGAATATGCGGGATATTTAAAATATAAAAAAATACATGTATTATTCGCACACATCTTACTTTATCTGGGCCCGTAATAAAGCTAAGCTGTTACGTTAGAATGGTTTATTGGAGAAAATTTCAGCAAATCCCGATATTGGACATCCTGTTAGCGAAAGCAGCCCGCCGACTACAAAGAGCACTTGCAAGCGAGAAACTTTGTGAATCTGAGCCCCATTTTTTATTGCGATAGCAATTATACGGGCACTCCAGACGAATTTTCGTCGTCGCCGTGGTGTGCTGCATAAAGTCCAAGTGCGATAAGATCCTACCACGCTCCGCGCGTCGTATGCCGTGGGTGCGAGGAGAAACGTGAGAGGGTGAGCCGAGGTGGATGGCGACGATGCGCACCGCGTGGAAACCGGACCAATCGAGCGCTACTATACTAGCGCTCGATTGGTCCGGTTATTATAGGGATTGGTCCGGTTAACTCCCTATAGGGAGTTGGGAGGGCGCGTCTAATGTTATATCTTGGTCGTGGCTGCGCATGGCTGTCCTCGGGACTGAACACCTACGCGAGCAGCGCGCCCTGTCTTGGAGGTAATCTGTGGCAGGTGCAAAGATTGGGCGAGCCGAGATGGCTGGTGGCTTCATGTGCGCTGTCTTCCCGCGCGCCTAGTGTTGGAGGTCGCGTAACCTCAAGTTTCGAAGACGCGCTGAAACGAGAGGATGCACGAAGTGTTGGCTCCCCGCTCTTCAACACGCCGGCGTTGTGACAACAAGTGTTCGCGGTCATCGAGCGAGATCCGTTCATGTTCCCTGTGCGCGTTGGTGACACTGTGTTTGTTAATTTAATTAATAAGCAAATATTTACTGATATATATAGGGCCCATAAATCTACAAACCTTCATGTAATTAGCTAATACTTTGCAGTCGTTATCAATGCTACGCATTTCATGCGAGGCTGCGACTTCTTGATATGTGGGTTATTCCTCTCGGTCGCTGTATTGCATGTTTCGTAACCTTCTATTGTGTCCTCACAGTTTGGTTTGTCATGAAATGTTGTGATTCTCGCACACGCTGTATAAGACCCCACAAAACTCCGCCCTGTTCTTGCACAAAGGCGACAGATGTCTCAGTGGAGGCTTTATTCGGTTTATATGTAGCGCACAACGGTTTTTACGTATTTTTCTGCTGCCAGTCGTCGAGCCTAAAGATATTACAGTAATTATCATCAGTTTGGTCGTACTCTCTGCCATGAAGGGAGTGAAGCATCTAATACCGGCCGAGTTTCAACTCCTTTTGGCATTGCACAGCATTTCGATTTTTGGTCCCGAGACGCAAGCGGGGGAGCGGAAATAACCCGGCGCATCGCGATGCATGCGCCGCGGGCGATGTAAGGAAAGGTGCTGAAACTCGGCAGCCTCTTAGCGCGTGAGACGTGCCTCGTGCGCCCTTCTTTGCGTTCTAGATGCGCTCGCCTGTTACGTAAACATTTTAAGCCTTGAGTAAACAGGCGCACGTCGCCTAGTATCTCCGGTAGCTCGCATTGGCGCCCTCGGGCCTAAAGGTTTGCACCGTCACGGACGACTCGCCTTCTGTGTAATCCATCTTCGACGAGCTCGGAGCGTTCCGAAATATCACAACTGTGAAAAGGAATTGATGAATGGAGAGGATGGGCCTTTCTCGGCCCAAAATATTTAAATTGAGTGCGGTGATTAGCAGTGAACACGCTTTTTGAATAGTGAAGGTGAAAACTATATAGAATCTCTTTTACGTGCCTTCTACGGGAACAGCTTACACCCAACACTCTTGCACTAAATAAAGAAGGGGCAGCCGAGTGCACTTTCATAATGAGTTGCCAGTCGTGGCTAAGATCTATCGGCAGTTCCTCTCGCGACAGTGCCAGCTAGCACTTCTATATAGCATATTAAGTGAGAGAATGTGTCTGACTCGCCTATTTCTGTTTAGGTGCTTTACAACGTCTGCATCCATCGTCACTTCTGCTTGTTTAAGAGTAGCACAGGAGGGCGTGTGTGCAGGCTTATTCCATCTTGTGGGTCTAGCCAGGATGTGTGTGTGGAAACGAGACGTGAGTGAACATAATGAGAGCCGGGCCACTGATTTACGGCAGCACATTTCTCTAAATTTTCATGGCGGCCCCCATCTACCTCCTTAATGTAAACGAAAATGCCCCAACTCCGCAAAGGAAACGTTCCGTAAGTAAACTCTAGAGGTTTTCGAGCCGTGCGCCACAGGAGATGACTGCATAAGTCATGCGGTAAGCAACGTTATTTGTATTGTCAATTCTCTATATATATCCTAAGTGGTTGTGGCGTCTTTTTAGGTCACGTAACGATATTGCAGCTAAATGTGAACGAAAAGTTTTACGATGGTATACGCATGCACGAAAATATATGCGTGCTCCGAAGACATTTACGAGGTGCATTAAATAGGTGCAATCGGCAAGAGAAGAAGGGGTAACTATTTGGTGTAGTTTGTGAGTAAATGTTAATAACTGTGATTCACATGAGAATGATTGTGGAAAACCATGTTGTGATGGCGAAAAAATGAATTAGACTCAAGAAAATCGCAAAGTCTAGTAAAAATAATATGATCTACTAGTTTGCAGCAGGTACAGCTAAACGATATATATATATATATATATATATATATATATATATATATATATATATATATATATATATATATATATATATATATATATATATATATATATATATATATATATATATATATAAACGCGAGGAAGGAGGGGTTAACCGAGGGGCTTTTATTAATCATATCATACGAAGCCAACCAACATTGACAACAAGGACTTAGTAAATGAATTAAAGAACTTAAAAATAAATGGAAATGAAAGTGGCTGGAAAAACAACTTGCCGCAGGTCGGGAACGATCCCACGTCTTCGCAGTACGCGTGCGATGCTCTATCAATTGAGCTGCCGCGGTGCCTTTTCCCATATACTTTCTTAGGTATTTATGTTTCCTACTAGAACCCTGGGAGTGTTAGTCAGCGCCATCACTCACAAACCTTGGCAATGGATGTGGAACATCCTTTGTGCCGCAGGTGTCACATAGAGCACGTAGAGTGGTAGAAACAGGATCTTTTTGATAGAGTGGGGTACGTAAGGCTGCGTCCGATATACAGCCTACCCTGCCCCCCCCCCCCCTACACGCGCGCGCACACACACACACACACACACACTCCCTCTTTTTTTTTTGCTACGTCTGAACAGGGTTCTTGATCAAATTATATCCAAACCCTTCCTGATACCATTACATGACGGCAGAAAACTTTCGGTCTACTATTTATTTAGGTGTGCTCGTTTTCGTGACATCATAAGCACGCGAGCATCTGGCATCTTAGTATAAACTTAGTGAAGCTAATGCAGCTTCATTCGCTTATACAGCAGCTAGAGGCCTTGAAGGTGTCAGATTGGTACTGCCACACCAAGTGTGGTCCCCACTTGTGTTCGCAGCCAGGCGAGCTCATCAGTTGTCTTGGGGCTGTGCATCGGTCTTCATATTCCATCCCGAGTCTCTGGAAAGCAAAGAGAAAAAAAGGTATTTCATCGTGTTATCAACAGCAAATGACAAGAACTGAAGTTCGATACCGTACAGTGATTTTTTTCTTATACTTGTTACCCATACTGGCTATCGCGTGGTTGCGCTGGTCGTAATTGTGAAAAAAAAAAAGTCGAATTCATGCACTATAACGATCAATATGTTCGCTCGAGCCCACCAAAGTTTCGGAACGCGGAAGTCTCCAAAAAGTCGAATTGCTTCCGTGATAAAACATACAGCAGAAAATGGAGGACTTTTTTTTCTGCCTGCAAGAAGCGGCGTAGTGCCTCGCACGAGTTTTCATGCAAAAAGCCCAGGCTGCAAGAAAATGTAAGTTGTTCGTCACTCACGTAATCTGAAAAAATTTGCGAGCAGGTGTGGGCCTGATGCGTTCGAGTTTTGAACGCACCGTGCTGCAACCTGGTGACTAACGATGAAATGGGCTGGGTAGTAAATGTTGCAGCTCTCCCGCATTGAGTTATACTGTCAACGGGCTGCCCAGCCGGTGTGCTTGCTTCGTTTGTATATTCAGGCTACACTTCTTTCTTTATTTGGGCGTTTACTACCGGAAAAGGCGCCTTCGTTCGCTTACAGAAACGATGTCTCATCTCGTCGAGAGTGCACGCCGTGCTTCGCTTTACCATGCAAATGCTGGAGCAAAAATGCAGGCGAGCCTCTAAAGCTACGGGTGTTGGTGTGATTTATCTTTTTTTTTTTCTTGTTTTGAAGAATTGCTACGCAGAGAAACTTACGGGCCATAAGCGACTTTTTTTCATGGTAAAGAAGCACAGGTATATTAACAAAAGCTCATAGAACGGTGGAAACTGCTGCAGAACGCGTTGCTGAGAGGGCAAGCCAAGCAATGTCGATTGACTACAGTCAACCAGTTATAGTGTGAAGAATGTAGATAAAACGTGGTTGAAATAAAAAAAATGAACTGAAATGAAAAACGTGGTTTTTGAAGATTTGTTGTCACACTACACGTTGCGATTAAACAAATGAGTGACAAACAAACGGAACAACTGCGGCCGCATCGTTCTCTTTCCATAAGCCAAATGCCTGCGCGTGAGCGCAAAGGCCTATAAGGTGACGCAGTCGCACGATTTACCGATGGACGCGGCCGCGAAATGTGCATTTGCCCCATAAGCATGTCTGTGTCCGGCAGGCCAACGGCATCCAGCGCCAGCACGTACCGGTGATTCAGACTCAGTCGCAATGGTAACGCTATAGCAGCTTATTTATTACTTTATTAGTTGATTACTCTCATTGGTCACGGGCCACGGTTCCAAGCCGATGCCCGAATAAACGCACCTTGCAACAGTCTGTCGTCAAAGCTTGACATTGTATGGCTTGACCGGTAAGTTTTCGAAAGCGGTCAATCAGCGAAACTGCGTCTACGACTTCTCGTGCACAGTGCACGCATTCGGCACAGCACTTTGCTTCCTTCTCGGCGGACGGCACGCTACAAAGCCTCCCGTGCCCTAAGTCCTCTAGAATTCCCACCGAAGCGCCGCGCAGACGAGCAGATATACTGCTGCGCCTTCATGGAGGAAGGAAGTAATAGGAGGGAGCGTGCTGCAACGTGACTGAAGCCGATGTAGCGTCGCAACACGTGGTTAAAACGTCAGAGCGAGTGGTAGGTTTCAGTACTCCCGGGTGATTTCTTCTTTTTTGTTTTCCATACACATTCGAAACCATTTGAAACTCTTCAAATGGACTTTCGCTTAATGCCTCGCTGGAGTTTCTGGATTGTGGCATCGAATGCGTGTCCGTTCGGCGAGCCGCATCAGAGAGAAAGCTTCTCAAGCGTGTCGAAATTTGAAGGCAATTGTTGCAGGCCTCTCCGGAAGGTGCGCGGCGTTGCTACGCTGCTGAGTGCTTTTGCGGTAAATGCGCGCTGCGGTTCGTGTTGGAGTAAATTGCATAGTAATGTCTGTTGTCATTTCATTCGCCGTTCTTTCGTTCGCTGATACATGTTGTGTTTTACCCGCCGTGGTTGCTTAGTGGCTATGGCCTTGGGCTGCTAAGCACGGGATCGCGAGATCGAATCCCGACCACGGCGGCCGCATTTCGACGGGTACGAAATGCGAAAACACCCGTGTACTTAGCTTTAGGTTCACGTTAAAGAACTCCGGGTGGTTGAGATTATTCCGGAGTCCTCTGCTACGGCGCGCCTCATAATGAGATCGTGGTTTTGGCACGTAAAACCCGAATTATTTTTTTGTAGTAAGATCGTTTGCGTCCGATGACCTACCGCTTGCTCTTGTTCGCAGTACGCAGCGTTCGAGGCAGGGTCAGTGCTTGAGAACATAGCGTTGACCGCATGACCCGGCCGTATATGGGTCTTGAAACTCGAAAAGCTGGAACAAGCGCTGTTTCCAGTTGCTGCTGCTTTTTTTTTGGGGAGCAGATAAATTGACAGCGCACCGCATTTCACGACAAAACAGCATAGCACGTGCGTAGCAAATGCAACTCGCCGTTTCTTCCGGGAGTCAGCGTCATCTGAGGCAACAAGCTCCACCGCGTTTTGGCCTGCAAGGATGCCTCCGCTCCCGCAATGCGATCAATCGCATGCATGCAAACCCTCATGCGTAAGATGCCACTGACCCAGCGACAATGTAAATCAATAAAGTTCGCATAACAGGGTAAAGTACACAGGGGCAAGGCCTCGGTCAAAAATGTGACGAATACATATTGCTTATTTTCGCTCACAACGGTCTGTTTAGTTTGCTCGAAGTATACCTGTAGTCTAAATGCGCTGACGTTGGATTGTAAACTTCTCACAACTCGCCCAAAATGCGGAACGCATGCCTTATATGAAACGATGGAAGCGGAACAAGCATTCAGAGAAAAAAGCGACCAGAGATACAGGCAGAGCAGCTGAGGAGCCACGGAGGCCTCCATCTGAGCAGCTAGCACCTGCCGGCCGCGCGCGCACCGAATAAAAACTACCGGTAACCGAACGTCTTGGCAAATCTCGAATATGCTCCGTTATCTCGACGCAAGAGGAGATGTGTTGGGCTTCACGGAGCGTTGGCTTGCTAAGGCTGGCTGCGTGACGTAATGCTCCCTCCAATTTTTCCCTCCCTCCATGTGCGCCTTTCATTAACCAGCAAGGTCTCTCGTTTGGTATTGCCTGAAACCGGAACACCCAGCATGGAAGGCCCCGTTGACCGGTGTTTCCGCAGCGCCGCCTACAGGCAGCGCATCACTCCCATTACAAACCAGCATTCGTCATGCTCCAAAAGAATTCACTTAGGTGCTAGTTGGTACTTTTCTTTCGAGTACTAAGTTTGTGCAGCGCAGATAAATAGGATGTGATGGAACACAAATCGACGTAGACACATGATTCGTCATGCCTTGTTCTTGAGTCATCTCTTATTTGTGCCTGTTCTTTCCTCTGACTCAGCGCGTTCGTCTCTATTCGTGAACCACAAATTTATTTATTTATTTATTTATTTATTTATTTATTTATTTATTCCTCACAGGCCCCGAAGAGCATAGCGTGAGGGGGGGCATATCGATAGAAAGACAGTACAGAAATAATAAATCAGAGTAAGGGTACAAAAGGCGTAAAAATGACATATTAACATGAAGAGCTAGTTAGCAGGCTGAGTAACAAGATTCCTGGTGCACAGAACCTTGCTTCTCAGCGAGAGCATGCAGCGTGTCATACTTTCGTAAAACACAATCAATCAATCAATCAATCAATCAATCAATCAATCAATCAATCAATCAATCAATCAATCAATCATGATCCTTTTATTTTCCTACTCCTTTTATTTATCATCATCGTCATCATCATCATGATCACCGGTGTTGAAAACATTTTAGCAGCTGATGTGGCCGCAAACTTCTGGATTTGGTTTGGCACGAGCTTCAATCCCAGCAGTTACACGTAGATCGTCTGTCGGTATAATACAACCATCCTAGTCGAGGTTTCTCGGTAGAGGCAGTTAAGGCTTGGCTCATGCTCAATCGAAACCTGTTCAAGCAGTGCACGTGACGCAATATTTCTTACGCCTCTCAGAAAGCAAGGGGTCGTAACGCAGATCTGATTTCCGACAGCTGCCGCTTCTTTCTCTCTTCGCTTCCTGGTGGCGTCTGTGATAATATGAGCTTCTTGTGGTGTTCGTCGAAGGCCGGGACTCAAGCTGTCTTTCGCAACAGTAAATGGATTGCTGCGAGTATATGCCTTTTATTTGGTGCGGTGGCTGCTTTTATGAGGTTACCTCCAGCGAGTAAAGGTGATTATGTTTTTTGCCGTAAGAATAACATTTCACGTTACGTACATGGTTTGATACACGATTTTAACAGCTAGGTAAATAGCGTCGCTCAGTAGCGGTCATTTTGCATTGTAGATTATTTTATGTGCAATAAAATTTACGACTAAGGCACCAAAGATGCTAGTACGTGTAAATGAACACCTAGGGTCACAGAATATCAATAATTTGAGCGGAAAGGCTGACACTGCCTCCATGAAGGACTGTAATAATCGTGCTAGTAGGCGTCTCTATTCATGTTTAAGTTCCCTTTTTGTGTTAAAATAATAGATGACAAACCTCGAGCACCAGCTGATTGTCCTCCTCACACACGCACACACACACAAAAATGTGATAGCCTAATTTACAGGCCACCCGTACTGCGCAGTAGCAAAGGAAAATATTAACATAGGATAGGCTGCCTATAAGGCGGGACTTCTGAAAAAAAGACATTTCAACGCACAGCAAAGCATGTAGCTTCATTCCTTGCGCCGTTCGTTTCTACAATTAAAGGAAGCCATCCGTTTCTAGTACAGCGAGTAGGAGGACGTCAAGTGTTTTTCGAAATCCTTGCGTGCCCTCGATCCCCTGTAGGCTCTTGCAGATTGATCCAGACAATGGGAGGATGCCGCCCACCTCCCTCCGAGGAAATCCTCTGACGTGTCCGTGACAGACTCTAATTGAAATAAATAATGGCAGTCTAATCCCGTCAGTCGCCTCTCAATGTGCGGGGAGGATGGGAGAAAAACGAAAATATCTACAGCGGAACGCATTGCTTGTGTGAGGCCTTTGTTTTCTGGCTCGCTTGCTCAGGATGCCAGAGCAAATTGTCAAAAAAGATTTTTTCCCGCCCGATATCACTGCACGACAAGCAGTGGCGCGCCGTCAGGATGAAATGGCGTGTTGAGAAAAAGTGGCCAGGGCATCCGGAATCGATAACGTGCGAATTGTGTAGAGTACGTCCATATTGCATGCATGAAGTCGAGAGTATGACGGAACCCCGTCTAGTCGGGGATATGCATACTTAATAGGAACACTGCGCAACTAACTACGTCACATACGATTAACTGGGGAAAATCTCGCGTGATTGCCAAGGAACGAAGTCATTCTACGCGTGTTTATCTTGAGTCCCTAATCATCCAAACCACGGCGCACACTCTGAATCGCAACGGAGGCAATGCGCCGTCCCCCCATGTATGCCAAATGCCTTAATCATGTCTTAAGCCGCACAATCAATCAATCAATCAATCAATCAATCAATCAATCAATCAATCAATCAATCAATCAATCAAGTATTCAATCAATTACTTCTTGCTATCGTGCCCAGGAAATATCTGATGACCTTGGTATTGGCGCACGTGATATATATATATATATATATATATATATATATATATATATATATATATATATATATATATATATTATTTATTTTATTGTACCCTCAAGACCGAAGTATTACAGAAGGGAGTGGGTAAAAAAAACATACACAAGTAAATAAACAAAGCAGCAATAAACCACAAATGTGATTAGTTAATTGCATCCGGGAGTAATGATGTCTGATAAGGCCGAACGAAACTGAGTTGTCCTTGATTGCGACAACTGCGCCGGGAAGGTGGTTCTATTCCTGAGGGGTCCTAGGAATGAATGATTCGTTACAGGCTCTGGTGCGGCACTGAATGATTCCAACCTTGTGGCTATGGTCGATGCGAGAGGAAATGTAGGTAGGAGGTGATATTAGATTGGTGATATTAGTGATATTAGTGATATATATATATATATATATATATATATATATATATCGTTCCAAAAAATTATTTACATTTCTGGAAGTAGGTCACGCAATCGATTCGAGTGCTGCTTGGAATAATAATAATAATAATAATAATAATAATAATAATAATAATAATAATAATAATAATAATAGAAGCTCACACAAGAAACGAGTGTTACAAAGCCGTATAGCATATCAATAGCCAGAGATCACAGCAACAAATTTCCCACAACAATCCGTGCAGTCAGCAAGGCATTCTGAAATCTCTCTCTCTCCCCCCTCTCTCTCTCTCTCTCTCTCTCTCTCTCTCTCTCTCTATATATATATATATATATATATATATATATATATATATATATATATATATATATATATATATATATATATATATATAAGGGGAATACGTTTTCTGAACGCATATTCAGATAACTTAAGGGGTTCTAATTAGAATAGAATCGGTTAACTCGAACAGCGACACTTGTATATTAAATTTCCTGGGAACAAGTTTTTGCTTTTGAGATGACTCTTACACGTGTGGTGCGTACAGCCTGAGCGGCGTCACTCCAGTAAACACGTGCCGACATGCTCCCCATATGGCAGTGCGCTAATCTTGTCATTTCAAAGCCGCCGTAGAGGCGCCAGAGAGAACGCTAATGGCATCCGTACGAACAACAAATTAAATGTCCGCTTGCGAAGCGACTTTGCGGTGAGGCATTCCAAAGCAGCACGCTTCTCTTGCTATGCAAACAACGATAACGGAAAGCGGCGAAGCGTCGATTCGCCTGCTTTTTCCATCACCAGTGCTTTCCGTTCTGGAATGGTCTCGACTCAGGAGTCATGAATGAGTCATTGCGCATTTTTTCGTGCTTACTCGTAGCATGGCGGAAGCCGCTACGCAGTTCGGAAAATGGCGCTGAGTGCCCGCTAAAAAGCGCCGTGAATGCCCATTCGAGCTTTTGTCACGCCTCGGAATATTGCATTACAGGCATGCAAGTGACTCGGTGGAATGCCAGATGCGTGAACACTTTCCGCGCGCGTCGCGAACGGTTGTCAGGAAACGCTCGCTTCAAGGTCACCCTCTGGCGCGTGTCTGAGCTCAAGAAATATTTACTGGCGCAGCGTTTATAGGTTTCCGTTCCCCTGGTATCGACCTGAAACGACCTCAAAGGACGGGGTGGCATTTTGAGACAGTGCAGCTTTTCCTGAATTACCCGAGTGCTGTAGCGACCGAGCTGAGCAAAATCAAGAAAGGTAACACGATCACTTGAAAGCGAGGGCCAATCTTTTATGCAAAAGTGAAACAGACAAAGGGAATGCCGCCGACCGAGCCAGTGGTATGCGCAGATCCCGAGAACGCTTGGCTCCTCTTTTCATTATTGTTTTGTTGTTCCGGCGGAAACATTCGAGGTGGGAGGGACGGAGGACGGTAAAAACGGTGTTCTTCGGTGCACATGTTTTCTCCTGCGGTTTTCTCGCCAGCTTCCGCACCAGGCTTCCGAAAGAAAACATGATTTGGCACGCGGTTCTTCTCGTAAACAAAGTGAGCCTTCGCGGTACTTGCCCAAATGCTTACCTTGTCCTACATACTGGCTTGCGGAGTTGCTGTCACGCAGTTTCTACACCGCCACTGCGACCTTGATCGTCCGGTGGCATCCTACCTTTCGCCGTACCTCGCGCCGGCGAATAATATCCTGGCGCGCAAACAGAGGAAAGAAACGGAATGGCCGAGATTTTTTGGAATGGCAGGCAGTGATACCTCCCGTAAACAAAGAGTAATCGTGCTTGCACAATTCCTGCAGATTTTTATTTGCTCGCAAGTGCTTCAAAGAAGGAACCAAGGGGAGGGCGCAAAACGCACGGAAGCTTTTTTGGAGCAAGCACTTGAGCCCAGTTTTGTTGTCTTGCCGCTACTTTCGGCGAACTATATTGGAGAAAAATGTTGCGCGAGAGGAGGGAAACTATGTAAAGGGAGGCTCTCCCCTCGACCGCGTTGAAAGTTTTCAACATCTCGTTCCCACTCGGTATATTTTTTTTTCTCTTTCATGTACATATCGATCAGCCTGAAAAAAAAATAAGAAGAAGTTACTTTATAAACGCTTAAATATCCCCCTTTCTTTATCATCTCATGAGAGAGAGAGATAACTTATGAGACTCATAAACTAGAGGTGATAATTCATGTGACGTTTTTAAACAATCGCGTCGATAAAAAAACAAAGAAAAAACAACAACACTTGTAAATAAGAGTGAACGTTGCAACATGTAAAGGTTATTACATCTGCTCTTTACATTTTGCATACTTTTTTTCTTTGTCCACCTTGGGCTAACAGTTCACTGTATCGTAAGCACACAGCGTATACTCTAGGCAAAAAAAAAAAAAATCATGCTGCAGCGTTTTGACAGAAACCACTTTAATGTAATGAATTTCAGATATTTTAAATTTTTTTTACTGCCATGTGTACCTAGGTGGCGGGGTTATATTCGCAGTAATGCAGTAGCCCCCAAAACAGAAAATTGTTCCGCATATTCTTTTTTACTTCACCATATAATTTCATCAAGTGTTGTTAAGTGTATATAGTTGCTCTAATACTCTCACACATGTATCGACAGCAAATTTACGTACGATGCGCGTAAAACAATGGGGAAAGATATTGTTCTCATCGCTCGTGTGCGTGTATAGAGCTGTGTACGCACGTGTGGGCAGCATTGTATGGTGTACGTTAAATTTATGCGAATGCGCAGTTTCGCAGACTAATCATCTGCTATCCTGAACACTAATTGTAGAGAAAAGGTGTTTCGAAGTGGCGCCCCTTGATGACTCGTGTGCACGGTTGCAGTGCAAAGGAAGGGTCGTTGTCCGGCAAAGAGACGCTTTATTCGAACGCCAAGGCGTCTGTCCGGATCCCAAGCCCGAATCTCCCCTCTCCCTCACACAACCAAAACATGACTGTTTAAACACTGAGTTGCAAAAAGAAGAGTCACAGACCAGCCCGCCACAGATGGGGGTTCACAACATTGCAACCAATAGCACCGAAACTTTTGCGATGGACACGGCACTGGTCAAGGCAATGACACAATTTACAACATGCAAGGGGATAGGTTCACTGAAAGAAACGTATCATCTCACTCTCCCCTACGTTAGGCACCGAGTATTGGCCTTGATGTCCTCCGGCACCGGAGGCCAGGCTCGAGCTTGCAAGTGTAACCATAAATTGCTCGTGTCGTTCCCTTTTGTCTGTGCACAAGCCTGCGGGCTAAACATCCCCTGCAAGAAGCAGGCAACCCAGCTGCGAGAATGTTCCCATAAAGCCATGGCTGGCGCTCCTTGGGCATAACCGGTCATTGCGCAACAAAACACCATATATCATGATCAAGCCATGGTTCTTGACGATATGGATGACTGATAGAGAGCTGCCCTGCCAGCGCTAAGAAAACTCGGCCACCCCGTGCAGCTGTGGGCGAGACCGCCTAAATATCCCAAACACAGTAATTGTGACCCGATGGCGATCGCATACAAAAGCACCCATCGGTCGCAGCCGGCTAAGTGGCCGTATAAATATCTCCGTTTTCTCAAGGCATTCTCAAAAGGCGTGCTTAGATGCGAAAAAGTGACACTGAAACCGGGTGACCGTGTATCGCGTTGCCCAATTTCCGTGAACACGACTCCCGGTCCGGCTACGAGGCCCATAACCAAGCTGCTGTAGCGGTCAGGAATGTCAACGTGACATCTGGGAAGCCTGGGGGCATCTAGCGGTAGCGGAGACTTCAACCACACCCCCTACTCTTCCCTTCACGCCCGTTTCCCCGCAGGCTTCCCATGCATCTCGCACTGTCTTCCCCTTTGTGGGAGGGCGCGGCTTCGGCGGCTCTTCTGTGGCGCAGCTAGGGGGCATTTCTTTCCACGTGTGCATGTCTCCCGCGTCCCCTCTTCGTGGAGCCTTTTGTTTGAAAGAATATATGACAGAATCGTCACACGGTAATTTGGCCGATGTAGCAGCGTGAAAAATTGCCCTGCGCTTTGCAGCACTCGCTTAGACTGGGTCACACAACCGCAACAGCAACTCCCTATACCTTATACTGGCTTCGCACATAGAGAGTTTCGCTTTCAAGGTCAAAGCATTGGGGCCGGCGGGTGACTGTACCCATGGTGACCGTTTAATCCGCCCTTTCGCAAAAAAAAGAAGAAACGGCAACAATAAGCAAACAAACAAAAACACAAGAACACACTTTCCGAACTGCTTGGTTAAGTAAACATGTGTCGGTGTATTTTTTTTTTTCAATCTCAGGGAACGTAGACCATCAAAACCATTCTGTAGTTTTGTTCAAACTACTTTTCCTCGATGGCAGCAGTGTTCTGCGTCGGTGCGCTGTGTCGAAACAATTCTCTGAAACCTGTATCGATTGAAAGTGACAAATTTCGTTCACTGTGTAGCCGGCACAAACGACCTAGCAAAGAAACATTGCATGGACTGAAAAATACGTCTATGTCGACGGCAGACAATAAAACTTCTGTAGCATTGAGAAAACGGAAGCAAGTGACGTTTCCTACCTGTAGCTTGGGCGTCGGTTGCAGTTACAACATCGTGCGTGTTTTCAGGCCAGGCTGTTACTATTCGCTGTACTCGCAATAGCTATTCTTTCATGTTTTCAGGCTTTAGCAACTATCTGTTTGCGTGTTCTCCACTCTTACGGCTAAGGGTTGCTGATAGTACTGTACTATGCAATGACGTTTTCTGTGCGCGCTTATGCAGCTGTACGGAAACACGTAGCCTCACCTGAAGTCCTGGAATTTTCCTTCTCGATAGCATCAGTGATGGTGACTCGGGCACGATATAGATGTTTCATAACTGGCTACATAAAATATACTGGCTCCAATTTAAAGACAACAGCCAAAGTAGCAGCAAGTTGCGAAAAAAAAAGTAAATACGTGCATGAATTACTTTTCGTTACTAAGATGGCTGGATGCACACTGAATGATATGTTCGGAAGATAGGGAAAATGGGCTAGTTGGCTTGCGCAAATCTTCATAAAACTCACAGACAATTTCTAAGTATAAAAAAGCACACACACACGCGCATGCACGCACGCACGCGCGTGTATGTCTGCGTGCGTGCGTGCGTGCTTGTTTGTGCGGGACGCGATGCAAGTTGGCCGTGACACCTCCGACCGCTTATTACGCGGCAAGAGTGTCCGAGAAGTGAAAATCTACAATTGCGCACGCTCCGCATTGATGGTAATGCTTGCGATTGGGACTAGAATTGCTAACATTCCCGAGCTTCAACTCGGCAGCTCAGTGCGTAATCACTCAGGTGAGCGATGGAGCGTGGGTCGTTGTCGCTTTAAATGTCGTCAAAGTTTCTTCGTATCCTTAAAGCTCACTCACATTGGGCCGAATCGACACCCATTTCGGTGTGCCGACAGTCGGCAGACCGAAATCGGTTTCGTCTTGGCCTAATGGGATTGGGCCTTTAGTAGCCGTTGTCGGCGACGCCAGGGTAATAAATGAGAACTTTGTAGTGCCCTCTGGCTGGTGCAAGGCGTCTATTTTACGGATGCTTTATGTGACCACGACGCTCCTATTTCTCTTGGTATTAGAAACTCTACAGGCCTATCCCCAGCGGTGCCTCAGCGGATGTGGCGTTGCGCAGCTGAGAAGGGCGTCATGGGTTCGATTCCTGGTCACGGTCCCGATATTGTACTGTGGCCAATGGACTGGGGGCACATTGATACTGTCACTTCGTCGTGACAGTGAAGACATCAGACCGTTGGACAGTGGCGAGTCACGAAATCTAACCCTTTCATTAGTGGAATCTGTGGCCACCAAAAAACAAACAAGTTGCATTCAGGCACAATGACAGCAAAGAGCACAGGCGGCGATCGTCAAAAATTTGCCTGCGGGTCAAGCGCGTCGGCTATCTATATACGCGTAATGCTGTGTTCACACTACGGTCGTGACGCGCGTAACAGCTCTTTTGGCGTATCGAACGTAACGGCTGTAAAAAACGTTACGGCAGTTAAGCCGGCACCTTTGTTCACATTTACTGCTGCTTAAATTACGGCTTTTACAACAGGCCAATCAAATTTGGAGCTGCAGAATCGACGTCACCAGCGGTCCAATATGGCTCCTGCCAACATGCGAGCGCTGGCCGAGATCGAAGAAATTCACGCTCAAAACAAACTTATAGTCATGTATTCAATCGCCCAAAGACGACGAAGGCGACGCAGAAGGGTTTGGGTGCGGCAAGTATTTCTCGACAGGGCCGTGGACGGCAATTTTCACAACCTTTTCGCCAAGCTCCGAGTTGGTGACGCTGCGATGTTTCATAACATCATGCGCATGTCGCCCCAGCAGTTCCGCTTTCTTGAAAACCTAATGAGACCACTCATCGAAGTTCGGAGCACGCATCTGCGGCCATCGATTTCCTCGGCGGATAAACCAGATGAACTGAAAACAGTCTCGCAAGGCGCACTGCAAAAATGTTCACGAACACAGCCAATCGTGCGCACGGAATGGCGGAATGGCACTTCCCGCGCCCGGAGTTGTCTGCAGACGGGAGGACGGAAGTGTCGTCACCGGTTTTTGAAAGCCGAAAGCTTATCGGTCATTGGCTGTGTCGCAACGGTCGTAACATAACAGTCGTAAATGTTGCCGACCCTTTAACACTCTCACCCACGATTTTTGCGAGAATTGCGCACGTTGGTACCTTTACGTTCGCAGTCTGAACTAGACGCATACGCTTGTTGCGCTTCCGCTTACGTATGTTACGAAAAATCGGCGCCTTACGAACGTAGTCTGAACATAGCATAACTCGTCGAAGGCTCCGGCGTGACTGCTGGTGCTCGTGGGCCTTCCAGAACTTACAACACTATTCGCGTTGCGCGCGAAGTTTGATTACGCAAGGTTCGGCAACAGCACAGACAGCACATGCAATCGGCGACAAAACTCGCGAATGTTCCGATACATGCACGCGCGTCTTGCTCCGAGCGATAACAGAAACAATTGATAGCACGTGATAAACAGTCACCTCAAAAGGACAAACATGTACGCGTACCAATATATGCCAGGTGCTCAAAAAAACTTATTCCGGAACCCCCCGCTACGGGATGTCCAACTAACCCACTGTGCAGTTTTGGGACGTCAGAGTTCACAATTCATTTTAATTTAGCTATTGGAGTCGCATCCACGATCAAAAAGCACTGCTTCTATTTAAAAGTATGGACTGTTTAACTGCTTACTGCCGGAATCGTGCTCAGTATAAAAATATCATTAGATGGATAGATGGATACATGAAAAAAATGTATTGTGAGCCCTGAGATACGCGATTATCGCACAGCGGGCCGCTCCCACGTTGGCCGGTAAGACAATAATAAATTTAACATTTTGGATGGACAATGACTGGGTCGATGGTCGCTTAGGCGAAGACTTTTAGGCGGTGATCTTTTGCTAGGCATCCAGTTCCACCCGGAGCTGCGGCCTGTCTTATTTTTTCCAAGCACGGTCGTCACCCAGCGTGTCTTGTCACCGTTGGCGGGTGCACAGAAGCGCCTGCTCAGCGTGCAACCTCTAGGTTAACATGTACATCTCTCATTAAAGTCACACTTTCCCTATTTGCATGCTATTGGGAGGCAACCACATGCACGCGATATTCAAGCTACAGGCGGACCCTAACGCGCAGTCGCGTCCTAGTGGGGTGCAGCCACACGGACGACACATCGCAGAAAAAATAAGTATCAAATAATTTCCATTCTTTTCCAAATGAATTATAGGCCCGTAAAAACATCGCAAACTTGCCGCAAGAGAGTACTGGGGATAGTACTGTTTTAACAAGAGAGTACTGGGGATAGTTTTAATACGCCGTCATCACCAGTAAACTTGCATCCCATGTCGGTCTCACATGATGATGATGATGAATTATTGGCATCCCCTTTGAAACTGCGCGTTGAAAAATGGTCACCTCATCGGCTTGAGCTACTCAGGTATGCTATACGTGCTTATCATTCTAGTGTTGTTGTATACATCTCTTTCTATCTCGCTATCCCTCTCTCTCTTCTTAACGTTTTTCTCTTCCTTAAAGCTTTGTGTGAAATGCTGTGACGCCATCTGCTAAATAGAACTCAAAACAAGTAGCGTCTCAAACCTTATAAAGTCAAAACACACAGTTGACTTCAATAATAACTACAAAAAATCGCCAATACATTGCCAGCGTGGGATGAGACGAAACAAAGGCTGATTTTACCATTTATTCCTTGCCCTCGCGGTAGCAAAACTGAACTCAGATCGAAGCGGGCAAACTTGTTGCTGCCATATTATTGAGCGATCAGGCGGTAACCGGTGCAAGCCACCGCATGGTCTTCCGGGTGGCACCCGAAATTTTCTGGCTGGCGAATAACCGACAACGCCACAAGCGACGGCGACAAATCGCCGTCCGAGACGGCGAAACCTGTCGCTTGCGCCGTCGCTCGAAAATCACGGGCATGTAGAATAGTCTACTGGGGCGGCCTCACGCAAAAGCGCAGTTCGTTGTATGTGGTGTTATTTTAACACATTTGGTGTCATTCCGTCAACGGAGCTCTATATGTGCTTTGGTCCATTTAGAACTAAAATCAAGTAGCAGGAATCACATGCTTCCATTCCCTTCACGTTATCTCCCAGGTATATCAATCAATCAATCAATCAATCAATCAATCAATCAATCAATCAATCAATCAATCAATCAATCAATCAATCAATCAATCAATCAATCAATCTGTCGCTAAGGTAAATTCGCAAAAACTAATGGTGGACTCTATAATCGGAACTGCAGAAAGCTGAATTTCTGTATATACACTCTGCGTGGAACAGTTTCTGAACAAATTAAATAGCGCGGCCAACTTTTCTCTCACCAGTCTCGTGTTAGCCGCTGACCGCAATTGTGGCAATGCAATGGTAAAGAATATTTGCCTGGTATGGCCCTATTGTAGCGATGTTCATGACGAAAATTCATCCAGACATGTGAATGTCCGATCACGTCGTGGCAGAACTAGACCACGGATATAATTTTAAAAATTAGGGTGACAGAAGATGTTTTCATACCTGTAGCATAAAGAAACTATGCAAAATGCGGCCATTATATATACTTGTATAGAAGGTTCTTTTTCTTTAGTTGAACCATTGTTTTTTAATTTGCCTGGGGCAGACAGCACATTTCTAATCCTTGATGAGGCGGCCATAACTTTTACAAAAATGCTGTTTTCTGCATTGCAGCACAAAATTAAATGGAACGCCAATACATTTCGTCGGACACTTCGAAAATTAATATCTCGAAACTAGCGTAGTCCCGATAATTCGTTCTAAGTCGATATACCTCTCACAATTAAAATATGTGCAGTAAAGTAAATAATTAAAAACGTAATTTGTGTTAGGGCCATTGGTGGGATTATCCTCACACATCATCGTTCGTTGAGCAGAAACAAACTTGCAGCTTCTCTTCAGGTTTCCCTTTACGAAATGCCGAAATGTGGCATGCGGGTTGCTGCATTCTCAGTTTTGCTTTTCGCTCAGTCCTTCGCATATTTCAATATCCTCCACAATACCTTATGTCCCAGCTAACAATAGCCAAGGTATAAAAAAAAAGAATATAAGAAAATCAAGGTGCAATATACGATTATAGAACTTACGGTTTCCAGTCGTCAGGGGTCTGTCGACCGAACGCCGGAGGTCTTAAACTCGTATCTTGCGCCGTATAGTTTTCATTTTTTTTTCTTGTTTGAACAGATAGGCTAACGTTAGCTGCACCATATAAAGGGTGTCCCAGCTAACTTTAGCCAGAGTTTAAAAATGTGCGAATGCCACGTAGCTGAACACAACCAAGGTAATGTTGTTTGCCGCCGCTTGGTGGTACTCAAATGAGTTTTTTCATTCCGCCTAATTTGATAATTAGTCTTGATTGATTAATGAACTTCTCAAATATTGCAGTTACATTTAAAGTGTCAATGGGAAAATTGTAGAGCGACATGAAAGGGTCCTGCTAGGGCTTTCCGTTGCTCAATGCCTGCTACATAAAAGCGATTTCACGAGCGTGAAAGAAGCCCGCAAATGCACGCAAAACTGCCGCGTGACCGGCGGCTCGAGGCGCTTTCACTTCCAACTGCGCCCGTCGCGGTCTCTCTCTCATATCTATAACATCGGTGACGTGTACTAATGTCCGCCATAGCCTGCCTGCAACTTTTTTCTCCTTTTCGATGTATCACCCAATTTTTCATTACGTTCTAGGCTACCTTCAATTAAGTTTAAACATCGTTCGTACGAATTATTACGAAACAACTGTTGTAACAGCTAAATGACGGGTGGGAAATAAGAAAAATTTGGGGGGATCAGAAGAAGTTCATTGCGTGACCTCTCTGACGCAACAAAAGGAGACGATTTCGTGCTGCTCTTGATTGCGCGGGCTGCAAAATCAAAGATATGAAGTTCGTATTTCAAAGCTGGTTGCGAAACAATTTCGAATTAGGGCCTATATTTTCTGCCATGCTTGACATCGGGAGCAAAAAAGAAAGCTTTCTAACCTGTGTGCACTCAACATCTTTAAATTTTTTTCCATCTTCTTTTTCTTTCGGAGAATCGGGGAGGCCCCAAAAGTGCTTCTGATTTCCATTCGGAGATTACATAAGCCGACCCTGGAGAGTATTTTTACCTAATCTCTACGTCTTCGTCTGAGTTTTCTCGGGCACATCATCGTCGCTTCTAAACTTGGCCCTCAGGGAGCGAGGCCGTGCGCGCGCTGGAATAAAAATTCAATTCGTTCTGCAGTGATTTGCGCGACCTTTTGCAATTTGTGGCCTCAGCAGGAGCATTGCGAAAGCGACGACCGCCTCAAGTTTACTGAGGCAGAAGAGCAGCGCTGAGCGAAAGATGAAAGGGCAAACAAGGCCGCTCATAATTATGCTCATTTGTGTCTTTGACGCTGCGCACGCTCCATTTAGCTTTTTAAAAATCTATTTAGAGGCAAGTTCACCGAATCATTCTGGTTCTGGGGATTACTGACGTGCGCAGGCGCCTTTTTCTGTCGGTTTTATTGTTTCGTTCAACTTCTGAGTTAGTCTCATGACTCATGACCTCAGCCGTCGTGTATGGTTCCGCGTAGCGTATACTCGCGGACAACTTTCTGTGGCTATGAAGGGAAAGCTACGGAGGCAAAGCGCGCACAAGTGAGAGCGCTTCTGAAAAGAGTTCCTCGTTTTAATGCATGTTTATTTAGGCTGGGGAAGAGAAAACATAGGCACGTTATTAGCAACAGCGAAATAAGACAGGACACACCACTTAGTTTTAAAGTTTACTTATTTTGCGCCTTTTCCCTCCCGCGTCTGGGCAAACGTGAAACCATTACACGTGGAAGATGCGTCGATTCGCCGTCTGTTCCAAGCAATCAAAAACACTGTCAAACGCTGCCGGTCTACTTGGCGCACTAACATATGTGCAGCAGCCATGCACCCGCAGCCTTCCCTCCATAGCCACAAGTAATTGGCCGCGAGCGTAGTAAGACTTTTGCTCTAACGAATACTGTGCACGTCAGATTCGGAGACACGTGTCGTGTATAATTCGGACTGATTACCAGACGTCCTCGCCGCTGTTTGACGCTTGCGTAAGGAATACGGCTCCAGATGTTACGCGAGTCGGGGGACTTTCCTTTGGTTGGGCTTCTTTGAATGGATCCTGTGGGTGAGTGTCATACAACTTATGGATAATGAAAAATTACGGCAGAACTCATCTCGCAATGACTGTCGACGGTAACACGAATAGCAATCGAGCAATGTAACGACAAACCATATTCCTGAAGTCACATTATTTCACGCGTGTAGTTGAAGTTGAAGTTTATTCATATGCACAGCACAGGTACATAGACTTTCGTTGCTTCGCCTATATCGTCCCACTTTGCTGTGGCACTCGCTTGCCAAGTTCGCCCATGAGCATGGAGTCATGACGACGACTGTATCATGCGGACGCAGTGACGATAGAATGACAAAGAAGGAATGATCTCAATGAGAATGACAAAGTCATAAAACGAAGACAGCATGAGGATAGTAGGATGTCGATTTTTAAATCATAACGATGGTAAAAGACGACAACGTGGCGAGGATGACATGAGGACAATGAGATGACGACTGTATGACGACGATGGCGTGATAATGCCGGTGTGGCGACAGCCGGATGAAGAGGCGGGAATGACGATCACGAAGACAGCATGGTGACAACAGCCTGACAAGGGCGGCTTAATTACGATTGAATGACGACAGCATGATTGGGATAGAATGACGAACAAGGAATGACCTCGATAGATGGACGAAGCTGATATGATGACGGCAGTATGACAACAATGGTATAACGATACTGAAGTGATGGTGCCGGTGGGACAATGGAAACCTGATAACGCCTGTTTGACGGTGACAACACGACAAGGGCATCGTAATCACGATTGATTAAAACAATATGATTACAATATATTTACGAAGAAAAATTGATATCAACAAAATGACGAAGGCGGTATGACGACGCCGACATCACGACAAAGAAATGAAGTTGATGAAGTGATGATAAGGATAAAACGACAGCGTGACGACGACGGCATGACGAGAGCCTGATGACAAAGCTGGAAGGACGACAGTGCAACGATCGCGATGGCATCATGGCGTCACTACCCTGAACACACGCCTGGTGGCCCAAGATATTAGGCAACATGGATCGCTGGGTGGGACTGGAAGGCATGACGACGACAGAATGGCGAGAGTCATGAAACGGGAATGACGACGATTGAACGCCAACGACAGCATCACTATGGCGGTGGCATAACAAATGTATGATGACAGTATGATGACTTCGGCATGAGGACGACGGCCCGATGAGTGCCGGATCACAAAGCTGGAATGACCACGGCGGCATCACGACCACGAGCCCATACCTCGTGGCCAAAACTATTACACAACTTTGGCTACTGGGTCGCGGCATAAAGCCTGACGGCAACGTCATAACGAAAGTAGAATATCCCGAAGTTGAAATGATGACAATGCAACGACCACAACTCATCACGACAAGGAACACATACCTAGTGGTCAAAGCAGGTAGACAACTTGGGTCACTGAGTCGGCGTAAGCGTTCTTGCTCGCCTTGCGTTTCTCTGGCACCGACTGCTGGAATAATGAGCAAACTAGCCCTGCAATACGTGTTAACGCATGCAAGCGGTCAGAAACAGTGCGCCAGAAATAGTGAGAATAAACGTGTTTATTACATAAATGAAGCTTCAGAGAGACGTCCGCATTCCAGAATACCTTGAGCTCGGGCGGCGTCCTGGGCCCTCGCAATAGGCCGTTTCTGTTCATCGAGGCCGGTGCTGGCCAAGGCTCTCTCCCAAAGCTCGTTGGTTTGATAAGGTTCGGAGGATTTAATGGTGCCTGTCTGCAACCCCTTGCTACGTGCCTGAGGGACCCGGGTTCTGCGCAGAAGCGGCATTGCGGAGATAATTATATAGGGGCTATGAGGCGCAAAATCCGGGCGTTGCCGGCGTGTCCAAACGATGGTCCAAAAAGGCTACGATCCTGGTAGGAGTCGAACACACGACCGTTGGTGTTAAATAAGGGGAATTTTATTAAGGCGCAGTTAATGAAGATGGAGGTAATTAGGGCACTCAGACCCATGGCCCTTGGTATGAGTTGAACCCACGACCTTTGGTGTTAATTATGGCGAAGTTTATTAAGGCACAGGTAATTCAGATAGTTAATTAAGACACCCGAACACACAACCTTTGGTGGGAGTGAAACCCACGACTGTTGGTCTTAATTAATGCGAAGTTAATTAAGACACTCGAACCCATTACCTTTTTTGGGAAGCGAACGCACGACCTTACGTTGTGGCATTATCTCTAAGCATCGCGCGGGGCTCGCAATGATTTCGCATTCATCAACGTAGGGATAACTAAGTGCCACTTGAATTTTTATCGTAATAAACCTGTCGTCCTTAAATCGTGATTATGCCGGCGTTGTTATGCCATCGTTTTCATTGTGTCGCCCTCAGGCATTTGTCATCAAGCATTCATTGCCATTTCAGTTGCGTAATCCGGTTGTTGTCAACCGTCGTCGTCACACCATCACGGTCATACAGTGTTCGTGACACGGTCATCACGCCATCATCGCCATACAATCGTTATCGGCCGTTGTAATTGTGTCGTCATCGACAAGTTGTAGTCATTATACCATCGCAATAATTTCAGAATCGTCATTTAATTGTAGTCATGCCGTCTTCATCATACCCATTTGTCCTTCCATCGACCCGATTCCTTCTTTGCGATTACATGGTCGTCTCCGCGTCATCGTCATGCAGCATTCATCAGGCTGTCATGCTCACGTCAAACATTCCTTGTCACGCCGTCATCTTATGCCGTCATGGTCGTTCACTTGTCGTCATTCTAACTTCGTCATCTAACTCAGGCTGTGGCGTTGTCGAAACGCTGTCGTCACGCCATTATCGCCATTTAGTTGTCCTCCTCTCATTGTCCTAATGCAGTCGCTGCGGCTTTGTCCTGCTTATACCATTGCCAATATTTCAGAATTGTCATCTCAATACTCCCATGCTGTCGCCGTCAGCATGCGAAAACACCCGTGTACTTAGATTTAGGTGCACGTTAAAGAACCCCAGGTGATCGAAATTTCCGGAGTCCTCCACTACGGCATGCCTCATAATCAGAAAGTGGTTTTGGCACGTAAAACCCCATAATAAAAAAAATGAATAAATAAAACCTTGGTCTCATTGCTGGCGCACCCAAAAGGGGCGGAGCAACTTGCACATGAAAAAAAAAGTATGTCAAAACAGAAACTTCATGAGCAAAAAAAAAAAAAACAAATACACTCGGAGAACCTAAAAAAAAGCCACTCCTAAAGCATGCTCACCACGTGAAGTACGTAAAAGCGAGAATGAGGCGAAAGAATGGTGAAACAAAAGATTTACAATATAGACTGCTTGCGAAGTTTGACTTGGATGGTGTAATACTCGGTGTAACTAACACAGCTTCGCTGTTCGACTGGAAAGGGTGGTGATCTTTTCTTTATACTTGTGCTGATGTGTATGTTAAGTCATCGCTTGTCAGCATTCGGTGCGATCAAGAAATAAGCTTTCATTTGCTAGTCGTGCGGCTTGTGATCGTCTCGGTATCATCCTTCGTGTTCTCTGGCACTGTGTGTTGCATATGTTACTTGTGTACATGTTTGACATATATTCAAACACAAGTCCGTCTATCTACGTGTACGTTCACTGATAGTTGAACAAAACAAACCAACGTTGGTCTCATGGAGATATGCCGAGAGTTAAAAAATACAAAGATTAAATCAATTCACTAGGGAATATTGAACACTACTTTTCGGCAATTATATGGGTGAACATGTGTTTGCTTCTGTGCTTTCTTAATGCAGTAAACACAACGAGCGTACGTAAACGTTACAGCTCGTTTGAAAGGCCTCTAAAGTACCGGTGTCCCGTATTGCAAAGGGAAGATAATTGCAAATAACATGGGGTTTTAGTTTATATCGCCTTCGCATAGAGCATAGTTACAACAAGCATCTTTCGTGTAAGGCACCTGTTGGTTAACGCAGTGATCACCAGCAGCTGTAGTGCTTGATATATGAGGGCGATTATTAATGGAAACGCGAAAGAGCCTGGCGCTGGCATGTCATCCAACCAAGCGTATGTTAGCTCGCTAGCAAATAAATGCTCTAAATAAAGAAAACGCGAAACCTGGACCGATAAACATTGAGACATGAGACAACGTTATATAGACTAAGTGCCGCGGCAGAGTTTGCCTAGCATATGTCACAGAACTACACTTGCTTTTTTGTTATCCTGTTGGCTGATTTTTGAGTGCATTATCCTGGAATCAAAGGTAACATTTCCTCTCACACACACGAGTGCGCGTGCGCGCGTGTGTGTGCGTAGGTGTGCGCCTGCGTGTGTGCCTGCGTGTGTGCTTCCGTGCTTGTGTGCGTGCGTGTGCATCCATGCATGCGTGTGTATTGAGTGCGTATGTGTGTGCATGCGTGCGTGCGTGAATGTGTGCGCATGAGTGCGTGCATGTGTGCGTGCATGTGCCTGTGTGTGTGTGCGTGTGTGCGTGTGTGCGTGCATGTGTGCGTGAATGTATTTGTGTGCATGGGTGCGTGTGTGTGTGTGTGCGTTTGTAGGTGCATGCGTGCGTGTGTGTACGTGTCTGCATGTGCATATGTGCGTGTGTGAACGTGTCTCTGTGCGCATACGGGCGTGTGTGTGCGCTAGATTAGGGGCCCTATAACTTAAAACTATTGAAATCAGCTTATGTTCCAATCACCCGACGTCAAATTTACGTAACCGACGACGCAAGCATCGGGCGGTGACTCGCAGCTTTGTCTCAACAGCCCAGCCAAATGCTATCCTCGTGTATAGGTCACTTTCGTTTGCTTTGAAAAAGAATAAAATTGTCTACATTGTGCAGTTTTTCTTGTCTAATTGGCTGACAAGAGGCGAGGAGCATGCTCAAGTGCAGAGGGTTTCATTGGGACCAAGCCAGCGCAGCGACAATAGATAACCGCATGAGGAGGGTGGTGCTGGAGCCTGCGATTGGTCCGCTTCTCCTCATTTAGCTTGCGGTGGCTGGTCGGAAATTGCGGTGGCATGCAGCGCAAGGTTTAGAATGCCGCTAAAACGGATCCACAGCGAAGGTGAATTGCTACAGAGGTGTCGTATACGTACCGAAAATGCTCGATAACGTTATACTGTCACGGGAAATGTTTTATTATAGACAAATAAATCCATGCATTGCTCTCCCAGGTGCGAATAGCCAGTGCCTGAGCGATCGGCAGGCAGCTATACTATATTGCTTTCGGAACGGGGCAGTCTCCGGCTATTCAGAAAAACATGCAGTTGTGTTCGGCATATTAATGAATCTTTAACGCGTACACGTCACTTTGACACGCTGAGTTTTTGCGGTTTTGTGACGTTGAGTAACAGACCGGTGATGTAGGCGCAGGGTTAACGGCGAAAAGGCGCCGGAATCAGAAATAATTACAATTAATACAGTATTGTTTAATCACATTAATATTACATAAATTACAGTAATAAATAAATAAATTAATTAATTAATTAATTACATTAATTACATAAATTAATAATTACAGTATCGTTTGTACTTTTGAGACTTTTGACTACATAAGTGTGGAGACATTTGCCATGTATATTGTATGTACCATGTGTTCCTTACGTCATAGTCTTCCTGTGGAAACGTTGCGTTATAAGTCCTGGTACCTGTGTGAAAAGATTATTTGATATGTAACCGTGAACCCTGAATGATGTATGACGGAACCACCCAAGAGATAAGGAGTAGCCGGCGCCTTAAATTTTGCGCCAACATCTCCTTATATCATATCAATAAAAAAAAGAATGTTTCATCGACGTGTTTTTTTAACGTGCGCTGAACCTTTGACTCAAACAGCTGTGCTCGCGTCCTTCGTTAAAGATTCCGCAAAGTAATATATTGGTGAAGCAGTGCGCCTGAAAAAAAAAAAAGACGTTCACATGGACACGAGTTATGAGGACATACAGAGCGCCTGTGTATGTCCTGATCGTTCATGTTTCTGTTAACTTTTTTTTTCTGTCCAAGTACGCTGCTTCATCAAAAATAAGCATCACCAGCCAGCCCGTCAGTACCTTTTAAATATTATTTACAACCGGTTGTGCTCAATAACTCCCACTGGCAGCTGGTAGTAATACAAATTTATTTTATTTTTTCGTAATACCTCCCATTAAATTTTAAACGTGCAATCATTTATTGGGCCTAACCAGTATAAATTACACACCTTTTCTTATTCATATTCACATATCCCTTATTGGCATTTGCGGTACACACTGAAGGTAGCTGATAAACAGAAATCTTTATTTCCTCTTTTCCCATCTAATCAAGTTACTGCACCACCTATGTTGAAGTGAATGCGTACTGCCGTGAAGATGTTACTCATGATTTTTCAACAGCAGCCTAACAAGTTACGGTGGAGGGGAGGATAGCTGCAGGAAGAGGCAATATTTCCGATTGTTCCATCGAAATGGGTCAAATGATCAAAATCAAAAAGCTACACTATGTGTGTTACTCTGCCACTTCACTCTTCTTGTTTTGGCTTCTGCTAGACACCTCAAGCAATTGTCTGTTTCCTGTCCCCCTGCCTTCACTTATTTTTGTCTCCTCGTCACTTAGCGACTCTGGTGCTTTCTCGTCTCCGCAAGTGGCGCGTCTGCGCGAAAGGTGCGCGTGGACGCACACCTCGACGCTGCGCACATGCCCAGTGCTCTGCGAGGCAGTTAATATGGGCATTCCGGCAGCGACGAAAACCCCCTCACTCTCAACCCCTCTCAACTCTCCTCCAATCCGCGCCCTAGGCCTAGCAAAAAAACCGAGGGCGATGCAGCGCACCCAGAAGCCGACCGGTGGGAATTCCCTTAATACCGCAGCCGGAGTCGGCGCCGTTAAGAAAACCTGTCACGAGGAGCTGCCAGCCGCGCGTGGGGGGCTTTCCCGCCAAAGAACTGTTTGCGTGGAAAAGCCCTCCTTGCGGCAACTGCCTGCTTTTCGTTTCCTCCCAATGGCCGCACTCGTCGGTCCGTCTCGCTGCTCGTCATCATCATTAGTGGCGTCATTATTGTGGACATTGCAGTCACTCTAACGAGCCGTTTGTTTGGGGTGGGGCGTGGGAGGTGGGGAGGTTACGCGGGTGGACATGGATTTGGTCGGAGTTTGGGAAGAACAGTTCGAGAAACGGCGCAGCCGTTTTCCTTTGCAGGAGCGGTAATAGCGCACCCGTCTGTCGGGGGCGCGATGCTTGTTTCTGGGTGAAGCGCATCGTTCAAGTTGTGCCGGGATTTGAGTGGAGAGACGGTTGTTTACAACGGCGCCGTGTTGCCGCGCCACGTCCCTCGCTAGTCTTATTTTACATTTATTTAGCGATCTTGCGGGTGCTTCGTTTGCTGCCTGTCATAGCCAACATGCGAAAAAAAGACCCATTTTTTAGACGCCCCTTAGCGATTCCCAAGAGAACGCGCGAGAGCGTCACGCTAAGCCATGAAAGAACAGAAAGAAACTACATTAAATTTCTGTAAATATAAAACATGGCCTGCAGTCGTTCTACGGCGCAGGAACGACAATAGGCTAAAGAAATATTTGCATTTTTAAAATTTTATGTAGGGGAAGACTAAACCTACGCATCAGACAATTGAAAAAAATACGTAATATGACCGATATTTTAAATATTAAGATACGACACGGGCCTCACAAACGAAATAACTGGGTAACATGCTATTGTGCTATTGTGATAACGGAACGTGCTATTGTGTTGCGTTGCAAGGTAACACCGTTGAATTATTTCTTGAAGGCATTCATCCAAAGTACAATTCCTGAAAATAAAGATGCTCCAACGCAGACGCTGCGCCATTCGTTTTCAAATCGCGTGTTTGTATTTTTTTCTATATTCTTTGAGAATTTCGGCAACTGCACATTCTGGCAGAGTGCCTGCTGCGTCTGTGATCAATGACGTAACGGGCGAAGCTTTCGAATTCTACCTTCAAACCTCCGCAGCGCGTGAGAATGAAGCCGTCAATCCCTGGTATTTGTCTGAGGCAGATTGCAGTGAAACGTGTCGGTGTTACCGAAGTGCATAACATAAGATTCTCTGGTTCATTATAGCGAATGGCCTTCATAAGCACAAAATATATTCTTCGGGATTAACTGAATTACCAAGGGGCAAAAATGTTCGACGTGGAGCGCACAAATCTAGAAACAAAGTTCAGCTAGACCAGAAAAAAAAAGAAACTACCTTTCTCCAAGTCATAAAAGAATTTGAAATATAACATATCCGCAGCTGCATAAACGTTGCATTTTCAGACGGCAGACATTAAGCCTTCCATGCTATTTACGTTTAATTGCCTTAAAGTCTTCCAAATTATGTTACTTAACTAAACTAACTATCACTAAGCAAGGTACTATCACGAAATCGGTGAGTCTTGACATTTTGATAACAGTTATAAACGTTTTTTAGCTGAAACTTGTTATATGGCTTATTTCTTTAGTTACCTTATTATCTGACTCATTTTATTATGCTATGTATTCTTGCGTGACTGGCTCAAATTTATTAGCTGGAGTAAAACTAGTGGTTTATATTAAATACTGTTGAAAGCTTGTGAGGAAAGTGACAAAAAAACGAATGTAAAAGTTCCGCTAAATAGGCTTTTATATCGACGGCCATAACTATAACTTCCGTCTGAATAGTAAAGTTGTGTGTACTCGAGCAATGTCTGTGGGAGCCTCCAATTTGTTCTTAAATTGGGAGCCTTGAGCAAGTATGCAATGAGTGCTTCAACCTTTGCACAACACAATTTATGAAATAGTGTAACTGAACTTAAATGTATCCCTGTGTAACGCAGACGATAGCGTTTAGCTGTCTGTCTCCCTATGCCTTAGTGGAGTACTTATTTGATTGCCAGGACCATAAACTGATTCATTTATTGAATTCGCATGAGGAGAAAGCTACGAGACGCTGCTACCTCTTCTTCTTACGTATAAAATGAGAGGCTGAAATTTGGGTCAGGCCTAAGGCTCACTTTTAGTACATTCACATGGTGTGCCGCGTGCGTGGGCCAGCAGGGCGAAGAGGTTTGGATGAGACGCAGTATGTTACGCTGTATTTCCGGTGTGTGTTATGACTGGCTTCAGGCTCTACCGCATTTTATAGATGGCTCTTGGGTGCCATATTTGCCGGTAGTTTACCACCCCCGCCAGGCACCCTCTGGTTCCAATGGGCACAAGCGAACCCCGGCCTGGCGTTCGGCTTTCTTCAGAGGTGACAGGGTTGGCAAGAGAGCCTGCGCCCTAAATTCCCGTCCAAACCCTCGCGGGCAACATTGGTAAAAGGCATCCAACTGTGAGGGCCAATGAGAAAAGTGTTGACTGCCTGACGGTCATGGCTGTTGTTCAGCGGCCCCGGTCAGTTGATGAAGCCAATACATTGGCCACCTCTGCAACCGCGTCGACGAGCGAGCAGAGACCGAAGAGATGGTCGGACGCTTGGGGTCGACGAGCGAGCGGAAACCGAAGAGATAATCGGACGCTTGAGATATACTCAAAGGGTTGTAATCACCGGCACCAGCTACCATCTGCCTGAACTCGGCACCTCCCGAGTGTAAATAACGAGAAGACATGCATCAATGGCAGGGTGGCATCAATGGCATCAACATCACTATGGATCTGTGGTGGTAGCAGTTAACGCTGCGATGACCACCTGCGTGAGGTGAATGGAGATGGGCGATGTTTCAGCGTTGGGTGAGTGACCGTTTTGGTGGCCGTGCCTTCTTACAATGAAGGGGGTGTTGCACAGATTCTCCCTTCATAACAGACAGTACATGCAAGACACTCCGCGAACCCACGACCTCGGACAAAAAAGAAGCTCGGTGTGATTAATATCGGCAGGCTGAAGGCTCAGAGGCCGAGTTCAGAACGCTTTTCGCCCTTTAGTGCTGTTTTCTATTGGATGGTCGGCTTCGCTAATAGTATGCCTGAAATCACGATTGGTTGGCATCTGATCTTACGAACAGTTTTAGCGTAAGAATTTAAATGTGGAATTGATCGCCCAGAACTTCGTTCAAGTTCAGACCTTCACAAGTTCTGACAGCGAACCGCTAGGAGAAATGAAGACGTGCATTCTCGCGCTGGCTGCAGCTGACGTGTGAACTATGCTTGTTTAAACTTCAGCCTAATTAATGTAGATAACAGTTTTATGGTTCCTCTATGCAACATGCAAAATCAAAGCTGCCGTTCTTGATCCGGATTCGTGAAGCGACCAAGTAAACAGAAAGCTTCATCAGAGCTCCAGCAGTTCTCATATAATTTATCTCCGCATTTCCATAGAATTCTTTCCGCGATCTCGCTTCAAAAAAGAGCCCCACTCTCTTGCGCCGGGCATAGTTTTATCTCACCAAACTTTGAAGGATGGGAGCTCGGAGAATGGGGCGGGGCAGTCAGACTAGCGCAGTGGCTCGATCTGCAGTGACCGCACATGAGACCGGCTTGGCGGAGCCAAAGAGAAGTATCTTGAAAGTGCGCTTTATTGTGCTTTGCTTAGACCGATGCGGTGGTGTCTTGGGCGCAGCGCCCCGTTCGCGCATCTTCAATAAAAATTCCGCTCCGGTCTCGCCAGGTTTCTTGTTCTTTCATCGCAGGCATTGATAAGCGGATTCTGCCGATCGGTCGCTGGAAGGGCGTTCACGATGACGCTTTCAGCAGCACCTTGATGTGAATCTCTAATTTTTCTGCACCTATTCAAAGTCGGCCCGTTGAAGACCCTCGAACCATGGCATCGCTACCGCAGAAAACAGTGGGAGCATTACTACAGTGCCTCAAGTCGACCGATCTCTGCGACCGTTCATAAACGTGGGGCGCGCATTCACGTATCAGCGCAACTGGTGCTCTTTGTCTCCCTTTCTTTCTCTCTTTCCGTCCCCGTGAACCCTCTTCTCCCAGTGCAGGGTACCAATCCGGACGTACGTCTGGCTAACCTTCCTGCCTTCCTTCTCTTCTCTGTTTGGTGTTGCAGCATCTACTCTGCTTTGACATCTGACATTTTCTTGCCTGTAATTGTCATAGGTGAAGAGCCATTGAAGCGACGACCGAGAGGCCGAAGAGGTGCACGTGGGCGAAGCCCTAGGCACGTCAGCAGAAAGAAAAGACATTGTCAGTATAAATAGACACAATGACGCCCGAAATGTAGAGCAGCAAAGAACGTTAATAATGAACATACGGTGCTTCCTGTGTAAAGAGCGCGCACTGGGAATGTTATATATTGATCTAGGTACGGTATTTGCGTTCGGTTGCGGATGCTTATTACAGGAACAGTTAAAGCTAGCTTTGGGCCGCGTGGGCCATGGGCTCGTGAATGAGGAAAATAATATTGTTTCTGCAAAACCATTAGATTGAGCGACACCGAGGAGAGCGCAGTGATTCACCTGAATATAATAGTGAATATTGGCTCTACGCCGTATGCGTGGCTACCTATGTTACATTAATTTGCATTAACTCGGTATAAGTCAATATAAGAGTATAACTCAGGCAAACAAAGGAAAACAGTGGTACAAGGAAAACAAAGCGCAACAAAGATACAAAAGACGTCGCTCAGCAACAGTTTGTGAGGTCAGTCACAGTGCTGAACGAAAACACAGTAAGAAAGTTTAAGAAAGTCATGGGGCTCACAAGACGAAAGAGAGAAATCAAAGCCTGTACTCAAAAAGCAAATCGCATGCTGGAGTAATTCGTACGAATAGGTGCCAAACGCGCCTCGCTCTCTTTTTTTTTTATGCAGCAGTCTTTGGCGTGTATTGATTTGACTTTACGTCTGGGAACACTGGCCAGTGTTCGAGGGCAAGAGTAGAAGGCAAATTTTGAATAAGCAGAGGCGCAAAGTAGAGCTGCCTGCATTCTCACTGCTTTATTGCTTTTCTACACACAGGCAATGGTAGGTACTTAGCAAGTGTTTTTTTTTCTCCAAATATAGTGTCCACAAACAATTTAGCGCCATTTAGAAGAAATAAAGTGTAATTATTGATGACAGCTTTATCTGCAATAAATTCGAGGGTTTCATCGTGTATGTTTACGTATGATGTCTGGAATTCAGAAACACACTTTTCGTCGAGCTATAGAGGCGTGTTTTCAAGTCAACAAGTTTCAGAGTAGCCAGGAGGATATATACCAGGTGTTTCTGCGAAGGCTTTAAGCAATTTTCGAATAGCCTGTGGCAAATAGCACAATTCTTGTCCTTGAGCTCGTCCACTCCAAGAGGCAGACATTACTCCCTCAAGAAAACAAAACGCATAATCGACTAATTAACAAAAATCACTCATCTTTTGACTTAATTAATTTACGGTACAAATTGCAATTTGAGAATTGTACCCAGTGAGTTTGCTAGGCCAAACTTGAAGTAAATATGCACTGCTGCTCCACTTACTTTTTTACGAAAACGTAATTTTACGCATTTAAGCACAAAAGTAACTGGTACGCCCATGCATTTGGTCGCCAACTTCGGAAACTAATATTTAGAAACTGGTGTGATCCTGCAAATTTTTTCTATGTGGATACGCCTTGCGAATCCACCGGCTGCAATTCGTAAATTCCAATATTTCCCATTTAATAAATCATTTAAAAGTTCATTAGATATTTATATAGTTCATTAGTTATGTACAGTTAGATCTATCTTGCAAGTAACGTCCGACTGTTCGAGGAATCCAGCTCAAGGATTAGAAATGCGCTATCTGCCACAGGTGAGTTTTAAAAATTCGTCAATGTCATTGCAGAAACATCCGGTTTTACTGACGAAGGCTGTCCAGGCCGAAACGTTAATAAAGACGCTTTTTCGTACGTGTGCAACTTATTTCCTGCTGATATATATATATATATATATATATGTGTGTGTGTGTGTGTGTGTGTGTGTGTGTGTGTGTGTGTGTGTGTGTGTGTGTGTGTGTGTGTGTCTTATTAGCACACATACGGCCAATTGCGATATTGTGCCTTACTGGAACACTTGTCGTTTCCTTTTTTTTTGCGTCACTGGCATCTTTACGTGTGCACACGAGTATAACAGGCAAATGCATGTTACGCGCCGTATATGAACTTGTACACGAATAAGTGACAATTAACTCCTGATCACCTCTGTCCGAGTCTCTCTTCCACACATAATGGTCTTCGCGCAATGATAAGTGGTTAAAGCACTTTAGAGCTCGTCGCGGGAGTGTGTTGTCTTAACTCCGCCTTTATCCCGCACTTCTTATTACGGTGGTTTCAAAGGCACGTCGAAAAGTGGGAGTGGAATACAGTGGATGAGCATCATGCGGGTTTGGAACCGGAGAGAATGGGCTTAGGGGCTTGGCACAACGAGAGATGGCCTCTCGACATCGTGGCAGGGTAGAAATGCTCCTCATCGGCCGCCCAAGGCAGTGATCGCAGAAGCAGTGCCTTTTCTAAGTGTTTGCAACATCCTCGATTAATCTTCTGCCCACGCGGCTCTATCCTTGCTGCATATATCACGCACAAGTGTGTAATGCGCTGTATTCTCTCATATGTAACGCTAGATGGTGGCTCTTGCTTACTTGGCGTATGAAACATAATTCGTTTACAGTCTGCCTTAACACGTTGTAAGATGCTATGGGGCGCTGCATATTCAACGGGGCATCGCGCTATGGGCCGCTCAATGGGGCATGACGGGGTGAATCCAGGGCTGCCTTCCCTCCTCGTATGCAGTCAGTAAATATTTTACGACTCTTCTTTCTTTTTACCTAGCGGAAATTGCGAACATTCTGGAATCATAAGATACCATGATAACATAGAAGCAACATACCAGCGTGAAAATGCAGCAGTGGAAAAAAAAAATAACGGTCCGAAGTTTTCAAGCTAACAACATTGAATTGGTTCGCTTGATCAAATGTTGCATAAACGTACCCTCAAAAATATTTGGAGGACGCTTAATATTCGCCTTGAAGAGTGGAATGCGACAGCATTCAAAGATCCCTGACTGCTTGTCACGCTTCTCGGCAACCACATCTTTCTTGCGGATGTACAAAAGCGCGCGGCATCTGGATGGTGTTGTCGCAAAAAAACTGAGTGGAGCGCGCGGTTCTATGAATGTTATAAATGCTAGAAAAGTGGTTTGTGTTTGAGTTTCCGTGTAACAGAATTATGTTTTCTGGTAGATTAAAATTACAATCCTACGCGATCATGTCTGCAGGTGTTGTTTTGGTTGTACATTACTAGTTTTCGGATGCCTTTTACCTTGAGGAATTACATTAGTTCAACAACGCCTCTGCGCCACGCGGAGGGCTTGCGTAGTTGTTGTTCGGAATTATTTTTCGTGAAACGATGTCCAACGCCATCAGCGGATACTATCGCCTTAATAGCCGTTTCTGATAAAGCTTACAGAAAAATCTTTGAGAAATCTCCCAGTAGTTTCGCGGGCCTGACTGCCATCTTTATTGCTGAACCTTATCATGTCGCATGCAGCCGCTACAAAAACTGAAATTAAAAAAAATAGCACCACAATGGACATGTTTGCTTGTTTATTGGCGGTTATGCATCGGAGCATGTTTGCAATCCTGAAACATGTTACCGCAATTCTAGCCTGCTTCCAAGTGGATGTATACCACCGGTATTTTACGCGGCTTACATGCTTTGTCACCTTGAGTTCCCTCACTCCTACGAGCGCAAAACGAGATTTCCCGTCATGGGGCACTATAACACAAAGCGATTCCAAACCTTTCTATTCCAATTCTGCAATCAGTCCTCCAGGATTTGTCAAAAAGTTTCGGGCCACCATCCACTGCACCGCTAAAACGTGAAAACGTTCCTCCTGCTATGATACGTGCACACTGATCATGCCTGAGTTGACGGAACGAAAGAAAAATAATGAATTCTCATTCGATGCCCTTTTCGCCATTAGCGAAAAAGGCGTCGTTTCACGAATTGCTATTGGTAAAACCTTTCCGGGCTGCGCCCACTTCGCGTGCCTGTCACTCGACGTCAGAAAACCGCGAAAGCTCATCGTGTCAAAGTGAGGTGTCTGCGTTAAAGACGCATTAATTTGCCGAACAAAATTGAATTTTTTTTTTCTGAATAGCCGCAGACTGCCCCGTTCCGAAAGGAATAGGAAGATGGCTGCCCACCGACCACTGTAGCACTGACTAGTCGTAGCTGCCAAGCTGCATGGGTCTATTTGCGTATAGTAAACATTTTTTCGTGGCCGTATAGCGTTATGGAGACCTTGGGCATGTATACGACAGTGCTTTGCCAAGTCTACTTTGCTGAGGATCCGTTTTAGCGGCATTTTGGACCTTCCGTTGCACGCCGCCGCGATTGTCGACCAGCCACCCCAAGCAAAGCAAGGGGAAGCGGACCAATCGTAGACGCCGGCACCACCCTCCTCATCCGGTTTTCTACTTTTACTGTGCTTGCTCGGCCCTATCGAAACTCTCTTCACGTGGGCGTGCTCCTCGCCTCTTTTCAGCCAATTAGATAAAAAAATGCTCAATGTAGGCAATACTATTCGCTTTGAAAGCAAAAGAAGGTGACATCCTATAAACAAGGAGCGCGTTTGATTGGGCTTTTCAAGCAACGCTGTGGTTTACCGCCCAATGCTTGCGTCGATGGTTGCGTAAGCTTTACGTCAGGAGATTGAAATAAAAGCAGATTGGAATCGTTTTATGTTATAGGGCCCATGGAGTCCTCTACTACATCAGTTACCTTTATTTGTTTTACTCATTGTTTAGAATGCACCACACAATTCCGTTTCCCTTGTGTAGGCTTATCTGTCAACTGTCAGCGGCAGCGTGTGCCTCAGCGTGACTCACTGTTGGGAGCAGGTCCACCGCTGAGCGGAACCGCGCTCTAGAAAGATAATTTCGAGAGTCGAAGCCCGGCGCACGCGCGAACGCACGCAGACACAAACACACGCGCACACACATGTGCGCACGTGCACGCACCACACACACACACAAACACACACACACACACACACACACACACACACACACACACACACGCACGCACGCACGCACGCACGCACACACACACACACACACACACGCACGCACGCACACACACACACACACACACTACCGCGCGCACCACACCACACACACACGCGCCACACGCATGCGGACGCACATGCAAACGTAGAGACACAGGCACACACACACATACGCACAAACACGTACACCACACACACACACACACACACACGCACACACATGCCACACACACACATCCCACGCACGAACACACGCACGCACGCCACACGCACTCACACACGCACCCCCCTCGCCTGCACACACACACTTAGGTAAACGTGACCAGCGTCCCACGCACACACGGTTCCTCCGGAGGCAGGAGAATTACACGACGCAGCGCGCTTGATTTCGGTTCGAGATTGGTGCATCCCAAGTTTGTTTTGTTCCGTCACTTTCTTCACTCTCCGAAGGCGTGGCGAGGGCACTGCTTCCATATATTTACTTTAGGTTGTGCTCTTGAAGTCATTGAACTCGGCGACTGCGGCAAGCTATCGTTCTCCGGGTCTTCTAGAAGCGGAGAGTCGAGTCTAAGCTGGACCCTTCGGTTTTAGCGCACCGGTAGTCGAGAACACAACCAGAAATGTCGTTAGCAGTGGGATCACTCCTAGCGCTTGCTTCTGTACTGCCTACGTATTTTTTTTTTGCTTTTTGCTTTCTTTGCTTGAACTTGCAGCACCTGTGCAAGGTTCGTGACACTTGTTTCAAAGAACACTGCCCTTCTCGGTCACTGTCGTAAGTGGAACCGTGAGTTCATCGTCACTCTGCACTTTGTTTTCATCGCATTGCTCGGTAGAATCATCCAGCTTGCCTTCCGAGGCAGTGAGGTCATCTTACGCCACGATATATAGGCACCGGACTTCACCTTCTGTGTCTATAACATTTTCCTGCCCCTACTCAGCGTTACAAAATAGCGAATCTCAAGATAAGGCTTATCGCTCTTCCCACCTCCGTCTATGTGAAGGCGTCTGCTGTGCACATACTCGCCAGAAATTTACGACGCGTTTTTATCTGATCATCAATATTGCCTTCACAACTGTCGCCTGCACCTTCATCGGCCAGTGTAGGCCATACGCTCCACCTGCACAACTATGTTTGTCGAAGAAGTACAACAACGTTCTTTTGTGTGGCGAGCTAGAGCAATGATGCTTATAAGTAGAGAAGGTTGTTGCTTTTCACTTGCTTTCTTTTTTACAAGGTGTCTTTAGCTGCACCGAAATTGTTTTTAATTTGTGGCACATAGCACAATTTCAACCCTTTATCTAAATTACTAGACCAGGTGGCCATTACTTGTACGGTAAGTCAAAATGATTAACTGAATAAATAAAATAATTACGCTGGGTAACTTTCTGACTAATGATTTTACGGCACATATTTTAATTTACCTCTTGTAATTAGTGAGTATGCAAGGCACATCGACTTGAAACGGATTCTGAGGATGGTACCAGTATCGAGATATGCGCCCTGAATCTTGCGATAAAAATGCGGTGTTGTTCCATTTATTTCTTAAAGAAAACGCTGTTTTATGCACTGAACACAAAAGTAACTGGAACGATAATTCGTTTTGTCGGACACTTTCATATTAATCTCTAAACTGGTGCAGTCCTGAGAATTCTTTCCAAGTGGAATTCACAGACTACAATTCGTAAATTGAAATATGTGCGTTAAGTAAGTAGTTAAAAACTATTAATTATTCAATTAAGCATTTTGTTTTCTCATAGAATTCGTGTCCACCTCACCGAGTAATTCTGTTAAAGGTTTAGTAGACTTGCACTGTCTACCACAGGCAATTATTAAAAGTTCGGTGCAGCTAAAAAAGCACGCCAGGTATATCGCCGAAGTTACTCAAAGGGGAAAGCACTCTAGTAAATAGCGCGCAGCCACAGTTCTGATACTTCGGAGGGGTTACCGCATTTCTATGTAGGGGAAAATTGAATCACGCTGGTTCATCGCCCATGTTTTCAAATCATGGTTGGTACAAATCATCCCTCTGCGTCTCCCCCCGCAGGGGCGTCTGCGCAAGCAGGCGTTTGGTGTGTTGCGACACCACGTACCCGAGCACACGGGGGTTGGACCCTCCCGCGCGTAGCCGTGCGCGGCTTAGCCGTGTCTGGGGAAAGGGGGATCCTGGGGGTTGAGCTGATGCTGGGTGTTTGGACCTTTAAGGCCCCCCGGCGGAGGCAACACACCCCTTTGGCCTCTGCTTCACATAGACGGCACCCCCGGACTGACCCACCCGGGGGAAAACGGCAGTCGCCTTTTCCTGTCTCTCTCTTCCTACAACCTTCGTCTTTCCCTTACTTTCCAGCTTTCCTGTCTTCTTCTCTTTTCTATTTACTTCCTTCTTCTTGGCGGCAAGGGTTAACCCTGTGTGGCTATCCAACCTTGGGTACACCATATTTGGTTATAGTGGCGGCGTACGACTGGCGTCGTGCAGACTTGCATGCAAGCTCTGCCGCGTCCCCTCGTTGGGCTCCGTGGTGGGCGGTCGGCGCTGTTGCCGAATATATACATTTTTCCATGGAAACTTCTTTCCCCTCCCTTGCTGATCGCCCTCAAAAACGAGGGCGCACCGATGATGTTTTCAAGTTTTCTGGACGCCAAACCCAAAATTTTCCCCGCTTCCACGTTATTCATTCGGAAAAGCCAAACAAAGTAGTCCGAAACATTTCACCATTCCTTGTCTCAAAATCCCTGACTGATGTTTTCGGTCCAGGTTACAAGGTGTCGAGGATGGCAAGCGGTGACCTCCTCTTGGAGCTACGCGATATAAAACAATATGAAAAACTACCGCAACTAGTGTCATTTGGCGAGACTCCCATAACAGTAACCCCACACCGTACAATGAACACCACCCGTGGTGTTGTGTCAGATGATGATCTGCTTGAGCTGACTGAAGCGGAACTCCTGGAGGGCTTCAGCGAACAAAATGTGATCAATGTGAGAAGAATTAAGATGAGACGGGATGGAAAAGAGATTCAGACGAGACACCTAATAATTACTTTTGGATCAAGTATTCTGCCCGAGTCTGTGGAGGCCGGGTACATCAAGCTCCGTGTCAGGCCCTACGTGCCAAACCCACTCCGCTGTTTCAAATGCCAGCGCTTCGGCCACAGCTCGCAGAGTTGCCGAGGCCGCCAAACTTGTGCTAAATGTAGTGCCCAAGAACACACCTCTGAAGCTTGTGAGAATGCTTTCCACTGTGTAAACTGTGACGGGGATCACGCCGCGTACTCGCGGTCGAGCCCCTCATGGAAGAAGGAAAAAGAAATCGTAACGATCAAAGTGAAAGAGAATATATCCTTCAAAGAGGCACGCAGGCGGGTAGCGTACCTGCCAAAGAAAACCTTTGCCGATGTGGCGCGTCAGGGGGCAGCGTCACAACGGCTTCCGGTGGCTGTCCGACCCACAGGTAGTGAGTCGGCAGTTACGCCATCTGCCCCCGCGGCGGTTGCAGCTAGCGCTGCTCCGCCTACTCAGCAAACGGGGCCATCGACCCCGAAGGTGGGCGCAGCCGAGGCTGCCCCGGCCTCCCCGGCCCTTTCCAGCGCTGGCAACAGCCGGCGCAGCCAAATCCCTCAGGGAGCCCCATCAACCTCCGGGCAGCCGGGCGCAGGGGTCTTGCTCCCCAAGGCGGGACCCCCGCTGATAACTTCTCGCTCGCAAGAGCACGTGTCCGGCGCCTCACCAGACGCAATAGACACTACACCGACTCCCACGGCGCGCCAAGCGCCTAAGGAGCGTCGAGGCTCCCTCGAACGCTCCAGAAAGGGCAAAGCCCCGATTACAGGGCCTCGAAAGAGCTCTGTAATCTAAGACATCACTGCCGTTTCCGTAAACACAGCACCAATTTACTATAAAAATGGATACACAAATAATTCAGTGGAACGTCAGAGGTCTCCTTAGAAACCTAGATGATGTACAAGAACTCATCCACAAACACAATCCAAAAGTGCTGTGTTTATAGGAAACACATTTAAAACCTATACACACACACTTTCTCCGAAAGTACGTTACATTTAGCAAAGACCGCGAGGATGCTGTCGCATCATCTGGCGGTGTCGCCATTATTGCTGACAGAAGTGTAGCGTGTCAGCATCTAAAGCTCCAAACGGCCCTTGAGGCCGTGGCCGTTCGAGCCATACTTTTAAATAAACTAATTACCATCTGCTCTCTGTACATACCACCACATCATCAGCTTCACAGACGCGATTTAGAATCATTAATAGATGAGCTCCCAGAACCCTATTTTATTCTCGGTGATTTTAATGCACACAGTAGTTTGTGGGGCGATCCACGCTGTGATGCGCGAGGTCGCGTCATTGAACAGATGCTTTTCTCTTCTGGAGCATGCCTCTTGAATACAAAAGAGCCCACGTATTTTAACCTGTCCAAGAAGTCATACTCTGCCATAGATCTTAGCATTTTATCGCCGACGCTTTTACCCTATTTTAAATGGAATGTGCTTAACAACCCGTATGGGAGTGACCACTTCCCAATAATCCTAACTACGCCGAAACAAGATCAACTTCCCCCGCTGGTCCCTCGGTGGAAGATTGACTCAGCCGATTGGGAACGGTACCGAACTCTTACTTACATGACGTGGACTGAGATGTCTGGTATAACCATAGATGATGCTGTTGCATATTTTACAGCTTTTATACTGGATGCCGCCTGTAAATGTATTCCACAAACGAGCGGCATGGGTTCCAAGCGGCGTGTTCCCTGGTGGAACGATGCATGCAGGCAAGCACGGAGGAACCAGAACAAAGCGTGGGCGATATTTCGCGATTCTCCTACAGCTGAAAACCTGGAAAACTTTAAACATGTCAAATCCCAGGCAAGGAGAACGCGCCGGCAAGCAAGACGAGAGAGCTGGGCAAAATTTATATCAAGCATCAGCTCGTATACAGATGAGAGAAAAGTCTGGAATAAAGTGAAGAAAGTTAATGGGCAGCAAACGTATTCCTTACCTCTAGTAAATAGCCACGGAGAAAGCCTTGAAGACCAAGCCAACTCTCTCGGTGCACATTTTGAATACATATCGAGCTCTTCACACTACTCCGAAACCTTCCTAAAGTACAAAACACAAATAGAACAGCAAAAATTAGAAAGAAAGTCAGCTAAAAGTGCGGCGTACAACGATCCATTCTGTATAGCACAACTGCAGGCAGCACTAAACTGTTGTAATACATCCGCCCCAGGTTCAGACCGCGTAATATATGAGATGTTAAAACAACTACCACCCGAAACACAGAAAACCCTCCTCTACCTATACAACGTTATATGGTCTTCCGGCAAGATCCCCTCCGTTTGGAAGGAGGCTATTGTAATTCCAATTCTGAAACATGGGAAGGATCCTTCCTCTGCATCAAGTTACCGACCTATAGCGCTAACAAGTTGCCTCTGCAAAGTATTCGAAAAAATGATTAACTGTCGCCTACTACATATCCTCGAATCAAATAAATTCCTCGACCCATACCAGTGCGGTTTTCGCGAGGGTCGATCCACCAGTGACCATCTCATACGTATCGAGGCACGTATTCGTGAAGCTTTTGTTCATAAGCAGTTTTTTTTATCAGTATTCTTAGATATGGAGAAAGCTTATGATACTGCGTGGCGGTTTGGGATATTGAGAGACCTCTCACAGTTAGGTATACATGGCAATATGTTTAGTGTTATTGAAAGCTATCTGTCTAATCGCACATTCCGTGTTCGAGTGGGCAATGTCTTGTCACGGAAATTTATACAGGAAACAGGAGTGCCGCAGGGCGGTGTGCTCAGCTGCACGCTCTTTATAGTAAAAATGAATTCTCTTCGTCTACACATACCACGTAACATCTTCTATTCAACGTATGTTGACGACGTGCAGATAGGATTCCAATCAAGTTCTCTTGCAATCTGCGAGCGACAGCTCCAGCTTAGCCTTAACAAAGTCTCCAAATGGGCTGACGAGAACGGGTTCAGACTGAACCCACAAAAAAGCACATGTGTCGTTTTCTCGAGAAAAAGGGGCCTGCACGCTGATCCTGAAATTCTGTTGAATGGTGAGCGTCTGCCTGTAAACAAGGAACATAAATTTTTAGGCATAATTTTAGACGCGAAATTAACCTTTGTACCGCACATAAAGTATCTTAAAATCAAATGTATGAAAACAATGAATATCTTAAAGGTGCTCTCACGCACAACCTGGGGCAGTGATAGAAAATGTCTCATGAACTTGTATAAAAGCCTCATACGCACACGACTAGACTATGGAGCCATAGTTTACCAGTCGGCTACTCCAACTGCTCTGAAGATGCTAGACCCTGTCCACCACTTAGGAATTCGCCTGTCCACAGGTGCCTTTAGAACAAGCCCAGTGGAAAGTCTGTACGTTGAATCGGATGAATGGTCACTTCAACTGCAGAGAACATACTCGTCTTTCATGTATTTTCTTAGAGTAAACGGAAACAGTCAGCACCCCGCGTATAACACCATAAATGATTTGTCCAGTTGTCAACTTTTTCGCAACCGACCCACAGTGGCGAAGCCTTTCTCACTGCGTGTCAGAGACATAGCTGAAGAAACAAGTTTTCCCCTGCTTCAATACCACCTTATGTCCCCTGCTATACGGCCCCCACCGTGGCAGTGGCAACCAATAGAGTGTGATACATCCTTCATAACTATTACAAAGCGCGCGCCTCTCGCACATATACGAATGTATTTCCTGGAATTACAACACAAATACTCAGGTCCTGAATTCTTTACAGACGCATCAAAGTGTAATTCTGGCGTATCTTATGCAGCAGTCGGTCCATCCTTTTCGGATACCGGTGTTCTGCACACCAGCACAAGTATCTTTACAGCAGAGGCCCACGCCATATTGGCTGCCGTTAAACACATTAAAGAATTGAATATCCCAAAGGCAGTTATATACACAGACTCTTTGAGCGTCGTAAACGCATTGAAAACTGTGAAGAAATATAAAAATCCTATAATTGTATCTCTCTATTCAGCATTATGCACCGCCTATGCGTCCAGGCAGCATATCGTAGTATGCTGGGTGCCGGGGCACCGCGAGATTGAAGGAAACGTGTTGGCTGACCAGCTAGCCACATCCGTGCACGCGAACGCTGCAGACATTTCCACGACTGTCCCTGTAATGGACATTAAGCCCTCCATAAGGAAATCGCTCAGGGCTTTCTGGCAGCGGTTATGGGATAAAGAAACAGAAAATAAACTGCATGTTATCAAGCCATATCTTGGCAACTGGCCGCCGGTATCAAAGAACCGCCACACGGAAGTAATACTTTGCAGACTTAGAATAGGCCACACATACAGTACACACGCATACCTATTGTCAGGTGGTGATCCACCCATTTGTGATAAGTGTGGTGAGCCACTTACTGTGCTTCACATTCTGATGCAATGCAGAGAATTAGATGCAAATAGGAAAAAGCACTTTCCATTACCTCACCGGCAACAAATTCCCCTTCATCCCCAAATGATTATAGGTATGGAACCTCTCTTTAAACATGAATCACTGTTTCAATTTTTAAAAGCTGTACATAGTTTTCATACTATAGCCCCAGAAAATTCGTAGCACAGCCTCTTAACAGAGGTTTCTGCTGCGGTAGCTGCATTGAAAGAAAGCACCTGCCTCCCAGCTTTTGGGCTCAAAGGCTTTAAGGAGGCATATGTGCTATTCCCATATTCATGAATTTAGCCCCATGATCACTTGTCACTCGTCCTATACCCAGAGACCACTCCACGTATCACTGTCATAATTTTATACCTATATATCGTTTTATGCTTCTACGATAGCGACTAATTTTAGGCCACTTTACAGCCATGTTACACCCCATCATCGTAACTCACCAATCAGCGCTTAACACATCATTATCAGTCATGGCGCTCTTTGGCCACACCTGGCCCTTGCGCCACTAAACAACACACATCCATCCATCCAGCATTATGCACCGCCTATGCGTCCAGGCAGCATATCGTAGTATGCTGGGTGCCGGGGCACCGCGAGATTGAAGGAAACGTGTTGGCTGACCAGCTAGCCACATCCGTGCACGCGAACGCTGCAGACATTTCCACGACTGTCCCTGTAATGGACATTAAGCCCTCCATAAGGAAATCGCTCAGGGCTTTCTGGCAGCGGTTATGGGATAAAGAAACAGAAAATAAACTGCATGTTATCAAGCCCTATCTTGGCAACTGGCCGCCGGTATCAAAGAACCGCCACACGGAAGTAATACTTTGCAGACTTAGAATAGGACACACATACAGTACACACGCATACCTCTTGTCAGGTGGTGATCCACCCATGTGTGATAAGTGTGGTGAGCCACTTACCGTGCTTCACATCCTGATGCAATGCAGAGAATTAGATGCAAATAGGAAAAAGCATTTTCCATTACCTCATCGACAACAAATTCCACTTCATCCCCAAATGATTATAGGTATGGAACCTCTCTTTAAACATCAATCACTGTTTCAATTTTTAAAAGCTGTACATAGATTTCATACTATAGCCCCAGAAAATTCGTAGCACAGCCTCTTAACAGAGGTTTCTGCTGCGGTAGCTGCATTGAAAGAAAGCACCTGCCTCCCAGCCTTTGGGCTCAAAGGCTTTAAGGAGGCATATGTGCTATTCCCATATTCATGCAATTTAGCCCCATTATCACTTGTCACTCGTGCTATACCCAGAGACCACTCCACGTATCACTGTCATAATTTTATACCTATATATCGTTTTATGCTTCTACGATAGCGACTAATTTTAGGCCACTTTACAGCCATGTTACACCTCATCATCGTAACTCACCAATCAGCGCTTAACACATCATTATCAGTCATGGCGCTCTTTGGCCACACCTGGCCCTTGCGCCACTAAACAACACACATCCATCCATCCATCCCTCTGCGTCTCGCATAACATTCATATAATATATCGTTAATTTTAATAACAAGCGGTTGTAAAAATTGTGGGGTTTTACGTGCCAAAACCACTTTCTGGTTATGAGGCACGCCGTAGTGGAGGACTCCGGAAATTTTGACCACCTGGGGTTCTTTAACGTGCACCTAAATCTGAGTACACGGTTGTTTTCGCATTTCGCCTCCATCGAAATGCGGCCGCCGGGGCCGGGATTCGATCCCGGGACCTCGTGCTCAGCAGCCCAACACCATAGCCACTGAGCAACCTCAGCGGGTAACAAGCGGGTTTCACAACCTGCATTCCTTAATTCCTGGACATTTTCAGTCTGTACACACAACCAGCGGGTGTAACAATCCGCTGGTGATGTATATGCACTGAAAATGTCGAGGAATTAAGGAATGCACCAGAGGCATCTTCCTGACGGCTGTTAGGCGTAGGTGAGTGGTTACTCCATGGGCAAAAACAGAGATGGAAAGAATGAAAAGTGAGCGCGATCGGGTTGAATGTTGCGATTAAAAAACAATATCAGAAAGCAGTCCTGAATATTGGTAAATTGACGAATGAATTCTAGACAGAGATAAGTTGGTGGAGTATAAAAGCATTCGTGTGGAGGAGCCCAACCACTATAAATCTACCGCGGGCTTATGGGAAAACAACTAAGAAAAACTCGAAGGCGCTTACACAGTATGAAAGAAAGAAACAAACTAGCCTCAAAACGGTTTGATAGCGGTGTGTAATACTAGTGTGTTTGGGCCTGTGGTTCGTGTACTAAATTTGAAGTTATTTTTTACCTGGATATTACACGCGGGGTCACCAGGTCTGCATATAGAATGAGAAACACATGCGGTATTCAGGCAAAGTTACAGCGTGCGCTGGATTGTGAGCAATATGCAGCACGCAAACAACAAGCACGGTACGTTAGACAATGCAAGAACGCATAGGTATAGTCATATTTTCTTCAAGGTATCGTCTGCACCAACTTCCGTTATTCACGACGCTACACGCACACGCTCTCGGAAACTAACGAGACTCGTCGGCTGTGCTGTGTGTCTATTATTTTCGTGTCTGTTATTTCAGGGATAAAATACCAAGATGGGGCTCAGCTCAGTCGCCACGGCGAACAATGTCACCAGAGAATGACACAGTACAATTTACTTAGATATTAGTATTTTCAGGAGCATTCCTTAACACTTTCGTGACCGCACCTATTCCCGTCGACAGTATGTTCTCGATGGTACAAGTTCGAATTTTGGTGCCTCTCCAAGCGCTTAGGACAGCTAGCACCATCGAACAGGTTAAAGAGAGACTACTTTATCAGGTTCAGATTTGTGTTTCTCTTTTCCACCGTGTAGGGATTTTTAAAGCGCCTGCATGGTCGGGGTGAAGAGCACTCGTTGTTTTCGAGATGGCATTTACGTCGTGCGCGTCCGCTCCAGGGAAACGGTGAGTTTCGACGGATTCCGACGCATCTGGGCTCGAATTTGTGGATGATCACAGCACCACAAACTCGGAAGACGACTTCAATTCGTCGGACTTCAGTACGGACGACGACAGTGCAGCAAACTGCCGTGGAACATCGACAGGTATCCGCCGGTGAGTTTTGCTTTCTTCTCGGAAAAAAGTTATCGCATCGTAAGGATTTCCGCCGTGTTCTAAGGGTTACAGTTCCTAGCTGCAGGGTATCAATGTCATTCAGACAGGACCATTTGCCGGCGGCCACGCAGAGAGTGGAGTTTTGTATATGAAGACCGCCGGGAGTGGACCTTGGTATCGCGCTCCAGAGTGCTGCGCGGCGGTTCGTAAGAGCCGTCAATTTCTTGTTGTTTTTCGCCGCCGAAATCATCAGGGATATATGCAACAACACAAATAAGTATGCGTGGATGCATATTTTCGAGAAGCCCACGTACAGCGAGAGATAGATCGCGGAAGGAAGTCACTCAAGAGGAGATGCTCAAGTTCATCGGACTTGTCGTATACATGGGAATCGTGCAAGTCCCATGCTTGCATTGTTATTGGAGCACATGCAGATTATTCTCCGGGCTTCTTCTGCCTACAGTGATGCCAAGGAAATGGTTCAAGGCGTTGCTTTCCTTCCTGAGGGTGTCTGATCCAGGGAAGACGACCGTCGCATCCCATGGCAAGCTTCACCGCATATCCTCTCTGCTTCAGCACATCAACGATATTTCCACGTTATTTTTTCAACCGCGTCGGAACCTATCCGTCGGGGAGAAAATGGTGAAATCAAAAGGTCGGTCTGGAATTCGCCAGTGCATGAGGGATAAAGTGTTACAAATTATGCGTTTTGGCAGATTCAGAAACGGGGTACACTGTTCAGTTCAGCGTCTACACGGGAAAGCGCGAAGAGCCTAGCGTGCAAGGTTTGGCATTCGATGGTGTGACGCGGCTGTGCAAAAATTATCTTGGTCAGGGTTGCATCATTTCCTTGGCCAATTCCTACACTTCCACATCTTTGCTTGTTCATTTACTGGAGCGCAAGACACTTCCATGTGGGATAATGTGGAAAGATCGGCGTGGCTTTCTAAGTGAACTCAAAGGCACACAGTGGGAAAAGAAGCGAAAAGAGAAGGCAGAGTTCAATGGCTGCGGGAGCAGGATGTTTTGTACTTGCAATGGAAAGACAGGCGGGTTGTGAATATGTCTACCGCGCAGACAGCGAATAAACTCGTCCTTACAAAGCGAAGAAAGAAAGTTGGGAGTATGAGGACAGAAGTGTCCGTGAAGAAGCCGGTGCTGATCAAGAAATACAATGTGGGCATGCTTGGAGTGGATAAATCTGACCAGCTCATCGGATCCTACAACATTCTTATGAAGTCCGTGCGTTGGTGGAAGACACTGTTTTTCCACTGTATCGATATAGCTGTAGTAAATAGCTTTATGATGTTTGACGAGCATCATCAGCAGCATTCAGAAGTCCCAGAATTATCGCGAAGTTTGCACTTCAACCAGTTTGCCTTCAGGTTAGAACTAATCGACCAGCTGCTGGGATATGATGAGCCACATTTTGTGGACCCCCTAGTTGCGCCTATTGTTCCCTCTCGGAGCGCACCTTAGGTTCAAAAGTGTAAACTGTGCTATGAAGAAAGAAAAGTTGCGCAGAAAACAAATCTGCGAAACGTGCAGCTAACCTCTGTTTCACTTCATCGAGAAACTGCTTCGCACGGTGGCATGATAGACGACACTAGGTCTAATGTTTTCTTGTGTACCTGAAGAACTTTTGTAGATACAGAGCTAAAATTTGCAGGCTGATTTCATATGGCCCTTTTGTTGAAAATGTATATTTCGATTTTTGTAAATATTTTTTTTGTGCAAAGCAGCATTGATGTTTTTATCGATGTTTCTCATTTTTGTTGCAATTTTTTCGTTTTGCTTAATTTTTTCGTACTATTATTAATAAAAATGTTGTTTGAAATTAATACCGTTGGAAAGATAATTTCTTCTTCTACAATTTGATATTATACACTTCAACATGAATCATTTCCTGTGGCAGGAAAAAAAATAATTACCAGACTACCTTAAAACTACCGATTTTCCCGCAGTCACGAAAGTGTTAAGCGGTCGCTATGTGGTAGTGCGTGGCTTCTTTTGAGACGTAGTTCTCTGTAAAATGATGACGGCCCACATGGCTGACCATTCCCAACGAGCTCTAGAAGCAGGTCAGGAGAACTCCTCCAATCAAGCCAGCGTGCTTAGCCACGTGTTTGGCTTTGGTTTATTACAGTCTTTTCAGCTACACATTTGTAGTGCACAAAAGATAACGGACAAATGCTATTTGTAAACTCAACTAATAAGGTGGAAATGATACGTAAAAATAAAATAATAATAATAATATTTTGAGTTTTACGTGCCAAAACCACTTTCTGATTATGAGGCACGCCGTAGTGGAGGACTCCGGAAATTTTGACCACCTGGGGTTCTTTAACGTGCACCTAAATCTAAGCACACGGGTGTTTTCGCATTTCGTCCCCATCGAAATGCGGCCGCCGTGGCCGGGATTCGATCCCGCGACCTCGTGCCGTAAAAATAAAAGATGTACTAGAAGATTTAATTGAATTTGCATACTGCCTCCAGAACGTCTTGCGTACCGTGTTGTGTTGAGCGCGACATTCCTTACAATACATTTATCTTTGTGCAATTCGCAAAATAGTCAATGCAATGCAAGTTTTGGAACACCTCAAATCATTTCATCGGCAACTATGCGATACGATGGTTCTTAACATCTCATAATTTTTGCAGTTCGAACGTAGTTTAGGAATGCATGCTGTAGGTGAATGGCTCAATCTGTCATGCCGAAGTATGATAGAGCTTCTAGAAATGTTAAATTGATGCAGTACTGATTGGAAGAGTGCTGCTCAGATTCATGTCGCTTGAATCATGTATAAAAAGAAGTGTAAGAAAAGCGCTCTAGCTGCGCTGGCAAAAAAAGAATGTGTTGGATGCGTAGAGACAAAAGTACATTGCTTCAAAAACCCTTGCTTTCAAGCATTTGTTCAGAAATCCGATACCGTAGAACAAACCGATTAATACGCTTTGGAGTGATGTAATACAGGAGTGATGTACGCCGCGTGTTGAGGGTCGTTATTGATGTATTCGAGTGTTAAACGTATATGGGTTTGTAGGAGTGTGCTGCGTACATAAAAGTAGAAGTACTTGACTGTCTCACAGACACCAAATCGCAGTATACTCGCACAATTTTAATGCTTACAGTATTTAGCGATCAGAAACGTACAAATGGCAGTAGGTTAACACACTTACCTGAAAAGCGCGTGTGTGTATGGAGAAGAAGGGGGGGGGGGGGACTTTATAAATGGCGTATGTTTCCTGAACATGGTAAAATTAGTCGCCATATGAAAGAGGCGAGAACTGCCGTGAATTATAAACGTGCCGTGAAGTCACGTTAGGTTACCCGATTTCACCTTTTGTCGCGAATCTATTAGATCGCACGTCATCCTAGGGCCGGATATTAATCTCAAGTTCGCATCTCAAGGTGCCCCGGCATAGCTCTCCAGCTCTTGCTGCCCGAGGCGATAGGCTCTGTGAGGCACTGCCGTTGCGTAAGCACGTCTCCGTTCGCCTGTCATTTTCCGAGCTGTCTCGGCTGGACGCAAGAAACGGAGGACAGTGGTCTTGCGACGGCGCAGAACTTGGAGCCCGTGTTTGCTCAGGCCACAAGCGCGTGACAGTGGTGCAAGCCCGTCGTCCCGGATAGAGTTGCCGCGCCACTTCCACGGGTTTCTGGCGCCTGAGTGGTGCACCCCCTTTGCTCATCATTTTCCTGCCGCCTCGCTCGTCCTGCCTTCTGAGTTGTGCTGCCTCTCCTTCCCTCTTTTATATTCCTTCCTTTTCTTTCCCTTCCTCACTTTGTATTTTCTATGAGGGCGGGACTGCGCACCCGCGCAGCGCTTCGCTTCGCTCCGCGCGCCGCTCCGAGGCGGTGGACTTTCCCGGACGGCCGCTAGTTGAAGAAAGGGCGCTGCGCGCTTAGGGAAGTGCCTGGGGAAGTAGGGAAGGTGAGAGGTGCGCCTTTGGGGAAAGCAGGGGAAGTGCGAGGGGAAGAGTTGCTGCCGCGTGGTCCGTGCTGCTTCGCCACCGACAGAGGGGGCGTGCGTTTTTTTGGGATCGCCTCCGACCGCTGGTTCCCAGTGCTATGCCTGCCGCGGTCCGGCCCGCTCGCTTGGTTCGGTCCCGCGCCGCAGCTCCGCCGTAGCCGATGCTGCCTCGGGTGAGTGGCTCCGGTCCACGCTGCGGTCTCCGCGCGCTGGACAGCGTTGGCCCTGCTTGCTGACATAGAACTTCCATTTTTCTTTTAGAGTGTTTCGCCTTCATTTTCTTGTCCGTGATTCACCTCAATGCACGCAGCGTTGCAACGCGTTGATGCAGTTTATTTTAGCCAAAGAACAAGATTACGTTTCTATTATCAGCGCGTCACTTGCTGCGAATGTAAGTCCGCTGCGGTTCCCAGCCTGCCGATCCAATGCACCAGGAAAGCAACGCGTACAAAGGGGATCGGGAGGCGCATGCCTTTGTGTACACGGCCATACCAACTTTCTACGTGTGCGCGACGTGCATTGCATGAGGAAAAGCGAGCATTTGCATCCCGTGGCTGTCGTCCAGACACAGGTCCAATCGTGTTCCTCTCTTCATTCCTTCTTTTTCAGTGCTGCGAGTTTGGCCACGCGCTTTTTGTTCTTACGCCACGGCGGAGAACAGCTGGCGCCTGTCCTTTCGCGCAGCCAATGCAAACCCCTGAACTATCCCGCGCGTGCCGCTGGCTTGTTTTTATCGTGCCGCGGATGCAGAACGTTTGTCTCTTTTCGTTCTTTTTTTCTCACCAGCCGAGTGCTCGACATGTCTTCCCTCCCGACGGGGTGTGCTGAGCGCGGAATGCAATATTAAGAGCGTTGCTCGCCTCCTAACAAAACAAGGGCAGAGTAACAGCTCTTGTTTTATTCCTAGCGCCGTTTAAATAAATAAGGCAGTGGATTCGTTCGGATACTCGAAAAAGTTCGAAAATATCGCTAGAAAAGCAGGACATACTAAAGCTAGCAGTTTCTAAACATGATGTTCCTAAACGTATGAGACAGCGCACTTTGTCGACGAGAGAAACTGTCAGGTAATACTCATTTCTACGTCTATATAAGTACACGCGCACAATTTATTGTGAGAGAAAACTTGGAACAGAAATAATTTGGAGATAGCAGTGAGGTTGGCTTTGCGTAGGGAAAGAAAATAACGAACTCGGATCACCGGTTGAACCTGGAACATGGTCCGGAAAGGCGGTAGTCCTGGGTTCGAGTCCTTGACCCGGACGAATTTTTCTTCAACTGCGAGGCTTTTTTTTCGAGGAACCCGTATGGGCTTCCTTTGCAGCAATTGCTACGATTGGGTGGATGTCTCATTTTCCATTTATCAGTAGACAAGACGATGTTTGTAAGCGCGCGTCCTTAACTCTTACTTCATGGTACGAATACTAAATTGTAGCTTTTTGCCGCTCAAGTGCGCACAGAAGATGTCTGTTCGAGTTCTATCTTCTTTGTTTCTGCCTCTGGTACGATGCGCTATGGCCGTTAAAGTGTGCGCCGAGTTCAATGCTGACGAAAGTTAAATGAAATGATAGTAACTTCTTTAAACTGAACAAAAATTAACATTAACATTCGTTTTTCACGGTGCCTTAGTTACATCAGTACGTTGGGTAAGGACTCCTATTTCTTGATGCTTTCCCCGTGGCCGTGTAATTGAAGAGCATTTTTCTTTTCCCACTTGAAACTCACATAAATTGCATTTGAGTAATCCAAACCAATATGAAGATTGTAAATTAGTAACGTAATTTCTTTTCCAACAACAGACACATTCGCATGTTAAAATCCTTCAACGGCGATGGGAAAAGTGCCCATGACCGCCTTCGAGCGCCGAGCCCTGATAGAAACTTCCTGCTGCCAGCAGTTTCTAAACGTATGCAGCCAGACTGCATATTTACCTCTACGAAACAATCTAGCACTGATTACCTCTCTTACAGACACGCGCGACGGAAATGCACAACGGGGAAGCGGCCAGCCTTCTCGTCATGGAGCACGCATTGTTTCAATAATGTATAGTTTTTCGGGAAATATGGGAGCTATCTTACTAGACGGCAGTTAAGGCGACGATATTCTAACGCACCGGAAAGTGCGCAAATGTCCCACCTGAATGCCGACTACGGCAGTGTTCGTTGGCGTTCTCGTTATATTGTTCCAAGGTATGACTCGCTTGCGCCTTAAGGATTTAAATCCGTCGGTTATTTACGCACCTTGCTCCTTCATTTTCTAGCTTAATTAGTTGTGAATAAATCAGTCCTTGTAATCAGGATGCGTATCTGTCTAAATAAGTTTCGCTCCACAAAAGACATTGTTATGAGGTCTTGCCTTCTACAAGCGTTACACTGAAGCGAAGGACTCAATTTATAGCTCAAACTCGACGTTTAGATACACTTGTTTAGGAGTAGACCATTGGTGCTCACGGCTGTTATGCTAAGGCACGCTTAGAATTCAATTAATGAAAAAGGTTCTGCTCAACGAATTGCCGCCTCAGAGCATCGAGCACTATATTTTTTCCTTGAAAGGCTTTATTAAAGTAGTGTCCTTTTGTATGTACATTTCATGGGAGCACCGACCTGTTAACATTGTTAATGAAGCCCTGTAAATTTAAGCATACGTCTGTTCGTCCAGTCTTCAGCTGCCTGTAAGTCGAATATTTTTTTTTATAATAAGATTATCGTGACTGTTCTATTTGGGAAGCACTTCTTGGGTTGCGATTCATCCAAACAGAAATAACTATGATCGGCGCCTCCGACTGTATCTTACCCTATAGTACCTGCTCTTAGTGTTATTAGTTCAGGGCATGGGAATGCGTAATCAGTCTTGTTAGACTGATTCAGGCGCTTTTCATTTATTAGAACAGCGGTAGATGGAAGAGAGCTATTTAAGACAAGTAACTCTATGCATACTTGCTTGAACAAGATAGGCAGTGTTGTGTCCTAACCACTAACACTCAATGCCGATTCGCTCAGAAAATTAGGCACATTTATCGGAATAAGTAACACGACAAAAATTTCGCTACGCACTCTCAAAATTGTTTTGCTCTCTTCAAAAGGATGACGCTGACTTTGGTAGGCTTGCTCTGCTCTCTCAGGGGTGCAAGATATTGGGATAAAAAACCAAAGCACACGACTGTCTAGCTCACTAGAGAGATTCAGCGCCCGTGTTATAGCTTGGAACGTTATTTCAAGGGAGGACATGATAAGCACTCATACATGTAGCTCTCGCTATTGGCTCATTCCCGACGGGTATTTCAGACGGCATTGCGTACGTTTGGTGCTAGAGAAAGTGTGCACAAAATTAACCATGCAAGAAAACAGGTCTATCTTTCAGCTGGTTGTTACTATAATCTCTCATCGAAGTACCTCCGTTGTTCCCTTAGAGCAAGCCAATAAGTGCACGAAATTCTAGAGCGCTATGTTACTGAGATCCGTGTCATGCACAATATTTCCATAGCGTTGTACACACGCACGATGGCACTGCTGTGCCGGTACGCTAACCGCCTAATTACATTTCACATGGAAAAATTCTGTTTGATGTGTAGAAGCACTTTTGAATTAAGATGCTTGTAAGATAGCTTACGCAAATATTTTACAGTGAGGCAATATCAACCTTGAATCAGTCTTGAATATCAACCTTAACGTCAGGGGGCAAGCGACTATACCTCATGTAAGGGAAGCATGCGAGCGGCAAGCACGTTTCCGTCACTCACTGCCTTGAAAGATTGAGTGCTGCCTATGGTGAAAATTCTGCTTACACCCACATCAGCATAGGAAGTTAACTGTGCTCAAACTGAGTTATTGAAGTATTCATCTTGCACAGAATGTACGAGTGTAAAACAATGCGTCAGCACGTTCTTGTTCTTGTCTTGTTCTTGTTGCGCAAGCACCTGACCGGTAATTTTCTACTTATATTTAGCAGTCGATGCTGATATGGCGCGTGTTCAAACGTTTTAATTATGCGCCTTGCAAACTTAATAGCTGAAAAAGTACCAGAAATTTGTGTCGTAAGGTGCTGATGGAAGCGTGTGTTCTTGTTCATCCTTAAATCCGCACCTAGAAATACAGGAGCATTGAAGTTGAATTTATTGTAAATGAGAGATGGAACATAAAAGAAAGACGCTAAGTTGAAAATAAAGCGGAAAAGCAAAAAAGGGTACTCGCTGTAGCGCAAGCAAAGTATGCCATAGATGCTACGCCACGCAGTCGTCTGTGATGTTACGGACTGTGGTCCTGAAACTTTCTGTTTAGGCATAAGCCTTATGCCTACGGAATTTTCTTCATTGTAATTTTATTACATAGTTCTACCCTAAAGACAATAGCGTTTGTTCTCGGTGTAATAAGTTTGTTGAATGATTTCTTCACAAGTAAGTGCAGATAGACATTTCAAAGCACGCTGAACTTGCATGTATTCCTATTTATGACGCAAAATACAATATAGAAAAAGTTGGTAGAGATATGTAACTGTTAGAGAGTGTGAAGGGCGGGTATTTTGCTTTACTGTAGTGCGATAAAATTCAAACATGCCGAGAGGGGCGCATAAGGAAGTGTTTGAAGAGCAATGCAGCCAGCGATGAAAGTAATATTGAAGATGTAATGAATAAGAATACAACATATCTTTTAAAATTTTGCTGTCGATCAGAAAGAAGAGATAGTCTACTTTGTTATTTGCGTCTCAAACATACGCTGCTCATGGCGCTAAAGAGGCAAATCATAGTGCAGTCAGCACTTTTGAGAAGTCGATAACACAAAGGAACCGCTTTCGCAGTTGAACACGTGAAGCTCTCAAAACAACAAAATACAAGGTATCGCATGCCTAAATCTTTCCGTAGCGTTGCACAGCAGACAACAGATCACTTGTTTATTTTCGCCATTTATCTTACTAGTCGGGCGAAAACTCTCTAGTATAACCTAAGTAAACTTCTCCGTTAACCTTTCAATGATGCGGCGGTGCACGCTTTACAGGACGTGATGTAGGTTGTATCCTTGCGAGAGTGAACTAGTGACATGATAGTGTTCACGTGGGGACACATCCTGCTATTGGGGTCATGATCCACTCTCTCGATGGCTCTGTGCTTTGTCCTGGTTTCTTTGGCCCTGAAGAATACAACTTAACGCAGCAAGAAGGACCTGCGTCTGCATGATGAAAAATGAACAACGGCAAAAGGAAAAGTTGGGCTTGCTGGCGAGTGATGGTTTCGAATGAAGGCAGCGCAGACATACGTAGGCAAAGAAAATAGACAAAAATATGACATAGCCGCCGTAGTAAAGGAATTTCTTCATAAGAGAAACTACTTAATGTGTTCGAGCATTACTGCTCTGTGACAAGGCAGAATTACAAAATAATATATTAAACGAGAAGAAAGGGGGTTAACTGAGGGGCTCACTTTTTATTAGTCATATCAGAAGAAGCCAACAAACACTGACACCAATGACAACATAGGGGAAATTACTTATGATTAATAAATGAAATAAACAAACGATAAATTAATGGAAATGAAGGTGGATGAAAAAAACAACTTGCCGCAGGTGGGGACGATCCCACAACCTTCGCATTTCGCGTGCGGTGCTCTACTAATTGAGCGGCCGCGGCACCGTTTTTCCATACACTTTCTTGGGTATTTATGTTTCCTAGTAGAACCCTGGGAGTGTTAGCCAGCGCCACCACTCACAGGCCTTGGCAGCGGATGGGGAACATCCTTTTGCCACAGGCGTCACGAGAACGAGATCTTTTTGGGTGAAAGAAACTGTTGAATAAGCACACACATGCTACCTGAATTCTTCAGTGTTGCCGGATTCAAGGCCCTCGTTATTTAATAAACGAAAAGAAAGGGGATTAAGCAAGGGGTCTGATTTTTATTAGTCGTATCATAAGAAGCCAAATTTACACCAATGACAACATAGGGTTGGTCAATTGGTAGAGCATAGCACGCGAAACTCGAAGGTTTTGAGATCGTTGCCCAATTGCGGCAACTTGTTTTTTCATCCCCTTTCATTGCCATTAATTTATCGTTTCTTTATTTCATTTATTAGGCACAAGTAATTTTCCCTATGTTGTCCTTGGTGTCAGTGTTTGTTGGCTTCTTATGATATAAAAAATAATATATTAAACACTCGACAACTGCATCTAATCCTTTAAAAAAACTTGCGTCTGAACTGCATTGTTAAAAACAGTTCAATGGTGCCGTTCAGCTAAATAGCCATAAAGAACTGTCGGCTACTCCAGTGTCTCTGTTTCTCGAGAAAAAGATTGACGACCTACACCGCCATTTGGCAATCGTTCATGCGATCAAAGTCCAAAGGCAGAGCAGACATAAAATAATTTCTTGCGCATGCAATATAAAAACATAAAGAAAAAAGAAAGCTGCGGCCTTCAACGATTCCTCCCGCGACGAGCTCATTTAGTGCCGCAGCAATTACTTCCTGGGTTCCCCTCACATTGGCCTCTAACAGTCACAATAGTGGCTTGTTACTGTGTGTGTGATTCCGTATGTTGTTTGCGTGTGTACGATTCATACATTATTCATTTCATATATCGCCCTCGTCATTTGGCGCAGCGTGCAAGACGCGTGGCCCGGCAAACACTTTCAGTACTTATAAAATCATCTCCCTCTCTCTCAACACACACAACTATCCACAAGACCCCCGCAATCTTGCGCAATCTCTGTGCAACGATTACAGCTCGCTAACAGCGGCAACGACGGTAAAACGACGACGACAGCACCGTGACGACACCGGCGTAATGATTACGGTGGCATGACGACGCCAATGGTGGCGCAAAGAGGACATTTTGTTCACTGACGCCTAAGACAGCGAGAAGCTGTATTAGCGAGAGAAACGCTGATAATGCCTATTGCGCTGAGAGCGGCGCAGTGAACGATTGCTGCTTCACGCGTTAGCTAATCTTCATGAGCGTACAACCCGCAGCTGCCTGCGCAACTCACGTACGGATGCCACAACTCACTCAGTCTTGCGCCGCGAACGCTGCACCCCGCACAATCTTCCCGGCGAGCAGGTTGGGCCACAGCTGAATCGCGGGCTCGTCCGACTCCGAACTGCACATTGCCGCCGTAACACCAATTCGATCACCAGTGGCGGTGGGGGAAAAAGTTTAGTTTTAACGCATGAGCATCGTATCCTCTGTATTGTTGCTTATCATCGGACACAGTTGGGAGCGAGGACGAGGAGGCGTGCGCGGGCACTTCTGTCAGCGTCACGTGAAAGTAAGGCATCGTGCTCTTCGCTCACTGGGTTGCGCAAGTGGCGCCGCATTACCCTCGGAAGCAGGTGGTTCCTGTGCGAAGAGGAGAAAGCCGTTATTGCAGTGAACAGACGGTGTGGCTAGGCCGAAAACGCGTGAAAAGTCACGCTGTAGAAAAAGCGCCGACAGAATAACGCGAAGCTCTTTGTCGTACTAAGTCATAGAACGAGAGGGTAGCGGAGTCGGCGTGAGACTTCGAAGCAGCAGGAAGCTACGCTGGAAGCGTTACAAGCCACAATGAAGGAAGTAATTAAAAAAAAGACGCCCCTTACATTTAGTAGCACCTACAAATTAATTCAATCGCCGAATCGTGGAAGAAGACGGGAGCCACATTTGTTGTGTGTCTGATAGACTGCGGTTATTATAAATATTACTATTACTCGTAAATGTTACTCTAAAATACAATACACAGGAGAATAATCTGAATGAAAGGGGTGAGGTTTCTTGTAGAAAATGTCTCACACAAAGTTTAGATTGGCAAAGTTTAGATTCACTCAGTGGAAATCTTTGTTGGAAGACGTCGAGTTCTAGAATCTTCCTGATGCTATGGCGTTAGATATCTGCGATGTTAACGTGAGGAATCCGTGTATTTTTTTTCTTCAGCGTATCTACACGTTACAGTGTTAACTTTTTCCAGTAACCATTTTTCCCCGGCTAACAATTCTTGCAAAGTTATCGCTGGACGCAAGACGCGCCTTCATGTATCGAAACTTTCTCGAATGTGATCACCGACTTTAGAGCTAAATGAGCTTGCCCAACCAGTTTGCGTGCGCGACGTGAATAGTGATGTACATTCTGGATAGCGTTGAGGGTGATCAGGTGGAATCACGCAGATGCTGCGGCGTACCAGAACACACGAACGAGCGAATGGACGAATCAATCCCAATTTCCAGCTTTCCCTGCATTCATGCCTGTTTTTTTCTCTGAAAGAACAAAGGTAAGGTAATGTATAAGGAGCCGCGTAAGCGCGTTCGGCGCGAGCTGTAACTCCGGCTCAAGTGAGAAGCCTGCGTTCGCTTGAAACGTACTATTTCGTTAAATTAACCGAAATTAAATTCTAGAGTTTTGCATGACAAAATCACGATATGATTATGAGGTACGCCGTAGTGGGGGACTCCAGATTAATTTTGACCACCTGTGGTTCTCTAAAGTGCAACCAATGCACGATACACGGTTGTTATTGCGTTTTGCACCCTTCGAAACGTGGCCGCCGCTGCCGGGATTCAATCCCGCGACCTCTGGCTCAGCGACGCAACACGCTTCTTTATGTGTTCTAATGTGGCGCATATTGCGGGGCTGATGCACGTCGGCTCAATGGGGCGTTATGTATACATTCCCAGCACTGGATAAGTCCTGCTCCGATTGAGGAGAACATCGAAAGCGTGCTCGCATGAAGTCGCTAAATTGATGGGCGAGAAGTCATCACCTGGAATCACCCATCCAGGGCCAAAGACATCACATCGCCTTCCGCATTGTCCATCGCAGCGCTCGAGAGGCCTTCCAAACAAGGCGCTGCGAACACAAGGGATCTTCTTTTTGACAGCGCAGAACTTAGCTGGACGTTAAGACACTACTCTGTCCCCCGAACTCTCTTGCGTGTTTGCCCCGCTCGCAAGTCGTTCGCCTAATTAGGGTATTTCTTTTCGTGGCACAATACTCTTTCCTCGTCGTTTCGTTTTTTTCGACCACTTTACTTCTTGTGTACCTCGCAAACCGCACTCCCCCTCCATTGGCACTTTGTTTGAAAACGGCAGCGACGGGCCCGTGGTTGTTTGCGTTTCTCGAACATTGACCATGTTCCCGCGGGTTTTTTTTTTCTTTTTCGTCTGCTTCCTTCCCTTCCTCGCTTACCGGCTTCTCTGTCTTCTCTTTTTCTTGGTTTCGAGCCTGAAAGGAAGCGGATATGTGGTGGACGCGCTCCATTTATTAGACTCCTGATAGGGGATTATTGGGCTCGGCTTTGGTAATCTTCCGCAATCCGTATGCGTCCATGTTTCTCTTGCTGCTGCTCTGCTTCTATGGCATTTAGTTGAGCTCAGGGGGACTATCCTAGTTTTCTTTCTATGTGCTTAGATTTCCGTACGCCTTTAAACTTCTCAGGCTTCCTTTTTTTTTCTAAACTTGTGTTTATGCCTTCTAGTTAAAACACGCCTCTGTAACTTTTACCGTCTCATGTTTTTTTAATTTTTTTTCCACGTGCTCTCGGGTAAAATTATTCTGCCGACTAAACAAGCATTTTCACTTTGACCATGATAAAAAAATTATCCAGATTTTACAAAGGAGATGCGCAGAGGTCGTCCTTCAGCTTTTAAAGCAGCTTACTTAATGGTTGTTGATTTATTTATTATACATATATAAAGTAGTTTTCCTTATCCGCAGCTGTAGAAAAAACAATCAATCAATTGTGTTTATTAAAGTGCCCAGGAACAATCACGAGGGTATTGGTGTTGGTATACTCGGGAAAACAATGCACAGGAAAAACAGTGCACGCCCACTTACACATACTCACGCGCGCACACATAACAAAAAGTAATAGTTTCCTAAATGCCGATTTTAACAGAGCGTAAAATGTGTACACGAAAAGAATACAAAGCAAAAGTGGGGAAACCGAAAAAGGATTACAGAATGACGGAACACACAGCATATATGAGGGTTTTTGTTCAGTTATTAAAATTACTGTGCAACTTCTTTCAGGAAAACATTAAAATTAGGCATGAAGATGTCCAAGCATTCCGAATGGGCGTTACCGCCTGCACTATATATAGAGGGTCACAAAAGCTGAAGGCCGAAAGGCGCGCTGTTTCCCTGTGCCTTTCTGCGGAATGTAAAAGCGCACATTAGAAAGGAAGTGCGAGAAACAAATTTTTCCCTATGTTAATTTGTGGATTAAAAGAACATCCGATTTGTTCCATCTAGAGGTGAGGGTAGGTAACGTGAGAGCCTGTGTCAGCTCTATGGAGATGGAAGGCTTTTTACAGAATCGATGTTCAAATATACATGTGAACTATTTTTGCGCACTTTCGGTAAGTTCACAATTTGAAATAATAATAATAATAATAATAATAATAATAATAATAATAATAATAATAATAATAATAATAATAATAATAATAATAATAATAATAATAATGACGACGACGACGACGACGACGACGACGACGACGGCGGCGGCGACGACGATGATGACGACCCGCCGTGATGGATTAGCGGCTATGGTGTTGCGCTGCTAAGCACGAGGTCGTGGGATCGAATCCCAGCCACGGCGACCTCATTTCTATGGGGGCGAAATGCGAAAAAAGCCCCTCTTCCGTGCACTGGGGGCACGTCAAGGATTTCCAGGTGGTCAAAATTAATCCGGAGTCCCTCACTACGGCGGGCCTCATAATCACATCCTCGTTTTGGCACGTCAAACCGGAGAATTCAGTAATAATAGTGCATAAACCTGCAGTTTTTATGATCAAAGGGCAATGAGGAATTCCAGGTACCAAAACCCCGTCGCTAATAATTCGCTATGAACCGCAGATAGAAGCAACGATAATTGACATTAGTGCATATACTTTTCTGAACGGGCGAGCGTGTATATAGGTCTTCATATTACCCTACGCAGCAGCACAGAAGTGCGACAGGCCTGTTCGATCATTTCAGACTTCAAGAGCGTGACTACTTCATATCAACGCTTTTGGATTCTTGTTCTCGGCACTTGCGAAGGCAATTAAAGCATGAGTTGTTCGCGAACGTCTTCCCCCGGCAGCATCTCGGGAAGTTTTCGAGCAGAAAGTCATAAGCATAGCGTAATTATTTCTGAACAATTTCTGGACATATTAATTATTTGATTGCCTTTAGCGTGCTTCCAGGCGTGCGTGGGAACGCTCTCTATGCAATTCCCAAGCATTTGAGTGGATGCTGGTGAGAACAGGTGCAAAACAACCATTCGTCTCATTTCTTTGCTTTTCATGGTATTACCTAAGACGAAGTGCCCTGTCACTCCGCAGTGGTATCGTCACCAATCTACTGTTTTTTGCACGTACTCTGAGGCGACGCTAACGCAAATAAACACCCAAGTGCATGTCTTTCTTGTCTTTCTCTTTTGGCACCAGCAAAGCAGAAGGGAGCACATGACTCACTGCCTTTTATTAAATATAGATATAGCCCGCCACCAGGCAGGAAAAGCTTTCCTCAGTTATATCTATCCCAGGATCATGCGTTGGGGCTTCTACTGTTGACTTGCTCTTTCTTTTTATGTTTCAGCTATATTCATTATGTGTTGAAGGTAGGTACTGAATGTTTGAGCAAGCCACGGCAAAGATTAAGTGGCAGCCGGATTCTGGAGAGCTTTTTTTCCTTACTTAAAGAATTTCTACGAGCATTTCGCTTGGTTCTTTATTTGTAACGAAACGTTATTGAAGCAGTGAAAGTGTGAAAGTTGGCCAACTGACTGATTTGTAGTCATAACATTTTTGTTCTGATACCTCTAAAGTAAACGATCGTGCTGTTTATTGCTACGCGCTCATTAGTAGAACAGGCGTAAACAACCACGTTTGCCCACAAATTGTCAACCTGACATGGCCATATCTTCTTACATGTTGATATCAGTATTAACGTGATGAAAGAAGGCAGCCTTGAGGCAAGTTTTGTTCTTAAAGTATGCGTGGAACCGTGCGTCCGTGAGAATTACGCTTTCAAGATTCCACAGCTATTTACACCTGAGCTGTCTACTGAGCCTGATTTTGATGGTAGAGGGCAAAGCTTCACTGCTAAAGGTGCAAAACATATCGCCTTATAGCTCTGAATCGCTTTTGTCCGTGACGTATTTTAACGTGGTACAGTAGTACAACTGCATACAGAATCTTGTATTATAGCATATTAAGCACGAGCACGAGGTACTACTGCCCGAGTTTATCTTCTTTCTTAAAGAAAGTAAGCGCCTGGCAGTTCCAATTTGTTGAGGCACACTCTACATGTGCTAATAACTTTTCCGAACTTTCTTTTAGTTGTTGTAGTTGCTGCTAAATAAAATCTTGGGGGTGCGAGGCGGCTCTTTTAACTCAAGCGAACATTTAAAAAATTTTTTAGTTAACTTCTTTCAGAGTCATCGTCACAAACAACTTTAAGACAACTTTAAGTACTCAGGCCCTTATTCGACATGCAACGCGCTTGCACTAATTTCCCATCAGTAGTGTTAACGGAGAAGGAATCTCCGTCTTTGTCTTCTTTCGACTTCTTGTCATACTTTGTAAAAGCGTTTAGACTACTACTGGCGTATACTCGAATTAGTGAGGAAGATTTAAAATAATGGGTATGCCAAAACATCTTTTCCAACTGCAATCACCTCGCCACATCGAAACATGATGATGATGATGATGAAGGCCTCATAATTTTTTCGATCCGTTCACCCCTTGTATTTATTCTTCGTTGATTTCATGCCATGACACCTCACGTGGCTGTTCTACGTCTCTTTTTTGTTGCTTAATCGGCATTGTGCAATATACTTCATTTGCAGAACTGTGCTTCCGCAAACTTCTCGTCCAACATCTTTCTTTTATGTAACTTTCATCACCGCTTGCACAGATTGCAATCGCCGTGCTGGTTTAGTGTAGCTCATTAAAATTATGCGTCGTGACGCCTCAAAAATAAGTGCTCGTGTGCTCTGCGTTTACCTCGTTTGTTACCGAAATGAAACAGCCACAAACGTTTACTGATGGCAATTGGTCATACGTAGATTCAGGAAACGAAACAAAGCCTCCCCCCCCCCCCCATTGTCACCGTTACAACTCTAAAAATTATCATCATCATCATAATCATCACCCTTCACCTGGAGTATAGCATGTCAGGTGATCAGCCAGGCTAGCATCTCCAGCATATCATTAAAGTTTTATCCCTCTCTCATCGCGCTGTCATGGCAACGGTAGCAATCGTAGTGCATAAAGAAAGTATAAACCAGTGAATAAAGAAAAGAAGGCGCCTCAGGCGGTTTTGATCCTGAGGTCTATCTTTTTGTAAATGGAAGTTCTATCTTACTGCGCCATGTAAACGTTGGCGAGCGGTAATGGATGAAATGTCTCCCTGAGACAGCTGTCGAATTCTGTGCTATGGCACACGGGATAAACACAAGCGAAACGCGCAGTAGGAAAGACTTGGAACATGAGGGAAAAAACAAAAGAACAGCAGATGTAGTTTTCTAGAGTTACTGAAACAGAATAGTGACATCGGTGCACATCGTTCGCTAATGGACTTGAGTGAAGGAAAGCACTAAAGAATATGACGTGACAGCGGTTGGGTAGGCTGTTCATAAGAGAGTCAATCGAAAGGTGAGGCTAAAGACCAACACGTGATATTAGGGCACAGCTTGTAGGGAGAGACTTGGTCGAGGGGGGGCGATGTGGTGTGTTGCCTAGTGTAGCAGAGGGACACGTGACGTCTTCCTAGCTTTGTCAAGCGGTGGTGTTCTTTTGAACATTTATTAAATCACAGTTAAAGGGAAACATTGTATATCATTGGCACACAATCAATTTTTTGTACTTCCTATCTGCGTGTTCTGCGAAGCTATGATCTCCATGCTGATGCCAAATTCAGTACGTTCATTAAAGATAACGGCAGCACGAGTTTCTTGGTGTATTATTTTGTGAGATACTCGAGAAATATAGCAAAGCTATCGTAAATCAGACGCTTCTGTGCTATATGACAATTCGATTGCGAGCATGCCAGCAGCTTGTGGCATCACTCTATGCCTCCTGATCACGTGTCCTGACCGCTTATAGTGGCGTACACGTTTCTAAGAGAGGTTTTAGAGATCGTGCATGTCACTTGTGTACAAGCAAGGAAGAGCGAAACACAGGCTTGAGAATACTCCAACGGAAAATCAGACAGACTTTCTTGAACTTTTTGTGGCCTCAAGTAGTCCGGTTACTGCCAATATGTAGCAAGCTTTTCCAAAATTTGAGTGGCAATCAATTTTACAACTGTGCGAGCTGGAGAGTTCCTGGACGGTTTCTTTTCTGTGAAGTCCAATCAACATGTACCAGGCAGAACTAAAAAGCCCTTCAATATTAATGAGACAGGCAGTAATAACTCCTCTGCGAAGTTCCCAGCCTATGCTCGAACTGCTTTAACAGTCTACGCTCCAACTCCAACTATGCTCCCTGCCTATGCTCCAGAAATGAAAGTGGCACGTAAATGAATAGCAAATGAATTAAGTGGCTAATGAATAGCAGCACGCAATCGTGCATTCTCAGTTCCTTTCTTCTGATGCTCTATGTATTACATTAAAAGAAGGAGCTGCATTAAATGAAACGCAACAGAGAATCTTTTATATTTCGCCAATTTTATATCTCGGCAATAAAGAAAAGATCAATGGCGTACCCTCAATGAAGTGTAAGCATATAAGGAGGAGAAAAAATAGACGGAAAGACAGGGAGGTTAGCCAGTTCTCAGACCGGCTGGCTACCCTGTCTTGGGGAAAGAGGGTAAGGAGAATAATTGATAATAGAAAAGAGATATTACAAAAAAAAGAAACTGGTGGTGAAGTCTTCTTCGCTACCATGCAATACAAAAAAAAGAACACACAACACAGCATATCAGTGGGTACCGGGCCATTTACGGAAACGAGCCTGCAGATGAGGCCGCACAATCAGCTCATGATGGTTCCGACTGTGTAGCTATACCGTTATCCAGAAGAAACGCAGCTACAGGGCTTCTTTCGCTCGCACGTGAACTTACACTTGCACAGTGTAACTCGACAGAATTTACGAACGCTCGTCTCCACAACTTAGATCCGTATCTACGGCCCCGGCTTCCGTCAGTACTATCTGGAGCTGAGGAGACGCTTCTGTGCCGCTTGTGGCTTGGCGTGGCCTTCACGAATGCGTACTCATTTCGGATAGGAATGGCCAACAGCCCTACATGCGACAACAGTAGGTGCGAGAAAATAATCACCCCCCTACTCTGTGAGTGTCCACGCTTCAGTGCGCCCAGACGCCCTTTGACGGAGGGAAAGGTTCTGCGACACTCGCTGAGACCGTCCTCAGCAGAAAAAGCTTTGAACGCGTTGTGGCGCTTCTTGCAGAGGACTCGTCTCAGAGGCAGACATTAAGCAGTGCCGTATTCTCCTTTCTTTTTTTCTCTTTTATTTTTGTAAGCATATAATGTTTCTGAACACATAATGAAATTACCATGCTTACCGCTGTCAATTCAATCTAAGTAACTGCGACGGAATCCTCGATAATCAGCCGTGCTTCCTTTCACTGCATCTCTGCGGACCCGATTCCAAATGTTTTCGTCGACATCATCACCGTTAGTTTTTTCTTCAGTGCACCTGTGCTCATTGACAAATAAATTGTGGTCTTACGTTTCCTTTCTGTTCACTGGACACTCCCCCACTTACATAGCCATCACGTGTGGCGTGTTCTGCGTGAATGACGCATGAAACCCCCCACAAATTACTAAATGCGAGTGTCGCGTGCTGAATAGTCAGCGCGTCCGGTTCGAAACCGTACCTTGCTGCAGCGGCATGAGTTCGATCCTCAGTGGCGGTGATGGGCGAAGTGTTCTGGTCTCTTCGCTACATGGCGAGAGTTAAGAGGAAGAAGCTCTTGCTGGGGGGGGGGGTCTCGATCTAAATACATGTGGAAGTATAAATCACTTTTCTCGGCAACCAGCGCACCAAATTTGACGAGATTTGATACGATTAAAAGCAAAAGTTGAAATCTAGTCACTGTTGCTTATGCAGTTCTGATTTAGGTCGTTGATTTTTCCATTATAAAAATGGTAAAAATACCTAATTCTCACAAAACGAACCTATCACGTTTACAACTCCGTAACTCTGCAACGAAAAATGCGATCACAATTCGGTGAATTCCAGCTAATCGTGCATATAAAGCGGACAAAATGGATATACGTCGCTTTGAAATAAACCGCTAATATGTGAGTATAACTTCTGCAAAACTCTTGTAAAAAATCTAACAAATTCACATAATATATAAATTGACATATCAAATTTGTCCACTTTGGGTGTTCTAACGGGTGCACTTTACAAACCTGCGATATCTCTTTTTGGTGCGGAGCTACGGATTTGTAAACTTCGTGCTTCTATGTTTTCTTTTTTGCTAGCTTACCAATTTTTTAGAGTTCTTTTTAAAAAATTTGGGATCGAAATCGAAATCCCGCCTTCAACAGTCACTATAATTGAACTTTTTCTCTCAAATGCAACATATTTCATTAAAATCGGCCTTGTGGTTACCTTGGAAAAGCGTTTCTGCGTTTCGCGTGTATCTGAATAGGCGGCATCGGAGTTGAGCCCGAGCTAAAGCTCCCTCTTCATCTGAGGATGCTGAGGTGGCTGATGACACCATACGAATGACATGGCGATCATAGTGGCGGCGTGACGGTAAGGATGGACGCACACTGCAAATCAAAAATCCACTTTCGAGCTCCCAACTGCTGTCGCAGTGCAAGCGCATTCACCTCTTAGTATCCGATTAGCTATGCGGCCTTGTGGTTACCTTGGAAAAGCGTTTCTGCGTTTCGCGTGTATCTGAATAGGCGGCATCGGAGTTGAGCCCGAGCTAAAGCTCCCTCTTCATCTGAGGATGCTGAGGTGGCTGATGACACCATACGAATGACATGGCGATCATAGTGGCGGCGTGACGGTAAGGATGGACGCACACTGCAAATCAAAAATCCACTTTCGAGCTCCCAACTGCTGTCGCAGTGCAAGCGCATTCACCTCTTAGTATCCGATTAGCTATGCAGGTGTCAGAGGATCTGGCTTGTAATGTGCGGCGAATTCCCGCGCTTTCCTGTTTAGGCTGATCTCTGGGGTGAGACTTAGCTAGGCTGCTGAGATCGGAGGTACTGTACATTGCCCGAAATAAAAAATAAAGAACGAAGGACTTCGCGGATTCACCGAGCGCGTGTGAAAGTTTGTTCGAAACCAGGTCAACGCCGCCTATACGCATTCGATATCAAGGAGGCGAACTCTGCGAACTTTGCTGTCTAAACGATGACAGTACCCCGTTTCTGCGCGGCAGGACGCACAGTAGCTGTTTAAACTTGGCTTTTGTCTCGCTATGCCTCACTCGCCGCGTCCTTTGGTTCGCAGATATAGAAAGTCACGGAAACGACCACATTCCTACCTACCTGAAGATTAAAGGCCTAACCAAATCCGTCCCATCCAATTTTAAACAAACAATAGATTAGGTCGTTTTTAAATCACTTATGGAAGATGCATACCACGAAGGCTTTTCGTCCACTCTAGAAATTCAGATAACCAAGGCTATGCAGGATGCTATGCATTCATTCCGGCCATTGGAGAAATACACAGATTTTGATGTGGAAATACAGAGCATCCGTGCAATCCGCCGGCTAGCGGAGCGACGGTACAGACGGACTAAATCGGTTTACGACCTTAGAGAGGCCAGACGTATTCCGAAGAAAATTCAACGTCGTATAGCTGCGCTGCAAAATCAACGCTGAAAATTATTTTGTGAGTCTCTCGATCCGCATAAACCTCTGTCAATTGTCTGGAGAACAGTCCGCGGACTTCGAACAGCTCCTCAACAGTGCCGGCCATATTAATCTCTAGCCCTCCATCAAGGACGCCGACAAATGGACGTAGCCGAAGATTACGGCACAAGGATCACGGGTCCGGCATTCACCTATTCACCTCTCGCACCTATTCCTATTATTGTCGCCCCTTGCTCCCGAGATCCTCGTATGGACGCTCCTTTCTCCATCGAGGAACTGGAGGCCGCACTTGCAGGGTGCAAACGATCTTCGTCACCAGGACCCGATGACATCACATACTCTGTGCTTGCAAACCTTGGTCAAGAGGCCAGAGATGCACTTCTTGGCCTATACAACACATCATGGCGTTACGGCCTGGTCCCTACCACATGGAAATCCAGTCGCCTTGTTCCACTCCTCAAGCTTGGCAAGTCTCCACTGGAATTGTCATCTTACCGTCCGATAGCACTGGCCAGCTGTGTCAGCAAGGTAATGGAAAGAATGATCCTTACATGGTTAGAATGTTACTTGGTAATTTACAATGTCTATCCAGAGGTAATGGCTGGATTTCGACGCGGACGCTCGTCCATAGATAGCGTTATTGACCCCGTAACATATGTACAGCACCAGAAACATCTGAAGCGAATGACTGCGGCTTTATTCCTTGATGTTAAAGGTGGGTACAACAATGTCCATCATCATGCGATCCTGGGCGCCTTAGAAGCAGTAGGGATTGGTGGACACGCCTTTCGCTGGATGCGCAGCTATTTGAATAGAAGATCTTTCTTTATTTTGGCTGAGGACAGACCAACGCCGTCTAGCTATACCAGTCGTGGTATACCGCAAGGCTGAACGCTCAGCCCGACCCTGTTTACCCTGGTGGTCGTTGGTCTCACCAATTTGTTGCCGCAGACCGTTCGGCTGTCCGTATATGCAGACGACATTTGCATATGGGCTTCAGGGGTGACATGTCTACAAGCCCGCGCAGGACTTCAGAAGGCTTCAACGGCCATGTCAACATACCTAGGAAAGCAAGGCCTAGAGCTTTCACCTGAGAAATGTGCACTCGTTTCCTTTACTCGCAAAGCCATGGCCCCGTATGCTTTGCGGATTAATGACCATACTGTACGATACAGACGAACGCGCCGCTTTCTTGGCGCCATTATTGATAGGGACTTGTCTTGGAGCCCTCATGTCTCGTACATGACAAAGCGTTTGGCTTTCTTGGCGCCATCATTGATAGGGACTTGTCTTGGAGCCCTCACGTCTCGTACATGACAAAGCGTTTGGCCGCCATCGTGGACCTTCTTGCATTTCTCAGCGGGAAGTCGTCGGGCACAACAGTACCATCAATGTTGCAACTATATAAAGGACTGTTTTTGGGCTTCCTGCAGTACAGCTTACCTGTAGTAGGAGATACGCGCACTACAAATATCCGCAAATTTCAGAGTGAGCAAGCACAAGCACTCAAAACTTGTCTCGGTCTCCCCAAAACTACGTCAACGATTGCGACAGAGGCCATTGCGGGAGACACTTCTTTGACAGTCTATATAGATACAGATGTCCTGAGAGCACACATCCGACACCTGGCTCAGATTCCCTCACACTATCTTGCTTGCTTGCCAGCGAAAAGGCCACATTCTACTTTTCCCAAAAATGTTGGAAGACATCAGTCCTACATGCCATCAGAATTTACGCCCGCTACATGATTATCAGATCCATTGTGGTGTCTGCACCAGCCGCAAGTGCAATTGACAATTCCAAGAATCTGAAAGAAAGCTGGAGCGCCGTTGCAAGCTTTGAAACAAGCCACTTTGAAACACACTCACAACGTACACAGATTCCGGCAACAGGTCTACACAGATGGTTCGGTAAAACTCAGCTGCTGCTGCAGTCATCATCCCGGCAAAATCTGGAGAAATCAAATTAAAAACTTAATGTTTGACCACATCAACGGGTGCTGAACTAGCGGCACCCCGTGCTGCACTTGATTTCATTAATCATGAACCACCGCAACAATGGACAGTCTTTAGTGACTCCAAGGCAGCCCTTCAGTGCATACAAAGCCCAATGCGCCATGGGCCCAATGAATAACTGGCCTCAGAAATTCCACACATGTATCATTGCAGCCATGACAAGGAACACAACACAATTTTTCAATGGCTTCCAGGATATTGCAGCATCAGCGGGAATGACCACGCCAACGAAGCCGCCCGATCTGCACATGAAAGTGGTCAACAAGTCTTGATTCAGCTTTCGCGAACAGATGCTGCGGCTGTGCTGTGACTGCATGATGTCCCGTGAATGTACGTACTTTGCCTTTCACGCTTTCACCATGTGTCGTTTGCGTTCATTGTCTCCGCACATACGGATGCACCTACCACCTGGGTTACCACGACGTGAACAGATCACGCTGTACTGTTTGTGGTTAGGCGTTGCATTTACGAGTTCGTATGCTTTCCTTATTGTAATGGCCAACAGCCCCACGTGCGCCACATGCAACATCGATGAGATGCTCGCACATATTATCTGTGTCTGCCCTCGATATAATGCTCAGAGAAAAGTGCTGTGCAGAGTACTGGACCAGTTGGACAATTGTCCACTATCAGAACTGAAAGCTTTAGGCCAGTACTCCCACAGAACATCCACGCTAAAGGCCTTACTCGCGTCATTAAGGTTCCTGCGGTCTGCAGGGCTTCACGATAGACTGTAAGAACGCCGCCCCCTACCGCTCTGTAGTGTACGCGGTTTAGTCGTGCTCGTCTCTATTTCTTACTATCGCCCCCTTCCGCTCTCTTTCTCTTTTTATTCCCCTTCACTCTTCCCCCCGTGCAGGCTAGCCAACCGGAACTGCCTCTGGTCAACCTACCTGCCTTTCTATGCATCCTTCTCTCTCTCTCTCTTCTCACGATGAAAATTCGAGACACCTCAAAAACCGCTTTCCAACTTTAGGTATATCCAAATTATGTATATTTAGCGCACCCGTCTACCGCAGAAGTCACGCCTGAACTCTCGCACTCAAGAAGCCGACTCCGCACTGGCGCTGCCGGCGAATGGAGGTGGGTAGAGGTATCCGAATGCATGCGTGGGCATATGGCGCCGCGCCAACGGGCGGATGTAGTGAGCGCTACGGCACAGTGTTATGCGCCAAGACACAGTTCCGAGTCCGTCTGTTCTCCCTCCGCGAGCCTCGCTGCCGGCTTTTCCAGGCTCGGCAGACCGGCTCGCGCGCGGCGTTGGTTGGTTGGCCGGGCGGCGTCGATGCCTGCATCGTCCCGTCGCCACGTTATGGGGCGCAAGCTGGGGGCAAGGGGGTGCACCGATCGCTCGCGTCCGAATCGTTGTCGTCGCCGGATCCCCGGCTTCGTGCCCCGCATGCCGAGCACCAAGCGCGTGCGGGCGGGCTTATCTTTATGCTCTGATTTACGGGCCAACAAGATTGCCACCAAGGAGGCGACCGCAATTTATGGCCGCGAATAAAGTGCCCGGCGCCGCCGAGCGGGAACTGACCGCCGCCAGTGCGCCCGCGAACCGTGGGTTCGCGACGCAGGCGAGCCTCACCGATGCTGCCTCCAACCATTGCAGACGTTCGTAGGGATATAGCCGTCACACACACACACACACACAGACACACACACCTATATATATATATATATATATATATGTATATATATCCGTCTCTGAGGTTCTGTAAAAGGCTATCTGTTTAAACGCATTGCTCGTTTTCCGCTTTCTCTCTTTTGTCTTTCTTTACAATCTTGCTCTTTCCTTCGCCTGCCCACTCTAGATTTTGAGTGGTACGCTGAGACAACGGCATTTTGTGTCTAAGTTATAGCGTCTTTAGTGTCCCGTGCTCTCTCTCTCTCTCTCTCCTTCTCTCTCATCAGGGTCGCCAAACCACGCACAATCGCAGTAGTTTCTCTGGGCATGGATTTACTTTTGCGGATTGACCACACTAGATCTTTTGTTACTTATTTATGTTCGGGAACGCTGGGCTTCACACTAGTTCGAATAGCCTTGACGTGTCGAATTGTATTCATAAGGTCAACGCAGAACATATGGGCATAATATGGATTTCTGTTTAAACGAATGAAAGATATGGAAAATATGCCATCTGTAAAAATTAATTAAATCATAGATTTTTACGTGCTAAAACCTCTTTCTGAGTATGAGGCACGCCGTAGGGGAGGACTTCGGAAATTCCGACCACCTAGGCTTCCTTAACGTGCACCTAGATCTAAGTACACGGGTGTTTTCGCATTTCGCCCCCACCGGAATGCGGCCGCCGTGGCCGGGATTCGACCCCGCAACCTCGTGCTCAGCAGCCCAACACCGTAGGCACTGAGTAACCACGGCGGGTTTGCCATCTGTACATTTGCCGAAAGCAGTGCAAACGAAGCAAGGATCCAGCAGCACCGCGTTGTCGTTTTCTTTTCTCGTCTGTGTCGCACGAGCTGTTCTTATTCTTACGTCCGTAAGAATCACACACTCGTCCAAGGTTCTTTGTAAAAGCTAAGGTAGTCTGTGCCTGTAAATAGGGGAACATGTGTACGCTTACACGCCATCGCATCGAGATTTGGGATATCGTAAGTACAGAACTGGAGACCCGCGCGATACGAAACTAGCGCTTGACCCGAATGTATACTTTAGCGTAGCGATTCAGTCGGTCAGTACTCGTTCCCAAGCGTTTACAAAACTGTAAGACACTACGTTTATAGAAGACATCGTTGCTAGCTCTTATGGGCCGCCTGACATCACGTTGTGCAGTTGAACACGTGTACATTCGCAGTAGTCTCTGTGACTCCTTAGGTATCTCTCACTACGCTTTCTCCTCAGATCAGACGATGGATAAACAGGCCTACCATCCCAGTTTTCTTCACTTAATGAAAAAAATGATTGTAAATGGCACGTTCTTCTAAATTCTTGCTTTATTTATTTTTTTGTCAAGGCAGTAATGTGTACATTTTTCCACTTGTTTAGAAGTAACAAATCCTTTCCTGATAAAAATAAAACACAGCTTTTTCGGTCCTACGCCTTAAAGCAATCAGTATTTTTATACAAATCACAAGCCTGCTTTTCGTTCTTTTCCTTCAGGATGAACAACAGAGTATATATCCTATCAATTTCTTACATGTTCAGAAGAAACCTTTTCCTTTTTTTTTTTCGAAATGAGGAAACTAGGGAGCACGTATAAAACAAACGACGAACCAATAAAGAAATATGCTCTTCGACTGCCGTCTGCGAAAGAAATAAAGAAAGGTAAAAGCTGGCGCGCCCTGCCGCGCTCGGATAGCAGCGACGTCGCGAGCTCCGCGCTTTCCGAAATTTTTCGCATTCTTCTGAGGTGCACCCGGCCCACACCGGGCGCCGTATTTTGAATTGCAAGCTCGCGAGCACATTGTAGCTCCGCACCCGAGGAACACAGAGACCCAGCAACTGCCAACAATTTGCTGTGCAGTTTCAAGATGTCGCGCCATTTGCCTGGCTTTTATTTTTCCTTTCCACCCAGAAGCCCCATGCATAATGCAGTGGTTTTCTGCTTATTTCATTCAGGGAAACGCGGTTCTATAGCCTATTGTCGCGAGGACACAGTTCCTTTCCCTGCGTGGCTCTTGGGGATGTCGCACGACTGTAGTGGAACAGGGCAAACATTTCAAAGAACTTCCCCTGTAGTTTCCGTGGGCACACTTTGCCGGCAACCTTGGAATATTGCAACATGAAGGGCAGCGGAAGTTGTAGTCGCGATGTCTACAACTCGGCCTCTTTGCAATCGTTCAGGTGAGACGAGTGCCATGCGTATTTCATGCGTCTTTCATGGCGTACAAACTGATAAACATTGCGGCAACTTACTAAAGAAGCGGTCTCTCTCCGTCTGTCTCTTTCTCGCAGAGAAAGGAAGAACCTCGTTTATGCTTGCGACTTCCTTATGCTCTTGCGGGGCTCATATCGTACCAGCGTTATCGTTAATATGCCAGCTAATTCTGCTAAAACAAAACCATTGTAAATATCACCTGTCACAGACAACGCAGTTCAAGTCCTTGTGCTAGTCTACTAGAAGTGAGGGAAATCACTTGCACGAGAAATCGAAATGCACAACCGACTAATTAACAAAAATTCACCAATTAAGTTTCTTGATATATACTATTCACCTTATATGACCATTTACAAACTGTAGCCAGGGAGTTCGCAAAGCAGATCCACTTCGAATCAATTGTCGCGATGATGCCAGTTCGCAGATAATAATTCCCGTACTTTCGAAGAAATACGTTGGCGGTCCAATTACCCTTGTGCTTCAATGCATGAAACGACGTTTAGTAAAGACATTTTAGTGAATTTTTGTGAATTAGTCGGTTGTTATATATAAACGCAATTCACATTGGCACAAACTGAGAAATTCGACTTTTTTGCAGATGACTGCATTACAGATCAAAGCAATATCCGGCGCTGGGGCAAGAGCATAGAACGTGCGAACGTATCTTCTGGCACCACTCCACTAAGTCGACCTGACCACGTATGCATGCACCATCAAAGTGTGTCGGGTTGAGTCACTCTATCCCGTAGGGGTGGATTGAGTCATTCCGATCGAGAGCCAGCTGGGTGCGACTCGATTACGAAGGTACATGATGCGAGCGGGTGCATTTCAGCCGTGCAGCCGGGGGCGACCACGTACTTCGAGTTCCTGGATACCCTTAAGTGGAGGCGGTAGCAAGTAACGGCTGCACTAATTAAAAGAGCCCGTTTTTTTTTATGGAACAAAAACAACGAAACCCCAGCAGTGTGCTTAAATAAACCGAAGTGCTATGCTTTCTGTAGTCGACAGCGAAAGCTATTTGGCTAGGGAAGTTTCACTCGTTATTAATACCAATGGCGTTTCTGCGCAGGACGAAAGTTCTTGGCAGGCGGCGAAGCGTTCAGATTTGTGCCCCACCGGTCGAAGCGATCACGACTGGCCGGTGAAAAAGATTGAGTCGCGTCATCTTTCTCAGTTAAGCGATAACCCCTTCCGACGTTCGTCCACGTCTCTGCAGGAGCGTGGTCTCGCCGCGGCCCGCAGACAGCGGCCGCAGTGACCCGCGTCGGTCAATCCGGGGAGCGTATAGCCGGTCGGGGGCCACCGGGGAGGCACGTCTGTAGTGCGCTCAGTCTTGTTAATTTTCGCCACCCAACGCTTGCGACGTGACCGGAGTCCGACGCACGGCGGCCATCAGTTTGTGCTGCAGCGCCATCGACCGACGCGCACGCCTTGTTTATGTGTCATTTCCCGGGCAATAAGCAAGGTCCCAGCTACGTGATCCGTGCCCATAACAACGATGGCACCCTGTTCCGGTACCGGCTGCACCTCCCCCCTCTCTCCCCACGCTTCTTTTTTTTTTCGGGTATCGATGAGGGCGGTCTTTCGACCGTCCCCTAATGATGCTTTCATATCGAAGGCCCACGTTCAGGACGCCCGCTGACCGCATTCGCTACCAAACGGCTGCCAAGCCATCGTTCGGGTTGCAGACTTGCAAAACGTGGTCGTGTTAGTTCGACATACTTCCCTCTGCGCTGAATCACTTGAAGTGAAATCATTCCGTGAATATTCCGTGAAATCTTTCTGTGAATCTAAGCGCAACCACATTAGCATATTATCACCGTAGATTCACGCTCTCTCTGCCCCCCCCTCTCTCTCCCTGTTTTCTTTCTTTACTGCTCTTAACCCCCTTCCCCTCGCGTAGAGTAACAAGCCTGACCAGCGTCCGGTTGGCCTCCTTCCTTCTTTGCCTCCTCCTTGATATTGTGCGTGCAAACTATTAAAGACAAAAATTGCCTACCAGACGAGCTGGTGCGCCGCTTTTCCCCTTGCCCAATGCAGAATACCCAAAAGTTGACGCCAATGTATCTACCTTTCCACAGATAAATTCCACTACATTTCGTTGAGAGGATGGTTTTGAATAGTCGCAATTTAGCTTATCCTAGCGGCACGTAGCCTGCATAGCCACGGTAACGAACGGCCACTTCTCTCTTCACAGCATACGCGCCTGTATGTAATGGTATTTAGGAAGGATTGGTATTGAATCAATCAAGCCCAAGACCAAATTAAATCAAGGCCAGAGAATCGCTGTTCAATATTATAATTTTTTGTAGAACCTAAATATGAAGCCTGAGCTCCCCAATAATCAGATCACCCGCATATCGAGGTCCTCTCAGCAGCTAAGGAAACCTCACAGAGTAATTTTTTATAAAACTTTAGCAACAGCTCTAGAATAATGCCGCTTACAATTTTGGACAATTTAGGACACGCGCATAAATGGTGGTTTGCGTCGCTTCAAGGTAAGCCACAGTAACGAGGGCGGCCCGAAAGCCATTAGGGACCCGTAGCGACCAAAATCGTCTTTTTTTCGAAGCCGGCACTCATGTGCGCTTGATGAAGTAGCAACGTCAAACAGACTCGGCCCTCTGCGGCGAGGCCAGTGGGGCAGGCCACCGGATCAATACTGGGCACTACAACCTTGAGGTGGAATCCTTAAATAGCGTGCGTCATCGATTTCCGTGGGCTGCATCGCGAGTTATTTAGCCTAACCACGAATGGAGTCCTTTTTATTGTCATTGCCCCCTTTTTTTGGGTCGCCATTTTTAATGGTGAAAAGAAGCGCTGCTTTGGGGAACCGTCTCGCTCTCAGGACGCACACTGTGCCCGCTTGCCACAGCGTCTGCGTGATGCTTCTTGTCTAAAGTAAGCGCGTGTGTAGTGCGGGCAAACAACGAACGCCACACGATGACCGAGAGCTTTTGCCGACAGTTGTTTGACTTATATGGACGAACGCACAGCCATCGGTGCTCCAGCTGCTGACCATTGCTGCTGTATAAGGGTAAATATGCTTCATGGAATGTATTGTCACCCGATCGTCCACCGCAATATCTTTATAGTTTACACAATTTAACAGTTTAGACAGCAGCAGGTATTCGTGTGTGCCTGAAAAAGGCACAAAACACTATGGACATTTTATTTCAAAAAGAATGCAGGCAAACGCCATAGCTACGCACCTAATAAGCATCGCCAGGACTGCTCGGGATAATTCGAGAGGGGAAGGCTGATTGGCACGACTATTCAAACACGGTCTGGCTTACAGCGTGCACGCAGGTCGCGTTGCAGATTTTCACAGGAAGTAGGTAGATCTAAAGAGAGAGAGAGAGAGAGCCCTTTAATGAAAGGCTGAGATTTTAGCCGGCGTATAGGCATCGCTGACATGCTACTCTGCGTGGGGAAGGGAATTGGGGAGAGAGAGAGAGAAGCGCAAAAAGAGAATAAGTTTTAAAAAATTGGGCAGTGAGTTTTCTGACTCATGGGCAACGGCGTCCAATAGGTAGATATATGCCAGACCAGACAGGGTACGGCCTGCGTAGCCACATGCAGCCCTCCATCTGCCCCATCCGGCTAGCCGAACCAGCTCCACCCGCAATTTGTCTGCTTTCCGCGTTAAAACAGACTGTTCTGCATTTTCATATTCTGATCGCGGCACGCGTCTACTTGTTGCAATAGCAAAAAAAAAGAAGTATCCCACGAATAATTCGTGTGGATAAAATGTTCTTTGGCAAATTGTTCCCGACTTCCAAGAGAGAGAGAGAGGAATATAAGGAAGGCAGGGATGTTAAACAGTCAGTGTCCGGTTGGCTACCCTATGCTGGGGGAGGGAGAAGGGGAATAAAGATAGAAGAGAGAGAGCAGGTATAGAGACGTGCACGGACAGTACTTGAGTCAAAGTCGCTCGCGCAAACCAGACGTCCTGAGAAAGCACAGAAGTTCCTTCACTCCCTTCTGAGCCGACGATGGGTGACGACGGTGCTGTAGTACTGTCTGTTCGCTCAGAGGACGATCATCTAATTTCTCATTGTAGTGTACAAAGATTGTATTTGTGCTTGAAATTGAGGACAGTGGCACAATAAGTAGTCAATGTTCTGCTCACGTCCGCAAACATCACATGAAGGACTATCAGCCATTACAATTAGTGCTGAGTAGGCATTCGTGAAGGCAACTCCAAGCCACAACCGACACAGAAGAGACGCTTCACGTCGGTTCCGTTCCTGCCGGAGGTCTGAGTTGCATTGAAGGGTTTAGTCCTTGCAGTCTTGTGCGCCTTGTATGTGCGGTATTCTACTGTGCTAAGGAGGGCGTGCGTGCTATAGAATGCGAAGTTGTCTCGCAGCGTCGGTCCTTGAGAGAGGAATGGGGACGCAGCGGTCTTCTTTGAAAGAGAATTTTAGTGGCTCATGGGGCCCATCGACAGAATTATTTGCCCACACCTCCACGGAAAACCAGTTAGAGTTAAACGGTTTTGTGTCGCTGAAGAAAAATTTGAAACTTCAAGGAAAGGCTAATAAGAAATAAAGCCTGTCATTTTTTGTTATTATTTCTTTCATTTGTTTTGTGATTGTGCGCAGCATAACTTTTTGCATAAGACGGATGGCGCAACACGTACTTACGCTTTCTAAGAAAGCTGCCTTAGTAGTCTTTATCAGGGCCACTGTAACCGGGATGCTTTTTAGCATCTATTAAATTGACTTATTTTGTTGCCTGGCCATAGGCGTGTTGTGTATACACTGTAGGCGAACGTACAAGCCCAGAAGGCGAGATCACGTTTGCCTCTGGGGCTACAACTGGCGGTCGAATTCCGTGGATTCCAGATTGCATCCGCTCGCACCTTCTTTTCTTCCTTTTTTGAGGAAATCACCTGCTGTTTTTTTTTTTACTTTTAAATGGCTATGTGGCGTTTAAGAAAACTCAAATACCTCTTGACCAAAAAACTGAGTGCCCTTCCACTCTATGAAGAAGGATGACCAGCGAAGCTGTGTATGTGGGCCTCTTAATGACGAACTGCACCTCCGCCGCTGGTCCGCCCGGCATTTCACCATCTTCGGGATCGGCCCACGTATGGGGAGCGCTTAACGCCTGCTTCACCTCCGCCACTGATTGGCCCTGTATTTCTCTATCTTCGGGATCGGTCCATGTATGGGGAGTGATTAACGACTGCGTCACCTCCGCCGCGGGTCGGCCCAGCATTGCACTATCTTCGGTATTTTCTTCTACGTGGACACGATAGTGGGGAAAGTAGCACTTAATATCTTCGCTGTAAAAAAAAAAGGAAAAAAAAGAAAAAAAAGATCGCATGAACGTTGTCGCTTGTTTCCTTTGTCCTTCTGCAGAACTTGTGTTAAAGTGGTTGGCAGAACCTTTCTCCTGCCCCTTTTTATTTTGCTGCTGCGGCCTTGCTTTCTCGTAAACAAGGGTCAAGGGCAAAGTCTATTATTGGTCAGCGATTTCGCTTGTCAAAGCTATAAGTTTGCTTTCTTGTAGAGTAGATTTATTGCTAACGGCTGGGAAAATGGATACGCTTACATTAATAAGCACAGTGAACTTGTACTCAGACTTGCAACGCAGATATGAATTAGTTTATTCCTTACACTGCATTAAGGACAATAATGACGGCTCGTCCTGTCCACTCCTTCGTCCCGTCTGATGTTGCAGTTCTTTGCCTCTTTAAACATTAAAGACATCTTAGATTATATTCTTACCGCCAGTGAAGCTAATTAATAATAATAATAATAATAATAATAATAATAATAATAATAATAATAATAATAATAATAATAATAATAATAATAATAATAATAATAATAATATTATTATTATTATTATTATTATTATTATTATTATTATTATTATTATTATTATTATTAGTAGTAGTAGTAGTAGTAGTAGTAGTAGTAGTAGTAGTAGTAGTAGTAGTAGTAGTAGTAGTAGTAGTAGTAGTAGTAGTAGTATTCAATGGCCAAAGTCTTTTTTTTACATGGCAGCTAGCGGCGTCCCTCAAGGATAAGTATTAGGACCACTCCTTCTTAATTTTTATTAATGACGTTCTTTCCACTATTTGGAACTCTTCTTTCCCTATGTGTCATCAAGATCTTTAAGGAAATTCGTACTGTTGATGACTGTTGCACCCTACAGTCTGACCTATTTTCTTTTTCTGAATGGTGCAAAGATGATAACCTCACTTTGAATGCTGCTAAGACCAAAGTCATGACTTTCACGTGCAAAACAGCAAACATGTTTTTTTTTTCCTATTCTGTATATTCTGTACTGTTGTGTAGGGTCTGTGAGATCAATGTTCGCGGTGTACTTTTCGATACATCCTTACAGTTTTCTGCTCCCACTAAACGCGTTGCAATGCGGGCTGTGCGCTCTCTTAGCTGTCTTTGCAGAGAGAGAGAGAGAGAGAGAACATTTATTTCTAATGCGGTGGGGTGACTTCCGCGTAGGGTGGAGCCCTTAGTTCAGGGCCCCATTGGCTTGCTCCACTCCGCGTACTCGCCGGATCAGCCGTCGCTGCTCTCGTGGCTCTAAGCTGGTCAGCGCAGTCTCCCAGGCGGAATGTGAAGGTGAATGAATAGGGGAGTAATCCAGAGGGTGTGGGCATTCTCAGGTGCAGTGATATGCTGTGGGCTTTACAGTAGGGACAGTATGAGGGATATAATGGTTAAGGGAATTATGTGGTGGCGAGAAGTGTCTCCTGCTATCTATTTAATGTTGTAGAGTCTCAGTGTAGTTCAGTGGTTCTGTCGGTGCGTCGTCTTTGTTGGGCAGCTCTTCCAATGGCGCCCGGTTAGTGAGCTCTCGGGCTACCGCATTAGCGCGTTCATTACCATGGAGCGAAGCATGTCCAGGTGTCTGCAGACTATCGAGAGAATTTTATTCTCCTACACCGTCCCGGAAATTGTACAGAGCAATCTGTCTTCCTCAACTCGAATATGCGTCGATCGTCTGGAATAGCTTTTCCAGATCCAACAGTGACATTATAGAGCATCACCGCTTTGCTAACGCGGGCACTGGACCTTGTTCTGGCACTGTTCGATTATTGTCACTGTCCTTATTCTGCTGCCGACGTAATCGCGCTGACCTTCTGTTTCTTTTCAAACTCTTTCACGGTATCCTCACCTCTCCCGAAGTCCTTTCCATGTTTCTCCTGCCTGTCGTCGCCAACACTCAACCGTCCACAGTACACACAGTCCTTATAAGGCCTATTTTGATGATCGTGATATGTTTCATAACTGGCTGTATCGTTCTTTTAAGAACTTTGCTTTGATATGTGTTATAGTTTCACGCATTGCTCAACTTCCTTTCTCCTCCTTTTTGTTTTGTGTTTACCCTGCGCCTCTTAAATAAACATGGTTGATTATTATTATTATTGTTAATACTGTTATTCGTGTAAAAATATCATCATCATCATCATCATCATCAGCCTGGCTACGCTCAGTGCAGGGCAAAGGCCTCTCATATACTTCTCCAACTACCCAGGTCACGTGGTGATTGTGGCCATGTTGTCCCTGCAAACTTCTTAATCTCATCTGTCCACCTAACTTGCTGCCGCCCCCTGCTACGCTTGCCTTCTCTTGGAATCCAGTGCGTAACCCTTAATGACCATCGGTTATCTTCGCTCCTCATTACATGCCCTGCCCATGCTCATTTCGTTTTCTTGATTTCAACTAAGCTGTCATTGACTCGCGTTTGTTCCCACACCCAATCTGTTCTCTTCTTGTACATAAACACCACAAATAGACATACATAAAGAAAAGCAGGCTAGCAATTTCACTGTAAGCGACGAAACATAGCCGGGAACTCTTTTTTTTTATATACATGGTGTCTGGAAAGTTTTTCCGCCTTTTACATAAAATTCTCAGGGATTACCTTCACTTACGTTCCTGTCATGCAGTCTAAAGATTTTTTTCAGCAAATGTCGTATATGCTGACAATGAAAAACATCTTCCTTATTCCTTCTGGCGAACACTCCCCCTGAAGGTGAACGGTGCCCAACCTACCCTTCCTGCAAAAGTTCTTCTTCCTTTCCTTTTATTCGTTCTTTTGAGAAGCGAAATCGTGCAGGTGCAAGCTCGGAGTGCTTCTTAACCATTCCTAAGTGCGCATAACCCCTGCGCCCATCAGGCGCGTGCGTCAGCGTTGGCCATTCGTCGCTCAGGGCACTCGAGCCCAGAGCCCACCATCGCACCTCCCCAGTTCGCGCCTCCCCAGTTCGCACCAGCCAGCGTGTTTTCAAGTATCGCCCGACAAAGGCAAACAGCCGCTACAGCAACAGCCGCCGTGCCGGGCTTTTGCCGGGCCCAGTGGAGCGGCAGCGAAGGGGAGCGAGCTGAGTTGGCAGCGAATGGGGAAGAGGCCGATCATATTTTCGCAGGCATCAGCGAAGCAGGAATTCCCCCCAGGGAAGGCCGTCTGACATTCGGGACAGGGAAACAGAGCACGATGGCGCCAGAACGAGAGAAGAAAAGTGGTTCGAGTTTTCTCGCTTCATACAGAACGAGGCTGACGTCGGGTATGCGGCCGACAAGGAAATACAATTCCGGGACGATTTCGCGTTCGGCCAACCGAACGTCGCGACGAGCGCTCACTTTGAAAGCTTCGCCGCTCGGGTGGGCCGAGGAGCCGGCCGACACGACGCCCAGGCGCAGTCAGCGTCTGACCCGGCATCCTGCAACTCGGCGTCACTGTCGTAGGGGGCTTTGTCCGCCCATCCGAGCGAGGCTGGCTCCGGAAGTAACTCGTTATTCACTTTCCTGCTCCTGGCGTGAGCGCAAGACCTGAGATTGTTTAGACCTGCGCAAGCTGCCAAAAACTTATGTCGTGCGACTTCCTACATACACCCCTGAGCGACGCGCCAGCGCATGTACAGTAGACAGTTTGGCATGCGCTTCCTTTCTCCGGGTGCTCTTTCGCGTTGGCGGGCTTTTAGCTGATTGCGTTCCATCCCAAGGTCGAGCTGGTGTGAGCATCGAATGAGCGTTTCCTTTTCAATGGCGAAGACTAAAATCTGACATTGTGTGCTTTTATTTTGGTGTAAGGCTGATTGTGCACATAATAAATAGTTTAAATCACTAGTAAATTTTGCACGTGAAAGTGCCTATAGACATGACATTCGTTTCACCTGATCACCTAAGATATTATCATCCGAGTAGCCTTTTCCAAGAGTGTCAAAATGTGCTGTGCCGACTTCTAGATTTATTTTTAATGCTTCCACTGAGGACCTCCTAAGAACTTCTCGGTCTGCATTCGTTAAAGTGAGAAAAATAGTGCCGCAGTGGCAACCTTACAGAATGCTCCGAAGTGCTAGTATACTACGGTACTTCCATGCGTATCCACTTAGCTGGCTTTAATGCACCACCCAGTAAGAAAATTAGGGACGTCTTCAGGCTTCTTAGTTTCGGCGATAAATTTCAATTCGCTTTATTTTCCAGAAAGTGAGGAGAAAAAAAAGCTTTCTGGAGGTTTGCCGGCTAAAAGCTGCTATCAACAGCTTGAAAAGTCCGGCATACCTACGGCAAGAACGACAGGCATTATAGCACGTAAATTGAAACGCACATACAACAAATATACTGACCGCTACGTGCATTGGCTACGATGGTTATTCCGGGACAAATGATTGTGAGCGCGGACGACAAAGATGAGTCCACAGAATAGAACGAAATTCTAGATGACTCGGCAATAACCGCAGGCCTGACAGTATCACACACGGCCATCATCCAAAGGGGACGCATTTAAAGCTCAGCGATTCCCGACAACGTCGAACCTGGGGCAGACGCAACCGCTCGATAAAAAATGGAAGCTCCACAGCTATGCGCAAATCGTCCAAGAAATCGGAGCTCGTCGAGGGAGCAGTTCGAGGGTGATGGCGCTCGACGGAGTCGAAGAATGTTCCCAGACGCGCACTCTCCGGCGCCATGTAGTGCCTTGCCGCTCGCAAGTGCACTCCGTCGCACCCAGAACTCGGCCACTTGCGCGGCAGCGCATGCATTGGCGCCTCATTGCGCTGCAACACAGGTCGGCCGGTACGTAGGCTATTCCGGGACCACCGTCTGCGGCCCACTCGCATCGCGTGACCAGCGCTGCTTTTCCGTGCGCCGCAGCTGCCGACGAGCACGGCTCGGCCTGGACCACCGAGCCACGCCTTTGTTTTATTAACTTGCTCCACACGCAACCCGCGCTTCGACGTGGCCCATTGGTCGGCTAGGCCCCGTTCTCGCTCACCGCCCAGTGGTTCGTCGCCGCTTTTTCGGCTCGCGCGGCCGGAGAGCGTCGACGATGGTGTTTACTCTCTGCGAGAACCGTCCGCCTGTCGAGGTCCGACCTGATGAACAAAGTCATTTGTGGCGCCTGCACAACGAGCGGGATCAGTCTGAAAGCATTCTGATCAAGCGAAATTATGCGCGTTACAAATATGGGCCGCCTGAAAGGCGATCGGAAAGCGTGGAGATCGTCTGCTATATACTCGTGCAATGCAACAGTTTTAAGTTAAAACTTTTAACTAAAGGAGCGTTTGATACGCTGTCATACTCAAAGTGAACTTGCCTTTCCCAGCTCAACTGCAAGGTGGTAATGAACTCCAGTACCTTTACATGGCTCAATTCGCAGACGATTTCGCTTGAAGAAGTGTTGGTCATTGTATGCACCTTTCGATAATATAATATCCGCTATCGCGATTCGTCGGCTTCCATTGTTACAAACCATTCCAAGGTACTAACTGCGATGGGAATACGGGCTCCCGACCTTAGATCGCGTTGAACTTCGGCCATACGCTAGCTGGCTGCACAAGCCTAGATCAAAGAAACGCTGCCTCAATTGGGTAATACTGTGCTACGCTAATAGTAATTGTTTCTCGTTAGTTTACGTACACGGCATCTTGGCTCGTACCTCGTGTTCATTAGGAGTATCAGCACGGGGTACAAGAGTGATCTCCCTCCTAACTTCGAGAATGCCTTGACCGATTTGTGGTGCGACGACTGTATAGGCCGGCGTTCCAAGACTGTCGGCCCCGAAAGTTGACGACCGGCCAGCACGTTCGCTCATGAAGGCGGCGTGAAGGAGCCACTCCAGCTGTCAAGAACAGATGCAGCATCGAAACTTACGAATGATGCGACACAATCGTTGTGGAACTCACCTAGTTTCCAGCAAACACGTCTGCAACGACTGGACCCCTGTCTTTGACTTCGTCCTCCACCTGGACTATCCCGACCCGAGACAACAGTGCTTCGACGACATGTGGCTTGACGTCACTTTTACAAAATAATTTGCTTTCCGCAACCAAAATTGAAAATATATAGTGCTGCGTATGACCACTACGGCACCGAGGAAACTATTGAACACGTTCTTTGCCATCGTCGCCGATACAGCGCACAGGCGGTCACTGCCATTTATACCTTGGCGCAGCAATTAGGCACGCAGTCCGTCAACCCCGTCCTACCTGCTTCAATACCCATACGAGTCGGCTGCCGGCTAAGAATGTCAAAGCATGGGGGCTTTTCTTTTTCTCCCCAAATACAAATCACCTACATCATGAGCGTTGCAGGAAAATTTCGGTCAAACATCGATGAACAACAAGAATGTCTGAACGATCACGTTCTGATAGATTCCATCCCTATGCAGCATAGTAGCTTGTTCAGTGGTAATCTAGTGTTGGCAGCACGCTTTGCAATCTACTAACTGAATACAATTACTAAAAGAGGCGAGTCTTTAATTTCTACAGGGCATTTCCGCTGTCGCTGTTTGAGTCCTGGCGGTGAGCTCTAGATGACACGCTATTTTCCGCCTGCGAGAAAATAAAGAAACCATTTCTGCCCATGAGTTAAGTAAGGAACTATCACTTGAATTATTGATTGACGTGCGTACATTACCAATAAAATAGTTTTGTTTGCTTTAAATGGTGTACTTGTAGTTTCAAGCGGACTGCACCTTGAGGGGAATGTGTAGATTCAGAATATTTCCGCACTAATCGAATGCTTTGTACGAGGCCCCTTTTTACGGAGCATGACCTTAAATTGTGAATAACCAAGTCACACAAAAACCTACCCCAGTAGCGAGAAACAATTTACATTAACTGTGACGCCCACGAATTACAAGATGAAATTATGGGGCACGAAAACTTCGCGGGAGTTATCGCTGAACGCCGCCGAGCTTTCACTGAAGCAGCGTCAACGTTTCGACAGGCGCAGCTGCCTTCTTCAGGGTGCCATGGTTGCTCACGTCCCGAAGAGTCCGAATACTTGGCCGAGGAGGTGGAAGTCTGGCCTGAGTGCTCTATTGCTTGCGCCTTTTTGGAATTTTTCGGATGGGAAAGTGGAGGAAAATGAGACGTGACGTGGAAAGGAGTCGGCTATGCCAGAGAGGAGAGTTATGCTTAGCGGCAGAGTGAAGCGCTACGCGAAAGGGCTCTTTATCCGCTGAAGGTCATTAAGACGGCGGCCGAAGCTGGCGGCGGTGGCAATAGTGAGAATTCACCATCTCTTCGACCGATACAGCCTGAGCGTTGCCCCACCTCGAGCTAAAGATCACTTGCCGTAATCAGACCCAGCCACGCGCCGCAATGACGCCGGCGAGCACCCTCGCCAGCTATTAGGTATTATGGCATCACGTACGGCCTCGCGGCCGGCGGGAGATTTCGCCAGGCTGAAGGAAGTATTGGAATGCCGGCAGCGAGCCTAAGCGCTTTGAACACCCGCAGCAAGAGGGTAACTACTGCAACACTTCGATTCCAACGTGGCATTTTTCTTTAAATTACACGGTACTACGATACACTTTCAATCAGAAAAAAAAAATGATGGTAACGCAACTTTCACGTACAGGTGGCGCAAGTGAAACATACAAAGGCCACAAAGAGAAGGACCCTGTATGTTGTATTATGGAACCATTCAAGAGATGAGGAGTAGCCTGCACCCTAAATTGTGCGTCAACATCTCCTTATATCATATCAATAAAAAAAAAGAGAGGGATCAACGATATTTTACAAACGTTTCTTTGTCGAGCCGTTGGCGCAGAAAACACCATCCGAAGTGGTAGATGAGCCCGCAATGAACCCGATATGCGCTCGTTCACTAAAACGGACGAAAATTTTGCGAGTGTAATGGTTTGTTTAACGTCATTTAAACAAGGGAATTGAAAAGGGGGGGGGGGCTCTCAGTACAAATAATTTTAATAAGATTCCCTGGGAGCAGTTTCCTTGCTTCTGTGTCTTACAGAAGCTCGTTTATGCTGCTCGCGGAAGGAAGCTGGCCTGTATTTGCAGCCGCATTTTCAAAAGGTGGAGTACGCTAGCCGCCAATTGCGAACCGGAATACGCTTCGCAATTCTAAATCACCCTTGATACAGGCGCGCTCAGCCCTTGCCTGCCGCCATACCGCCCTCCCGCAAAATCGGCTACCCAGTTTTGAGGGGCTCGTTTGTGGGTCCCACCTGGCGATTACACCTGCTCGTGGCCGCAGTCTGAATTAAATACGGCCGTGTGCTCAGCTTGAATCATGCATGGCAAGTACGGCCGAAGAGAGCCCTCAGCAACGTCGCTGGGCAGCGGTGCGGAAAGAAAAAAAAAAAAAACACCGCAGCTCTTCGGCAGCCATCTCGCGGTGCCCTCCTTCCCGAGCCAGCTGTCGCTCCGGCGCCCTCTCGACACGGCGCGCAAACTCCGGCTGCCACCGGCCGCACTGCGCTGGCCGCGATGGGTAATTACCGCATTTGTAACATTCGGAGAGCAGCGCGCCGTCCTTGCGGCCGACCGCACGTGCGCGGTTTCGCCGCGACCAGCCGATGCGCACTTCGGAGCGCGCTGCGTGGGGCGTCTAAGACCGCGCGAATACGTACCGGCGCGCATAATGGGGGCGAAACTTAATTACGCCCCCCTCCTCCTCCCGTTATGCGAACGGCAACTACTTACCTCGTGCAACCCAAGGTTCGGCGCGAGCGAGCGGTTGCGGCCGCGCTCCATCAGCACGCGCCTCGGCGCATTTGGTGTTATTTCGGTGCCTGGTAATCATTATTACGGGGTTCGTTTCTGCGGGAGCGCTAGCACAGTTGCTTATTGAGAGCGTCCATTTACCGTCTCGAAGAACAGTTCGGTTTTCGCCGTGTCCTTCGCGCGCGAACGCGATGCTCCTCCGCTCTGCGTGTACGGGGAAACGTCGAGAAACAGCGTCGCGGTGTTTCAGAAACCGCGTTTGCGTGCGCAGACGCTTTCATTAGGAACAGAAGAAACGAGGTGATGGACGGGATCTGTTCTCTCGTATGTAAAGTTTCGGTAAAAAGAAAACTGCGCAATTTATTTTAGCCTTCGGTTGTTTATATCCGCAAAATGAATCGTTCGAGAAGCGTGGGCTTATTATCCGAGCGCACGCGCTGGCGGTTGGTCAGAATGGATGGTGCTGGTGATGGGATAAAGGCGGGAGCTCCGACACACCTGCATTTTTACGTGAATTATCTCAAGGTCTTGTGGTTCCAGTTAAGACAGAAAGAAATAGAAAGAAAGGTGTGGGGGGGGGGAAGGAAACAAAACAAACTATTATGAAATGGATTTTCTCTGTTGCTGGATTCTTGCCCGCCGTTCACTGAATAGGAATAGTGTAGTTCTCTCAGCTAGGCACTTTCTTCAAAACCCAGCTTGCGTTACAAAACGAAAATTCGCTCTAAAGTACGCTCGCGTTTGCGCCGTTATTATACTGACTGTAAAGACCTGGGTCCGCTTAGTGTTTTAAAAATTTCTCCACAAAACTGCAAAGACCCTCAAAATGAAGCTCCAAAATGCATGTTCAAAGATAGTGAGAGAGATTAGAAATTGCGAAGGACAGACAAGGAAGTTACCTATAACGTCAGATCCCGCTAGCTTCTTTTTACTTGCTTAATGTGCTAAAGGTACTGAAAGATAAGACACAGAGAAATAATGATAAAGTGAGAAAGAAGGGAAGAAACCGTGCGCGACAAAACTAAGAAAAAACATCCGAGGACACCTGAGCGCTTCTTATGAATTGCGAATGCAAAAGCATTAATGTCCAATTGAACGCCGCTGAGCAGTCATTCAAGTTGTGAACACTTCACGGGCAAGCGAGCGCGTTGAGACGATTGGTGCCGCTTGATTCGACCTTACCGAGGCGCAGTTAGAACGCAGGCGAGAGTTTGCGCGAAGGAGGAACGCGCCGATAACACAGGTTTCCAAAGGCGAGGGTGACGTGGCTCCGCGGCCAATGCCTTCTCCCCTGACGCAACACCTTTTCGCCCGCCGTGCTCCGTCGAGGCGCGCTCGTGCCGTGGTGTCACAACCAATGGGAATTTAGCTGCCATTTCCCTGCTACAGACGCCGTTTTTTTCCCTCTCGCTCAATGAGCCATTTAATGCTTTCGCACGAAGAAAGACGCACTTTGAGCTGACGTGTTAGCGTTCGGCGAAAAGCGTAACCGTACTTCGAATTCCGAAGTATACGCTCTACTCTAGACCGCTCGCTAGTACTGTGTGGTCAAATAACGCATTTTGGTCTCCGTAAGGCAACGAGGCATGTCAAGGAGTCTTTCCTCGGCGCACGGCCGGCTCAAGGTATATCGTTTTATGTGCGCGACGTCTCAGCGTGGATGGTGTCACAAATGTAATTAATGGTCCCGAGTTAGGTGACAGCGGGGCTATTTTTCATTCGATGCATGCACGTCCTTGGGTTCGTTCAACGCTCGTGGTAATTTATATGCGCTCGGGTTTAAGCTCGCTGTCTTTGGCGCTTGCACGTCGAGAAACGACAAACCAGCAGCGACCACGAAGCCTGCTACCATTTGCCGCAGCACACTTTTCAAGTTTAAACCTGTGGAAAAAAAAATCGAACTAAGAGAGTGTAATTCATCAGAAATAGTTATTCGAATGTGGCAGACATTTTCATGCTTGTGTAAAGAACAACCAAGAGCACAAACGGTCTTGGTATAATTTATTAGGAAGTTCTTTAGCGAAGTGAAGTATTTCAATAAAAATGTGAAATCCTGCAGCATCTTTGCACTGTCACGCGATGTAATTTCATTGGGTACTTTTTTCGTAAGAAACCCTTTCGCCGCCCTGTACTGAAAACCAGACATATTTACCACCGTGCCTGTATATCCGAAACTGCCAATTTCCAGCGACCACAAGCCGGTGCAATGTGAGTTCTCGGAGAACTGGGCCCATTCGCTGAGGCAACTGAGCCTGCGGTATCCGCGGATGCATAGAAGCTGTATTCCCTGCTTTGGGAAAGCGCTAGTTTGCCGTGATGCGAGAGCGTGTTTTCGTATGTATTACATACCATGACTCTACATATAGAAACGGGGCTAGACAGAAACGCTATATGGGAAAACAACTGGCGGACATGGTGCTGGTGCTTATCACTTTTGCGTATCTTCTCTTCTTGTCTGGTTGCCATTTCGCATATCGCCTGTTACAACTTCTCTCAGGCAATCTACTTAATAGAAAGAACCAGAAAATAGCAAATAAGCGCTCGTCACTAGGTGGGATTCCTACCCGTAGTGGTTGTTAGAGGAGTCACTATGACCTGGCTTACTCGTTGCGACTATTTTGTCACGTAATTGTTTGGACAAAATATAACACTGACGGCGACATTGCCAGTGCGTCGGCTAACGTCCCCGAAATCAAATCATATCAAATCAAATTATTTATTCCCCAGAAAGAGCAATTTCTGGAGGGGTTCATTGGGTGAAAGCTGTTATGGACAACTTGACTGTGCCAATGAACCCTTGAAAAGGCATTTAGGACGACAACGATACATGCCCGAAAGGCAGAATACATAATACGGTAAACGTAGATCACTGAAAGTCTTGTAATAATGCATCACACCAATACGAAAGAGAAAGAAGTGATAACCATACTTATGAGTGCACATCACAGTTGCATTCCTCACGGAAAAACTGAAATAAACACCAGCAAAACGCAATAAAGGTAAGAGAGTTGCGACTATATGATAGGTAAGAAGAACATTTTACAGAAGTACATTTTTAGCACGTTAATTGCCCTCCCTATATCTTGTATTCTACAAAACGCCATCAAGGATTAAAAAAGGCACAACCAAGGCAGGAAAGAGGACAGTATCACGAGTACATTTTTGAATTCCACATCACAACAAAAAAATAATTCATATTTAGAAAAGCAAACGGTAGTCTTTTTTAACTTAACGTTCTTTTTTTTGCATGACAGTATTGATTGAGTATTGTTGGCAAATCATACATCAACGATTGGAACTTGTAATTACTGCGAAATCTTTTGAAGAAACTAAATATCGGTAAATATTGTGCGGGAGGTAACATCTCTATCAGGTAGGCATGCGGCATCTTTAAAAAAAAAATGGTTTAAAAGCGTCAGAAGAGAAAACGTGCACATTTTCAACTTCAATAAGATTGTAACCCTGAAACCAATGGTGCGTTGACTAGAGGTAATTTAGATTAGCTATGTGCGTAAAACCTTGGGCCGTATAACGTAAAGCTATTCCAATATGTTTCTATTCCAATCTCCTGACGTCAAATTGGCGTAACCGCCGACGAAAGCATCGGGCGGTCACCCGCAGGGCTGTCTGAACAAACCAATCAAATGCTCCCCTCGTTCATAGGAGGCCACTTTTGTTTGCTTGAAAAACGAATAACATTGCCTGCTCTCAGCGGCTTGTCTTACGCAATTGGCTCACAAGAGGAAAGGAGCATGCTCAAGTGTAGAGGGATTTGATGGGGCCTAGCCACTGCACTGAATATCGATAATAGGATGAAGAGGGTGGTGCCAGCGTCTGCGATTGGTCCGATTTCTCTTACTTATCTTGCGGTGGTTCGTCGACAATCACGGTGGCATGCAATGGAAACTTAAGAATGACGCTTAAACGGATCCTCAGCAAAGAAGAGTTCTCAGAACGAGGTGGTAAACGTGCCGAAAGTTCTCGAAAACGTTCCATGGCCACGCAAAACGTTTTATTACGCGGAAATAAACCCATGCTCTCCGGCAGTGGCGAGTAGCTAGTGCCGGAGCGATCGGTGGCAGCCATCTTTTATTCCTTTCGGAACCGGGCAGCCTGCGGCTATTCAGGGTCGCTATTTTGTAGCGATGCCTTTTCCGATTCTATGCTTTTTCAGGCTTTTCGCGCTTGGCGAGTGGTCAGAGTGACGGTCTGCCCACATTATCAACGGGATCAGGCGGCTGTGTGTGGTGGATGATAAGAATAGCATAGAATAAGGCATAAGGCATCGCTACAAAATAGCGGCCCAGAAGAAAATTCAGTTTTGTTGGGCATATTAATGCATCTTTATCGCGTACGCGTTACTTTGACGCAGTAAGTTTTTGCGGTTTTGTGACGTCGCGTGAGAGACAGGCGAAGTGGGTGCAGCCCGAAAACGTTTGACCAATAGCCGAGGGCTAATGAAAAAAAGGCGTCGAATCAGAAATAACTATTTTTGTTTTGTTCGGTCAAGTTACGCATAATCAGTGTGTACACGTCATATCAGATGGGGAGCTATCGCGGTTTTCGTGACGTCGCATGACAGACAGGTGAAGTGGGGGTGGTCCAAAAAATTTTTGACGACCAGTCGCGGTGGGCTGATAGCAGAAATGGAATAGAAAAGTTTGGAATAGTTTTACGTTATAGCGCTCCTTCTTTCGTAACGTTTGAGCTTTGATATATTAGTTCTTGACGTCTTAGCCCAAACTAAACTGCAGTAACTTATGCGAAACCAAAAGAGGGTGTTGTACCTTTGAAGTTTTACCTTTGGGCTAAGACATATCGACAACGTGATAATACGCCGACTACACTATAGTTGTTGTTGATGTTAGCGAAAAAGCCTCTGAAGCACGTTTAAAGAAAATGTGACATCTAGAATTTTAAGCTCATCAACGAAGCAAATATTTTCACCGGCATAAAGAAGGGGTTATGTTGATTGGAATTCTTTATTTCTAGCTCGGAGATTGCTTTTGTCTTTAATGGGTAAAATTTTATTAAGTTTTCGGTAGACCACAGACAGTTTATGTAATAATTATTTGCATCTAATAGCGAAAACGTTTGCATCAGGGCCTGAGAAAAGTGTATTCGTGTATAACATAATATATAACAAAAGTTACAATGGTATCGATATCGACAATGTGTCATTTATATAGATGTTAATTAACAGTGGTCCTAGTAGACTTCCCTGAGGAACATCACAGCATACATGTAAGTATGACGACCTTTGGTTACCTGATTGAACACGCTGTGGACCGTTCTATAAATATCATCTTATCAAGGCAAGTGCCCTACCGCTAATTCCGCACGAATCTCACTTAAGCAGTGAGATGTTGTGATTAGTGCTATGAAAGGCTTTGCTAAAATTGATAAAAACACCTACGGTGAAAAGATTTCCCTCAGTATTTCGGAGAATAATTTCTTATATAATGATTTCCGGAAATGAATTCTTCTCTTATTGCTACCGCAATGCACATTCTTACTTCCATGGGCGTGAAGTCTGATTGTCTAGAAATGAACTTCACGCAGCGTTACATTACGCGACACAGGTACTGTTGAAGCTCTAAGGGCGATGTCTTGCTCCAAGTTTGAAATAGGGAGAAGTCTAGACGCAGCGGCCAACAACAATCACTGTTTTTAAGCAAGCCCTCTTATTCATCCCATTCATGTGCCATTGACGTTTAGTGCACCACACCGCACTCTTTGCTAGGTCATAAAATATGCGCACGTTAAGCGACCTTGTAAAAATGACCCGTCCACTGACCAAGCTACCTAGCATCGACTGACCGTTTGGGGATTGTGCGTGCTTCATTCGAAATTGACCCAGCCGTCGACGTGACGTGTACGATCGCCTATTTGGATTGAAAATGGCGGTGGCTCACCTAATACTGTAGTTGAACCGTATACACCTTTTATCTTCAGCGGCGGGTGGCGCCGTACGACCATACGTCTCTATCCACTACGGAGCAATAAACGCGGGGTTCAGGTACGGGTCCGCACCGCCTTGCAGGCCTGCGACTGCGACCAGCGCTGATCCGTCTTCCTAGACTGCCTGGCGGCAGTCCGTTCTCCTCTATTTTGCACCGGAACGGCTTTCACGACTTTCAGCTTGCATTGGAGGGCCTGTAGCCAGATAGAACAGCGCACTTCGAGCCGTCTGTTCCGTGCGGCCACCCAAAAAGAAAGGCCGGCATGTCTGCACGTGTTTTGCTTGGGCGGACAATAACGCGCGCAAGAAAGGCTCTCAGAAACTCGTGTAAGCCTTTACATCTGTTTCGCAGTTCCTTGCACCACGCACCTGAGTGAGGGCGTGACCTGTGTTATTACGTGCAGCCGTCGGCCGCACATGAGCAGATGCGCCGCGAGCAATTTTTGTTTTTTTCTTTCGGCCTGGCCGTCCGAAGCCCAAGGCGACCGCACTCCGGCAGCGCTGTCGACTCCCGGCGGAGGCATTTCCTCGACGAACCGGCGGTGAGTCGCTTCCACCGACGCAGAGCGCGTTTTTCTCCGCGCGCGCTGGAGTGGAATTCGATCGCAGTGCAACTCATTAAGGAGGCTTGCGTCTCCGTTCCCTTCTGAGGTTGGCGTCTCCACGTTTTTTTTTCTTTCTTTTTTTTTATTCCCTTCTTTAATCAAGCTAGAATCATTCCCGCAGCTCGCTCTTCCGACGAGTTCCTCCAGAAGCCACCCGCACTTTATATTTCTGCCATGCAGTGCGGGGAATCGCTCGCAGGATTCCAAGTTTCCTCTCCTTAGAATCTCCTCTTCATCGTCTTTATTTTATTGTTATTCTTTATTAAGAAAGCGTTGCAGAAGTCCTGTCGAAAGTGATGTTGTCAGTCACCATTGCACTGTCCTCGTTCACTTTTTCCAAGAAAAGAGTAATGCTGTCGCTTTGCACAGACATAGACGCTTACGTTGCAAAGTCTTTTATCGCCAGCATAGAGGTTAACAAGTTTCACGGACGCGCTTCACTGACAAAGCAGGCCGGGCCCTTTTCCTGTAGGAAATCGCTGAACTAAACTCACTGAGGAAACAAGGACCAGTCTAAGCAAAAGGAAAGAAGCACGGGCACTTGCAATAACTGACTCCCCCCATTGTTCGTTCTTGTCCTCAACTTTGTCCGGACTCTTGTTATCGACACCACCCCGAGGATTTCTTTCATGGAAGCAGTGGACAAAGGTCAGCATCGAGGCTGCCACGTCACCATGCCAGGAAGTTGGTCTCGTTAGGGGTCCCCTTTTTTTTGGTTTTTGAAGGGAGCGACCCGCTTGTCTCAGTCTAGCCGCTTCCGGCTTCCTGCCGAGAGGTGCGGACTTCCTCCTCTGGTGACTCTTTTGTCAGGAGGTTTCTTGAAGCCGATGCGACCACGTTGCCGTTCGCAGCATCATAAATATCCACGTTGGTAACGGTCTCAGCTGCATCAGAGCAGCGTAATTCCCTGTACACTACGAAATTACAACTTACGTGTACCCATATTTATTTCTTCAGTAAAACGTTTTCGTCGTGCACCTGAAAAAAAAAGTTAGTTTTTCTGGGTAATTTGTTAAAATCTACCCTTTTCCAATTAAGGTTGAGAAATTTTAGCCACTGATTTCTTAAAACTGTTTCCGCATTACTAAAATGCGCCTATAGTGAGCCATCACGAGCCAGAAATTGTGCTTAGACGTTCTTTCTTTTGTTTTGTTTTACATCATGCATCATACCATGACGCATGGCGCACTCTGCCCCCCCTAAGTATAGCATAAAGTAAATGTTATAATATGAATCACTGCCAGAAGGAGGCTATAAATAATTGTGACTTTCCTTAACATATATGGATGCCTTCTTTTGTCTTTGTTCACACCCAGCTGCAGAAAACTTATCGGATGGCAACCTATGTTAAGGGTAACGTGGTCTAGACCTTTCTCTCTTACCCATTCGACCTGCATTTTCTTCTACCATTACTATTTGTTTTTATTTAGTCCGACGCTTTGCGTGCATATACGGCTGAAAAAAATCTGGTAGCGCCGTCAGAAACGCCTCGACTGCCGCGCTTTTTGCGGTTGTCGCTGATTCATTTTTGTCACAGCCATTTCATTTCTACTAAAGGGGTCCGGAATCCAGGCAGGGACAATTTATCTACGCGCCTCAAATCCCTCGCTCCCGAAGTTGCGCGCCGTCCTACTCGTAACACTAATCGGGTCATTTTCTTCTCTTGTTTGATCTCGTTTCTTTCACCCTTCCATTTGTACGCTACTATAGCGCAGAAGGAAAACTGGAGTCTCATTGTTCCAATTCCCCTTAGCGCCCTCGCGATCCGGGTTGCAGCTGGCATCAGGATGAGTGCCAGCGAGTGGCGCTGAGCGATGGCCCTCCCCATTTGTTGTGCGACGCCACGAGAACGCAGGGATTAGGTCGTTGGGCTGACGCATTGCTAGTCTCGGACTGATGACATCGACAAAAGCACGTCTTCGTCCAAGCGAGTGGGATGCACGAGACTGTTGTGTAAAACGTGACTCAGCGAATATCATTTAAAACCAAACCAACGTAGTTTTATATAGCTGTAGCTTTAAAGCGAGGCTTTCTTAGCCCCTCTCGGTGGTTTTGGAGCTATATTTCATCTAACCGCTGTATAGACTGGGCAGGTGCACACCGACGTCAAGACACTGCGCTCCCACAACTTGTAGAAACCGGGACACAAGATATACCTATAGTCTTGTATCAACACACACTGTAGTGTTTAACTGGAATGACACGTCCTGCGCCTTTTCCGCGCAGCCCTTTTAAGGAATCTTTAGCTCGGGTGCTCCTATCTAAATACATGTAAAAGGAGAATTCGTTTTGCTTCGCTCACATAGACACCAGAGATGTGTTCTGCCTAACTTTTATACCTACGAAAATTTCGCTTCGCACTTAGCTGAAAAAGGAGCGCGAGTGGGTGGAGAAGCAGTTGAGCCCTCCTCGGCTAACTTGCGCGGAGGGCAAGCGTAGTAAGAGGAGTTGGGGACATAAAGGAAAGAGCGGAAAATGCAAAGCGGTTCTGAAGTTCTGAACACACACACACACACACAGGGCGCCCTGTGCGTGTGTGTATTTCTTCTTTGTCCTCCGTCGTTTTAGCGCCTTCACTTCCGATCATGTGTAACCAACACGCCCAACTATCCGCCCTAACGACAAATGCGAAGCGGCGCAGGCGGATTCGAGCAAGTGCGCTATATGCGCTGTCATTTTATTCCAATGTTCGGGAAGAGCGCATCAATGCTTATGGGACCATTAGTGCCACTTTCCATTGGAACGCGCGTTTATCGAACCATCTGTAGCGACACCGAGCCATTGTCGGGCCAATGAGCGCGATGAAGCGCGCAACGTCACCTGTCACTTTATCTGCGGGTTTTGCTCGCGCTAACGTGTACGTGTGTGCGTGCGTGCAAACTAACCTCCAGCCTATTATACATCATCAAAAAACTTATCCAGGAGCCTGTCGCTGTTGCAGACTAGTAGTTTTGCTTGATTCCCAAGTTCACGTAAGCAATGACACTGGTGCATTAAGCGCGCAGCCGGAGCCACGTGCCTCTCGTGCGACCAGTGAAAGGGAGCGACGGCTCATAGAGCTACAAAAGACGGTCGCCACTCGTGAAATATACCCATGAGCAGCATGCAGATTATGTAGCTTATCATACTCATCATCATACTTGTCATACTTATAATCTATCATACCATACCGACGGCAGGGCATATCGCATGCAGACGGAAAAGGGGAGCTCTGCGCTCCACAATCGCGACGAATAATTGGGTTGGCCGCCGTCAGAGAAACAGACCCATGGCCACCGACCCAAACCAGGGGGGGGGGGGGGGGGGGGGGAGGTGAGGGATTCAACGTGGAGCTGAGACGCCCGGAGCGCACAATGCGATTGCGAAGGGCCAGAAGATGAGTTCATTTCGGAAATGGAGGCGACCACCGCCGCCAGACGAGTAGAATTCAGTACGTGCTTTGCAGCTACCGCTCACCCATGGCTGTACATAGGAGGAGAGTAGATCGGTGACGAAGCAGGCCAGGTTTCGGGAGCGAGCGAAGAATGAGAGACGAGAAAATAGGCAGGAGGGCGGAGGTCGCCCTGTCACTCGCGGAGCTGCGCAAGAGACGAGGGTGGAAATTAACTTACGGACTCCCGCATTGTCTAAGCTGACTTTCCGGAACACGCATGCGGTCACGGAGCTCACGCGTCGTTTTGTGCCACTACTCGGAACATGCTTCACCGCGAAAAATGAGGTTTGTACGAGAGGAAGATCGGCGGTACAGTCTCGGTCTGAGAGCTCTAAAGCTGGGCGGGACAAGTTCGCGCAGCCTCTTCAAAGCGCGCGCGCTATAAGGCTTTATTTGAAGAAATGCGATCGCGTTTTTTCCTGCCGCCATTCGCCTCATTTTATAATCTGACGCGCCTTATCTGACGTGTAATAAGACTTGTAACAAAGTAATTCCGACTTTCTCTACATAACGTATTTCGCTGTCCGAAAATACATGACTGGGAAACACAGCTGCAGATACACGAAACAAAAGCGAAGAAACTATCCAGTCTCCAAGTAAGCTGACAAGGTTCCTAAAAAGCTTTATAAAAAAAGTTTGCGCAGCAACCCTTGTAGCATTTGTATAAGTGTACGCGAGCATTGTGCCACTTGATCACCTCGAAGCAGTCCGTTACGATGTTATCAATGTTGCTAAACTTGATCAAACCAGAATAAACGACAGCGCCATATGGTGGCACAAACTGCTGCGGACGGCAGCGTAGGGTGAATTAATGAGTCAAGCAGGCAACTGCAGGTGGTGGCGCCATGTGCGCTGATGACGTTCCCATCATTATAAGCCGTTAGCGCCTTATCTAATCGCGTAGAAGCATTGTAAGCCGTGACCAACCGTGCTCCGGTGGCGGCTGCGTATGGCACGGCCACCGCCGAAAGTGATCTTGAAAGCGATCTGCGATGGGGAGGGACACAGTGCGGCGAGTGCTGATAGCTTCGTGCGCACTATGTTCTTGCCGCTTAGTTCGCGTTGGAGCGAAAGGCAGCACGAAGATCAGTTCGCTCGCAGCTGCGGGTTCTATCTTGAAAGCGATTGTCGATTGACAGAAGTTTTTCCTCGTTGGATAGGCATAGAAATGCTACGCGTTTAAAATTATGCAGGATCTACACTGGAGTTGTCTAAGTATGCATAAGCATTATGCCACTTGCTCACCCCCAGGCGTATAACGCAATGTATATTGTATTCTGCAATTGACGAAGGAGTGGACGGTTCATAAAATGCACACTTTATTGACCTTGTTATCTGTTGTGGCTCTTGATTCGACCTGTATATACCTTTGTGAATCGTTATCAGTTGGTATCAACCTGATCGGACTCGATACAATCCTCATCGACCCTTAGCAACCCTTATTTGTCGTTATAAAACTTATCTGAATCACTCTGACCCTTATTAACCCTTATCTGGCCTTATCAACCTTGTCGGACTAATCCAACCTTTATTAACCCTTATAGGTCATTATCAACCTGATCGGAATTGCTCCGACCCTCAGGAGCCTTAATTGTTCTTTAGTACCTTATCCATGCGCGTCAAATCATTCTCAACCGCGATCAGCCCCATATAACCCCTAATGAGTCCTTATCATCATCATCAACTCAGTGACTGCTTATCTGTCGGTGTTGCTCGACAATACAGACCACGCGGTACAACATATTCATATGGTTCAGATATATTCACCTTCTGGAGGCATGGGGGTTTAGTCCGGTGGGTAAGATACTCGGCTTCTGAGCGTGACGCGTCACGCATCAGCGACGGTTTTCTTCAGTGTGACCACATAGAAATGCTTAGGCATTAAAAAGTAAATTCAAGTGGCCACACAATATTGACTGCACAACCATGGGGCAACATGGCCTCAGCTCCACGATCAGACCATGAATATAGTGAAGTATAGAAAATGTGGCAATGTGAATGTAACTCATTCACAGCAGCAACTAGAGAGATAGTTGTGTCAACGGCGGAGAGGAAATTCGTAATTTCGGCCTGATTATTCCAGCAATCTTTCGCAGAAGCTAAACGCTGCATGAGGCAAATGCTAAGTCATCACTCTCTGTAAGCAGCTAAGCAGAAAACGCTCACTGGTGGCTAGATAAATCTACGGCACAGGCTGATTTCTCTAATTATAAAACACCCCGTATCTTTGAATGGCATCTTGCTTCGCATGAATACGCATAGCACATGACCCTATTACGAAAAGGAACGGCAATGGATGGCTAGTGCTTTTTTTTGAAACGCTGCGTACATTCTATGTGCATCTGTACACATCTACATATACACTAGCCTATTTCTAATGATTGCGCCTTCCCGGAATTACTCCTCATACTCAAAACTAGCTGCTCTTTTCTACCTTCTTTATCAAGCCGAATGATTTGATTTGCAGCAGTGAAGGGGGAAGTGAAGGTAGGCCGGTGTCTCCGGTAAGAGTTGCCGACCCCTTTACTTTCCATTCTATCTTTTTCTTTGAAATAAATTTGTGTTTGCCATAATTCGGTCTGTAGGCAATAGCATTCACAGTTTAATACGTCAAAGCTTGCACTGTTTGCTCAAAATTGAGCGAAAATCTTCTCATCAATAGCATATTTGCATTGCTGGGAAAATTTAGTTTGTTGGAAATTTGGCTGGAGTTGCGGTCACCACAACCCGGCGACACTGCAAGACAGGCTCAGGTGAATGCGATTGCCAGCCTCTATCACCGGCCTGACCTGCTTGAAGCTTTTACTGCTACCACCACAATCACAGGCAAAGTCTGTGCATGAACTTACTTTATTGTTAAAAAAAGGAATGATTTACTGTAAGAAAGCTGAATCTACTAACCTCATTATTCAACAGGATTGCCAGAAACATTCGGGAATGTATACACCGCATTCAACACGAAAGTTCTACGATAAGAAATTTGTGTTCTTAGATTAGGTCTGAATGCTACTTAATATGTGGAATAATCTGATGCTGAAATTCAAATTGAAGATGCCCAGAAACAAGACAACGGAAAGTCGCACTGTCAGTCACGCATTGATTGTTTTCACTGCTGGCCTAACACTTTTATGCTGCCGACTTGACATTTGGTCAGTTCTAAGTATTCGCGGCCGTAATCTCAAAGGAGTGTTCGCAAAACACTTCCAGTTCTAACAGCTGTTCTTACGAAGGACGCCGGTCAAGTATGATAGTGGATGTAATAGTACCGAAGATGACTGGGCAATGAATGACAAGCGATTCTCATGTACTATAACATTTTTTACTTTGGCTCGAAAGGCTAAGAGACACATCTGGAGAGACTCAGTAGGCATTTATTCACCGCGAATTCTGCCGGCAGAACGAGAATGAAAGCAAGACGGCGGCTGCCGCACCACCCACGCAACGGCGCTGTGTATCGATACCATATGTTCCTGGCGTCAGCGAGAAGTTAGCCCTTGTGCTGTGAAGGAAAGGGGTTGACGTCGCTCTCTCTCTCTCTATGGTCGGTAGCCTCCTCCCTCATCCAAAAGACTGCGTTCCGGCCGAAAAGGCGCAGGGCATAGTGTGCAAGATTACCTGCACTGAATGCCCCACAGTCTAAATTGACTTCCTGGATAGAATTAGTCAATGCAAGAATGACCTTCGCCAACCAAAGACAGAACACAATGTTGTGGCACAACACTGCGAGCTTTTTGGTCACTGGATTTGCCCCGACACCGCTGTCGTCTTGGAGAATGTAGGAGAGAGAAAAAAACTTCCGACGGCGGATCCTTTTGGAATCCTGGCACTTCCAGAGGACACCCGTAACACCAATCGGTTACCAGGAACACTTCTTTCCGTTTACGCTCAAGGTCTACGAAATGTGCCTGCGCTCTTGTCTACGCGCTTGTCTAAGCGCCAAAAGCGCATGTATGTATAAGTGCTGGTACGCTTCACGCCATCTTCCCCCTGAAGAAGGAGGTGGGCGGGCTCCTAAACGTCGGGGTTTTAAAATAAATTTTGGTTGGAGCTTTTCTCCTCTTCAGTTCGGTACCCAGAGAGTTTTGCATAAAGTATACACACAGATTGTTAGTAAAGTTTTGAAACTTAGAGAGATAGAGAGAGAAAGGCAAAGGAAAGACAGGGAGGTTAACCAGAGATTATTTCCGGTTGGTTACCCTGTACTGGGGGATGAGCAAATGCATACGATAGGTGAGAGAGAGCAAAAGAATGACTGAGTGAAAAAAATGAGTGCCCTCGTTTCAACGCGCGCAACTCACAGCCACCCTAGACCAACTGGACAGGCGCCCAATAACGGAAAACAACACCCTTGGAAACTGGCCTACGCGAACATCAGCGCGAGCCGCTATGGAGGCACTGCTGCGTTATTTAAAAGACACCGGACTTTGTGACAAATTGCGACTGTGCACTGTGTGACGTAGAATGGGACGGCGACACTGTGTAACACTAGGAACGCCTTTGTAGACTGCCTCACAGTGGCCAAAGAAGCAGTTCTGTATCGCTTGTATTTTGAAACCTAGATGAATAAAGTAGCCATAGACAAAAGGTTGCGCCAGTACTTTTTATTATTTTATGTTTTTGACGTCTGGAAAATTTACAATCAAGAGAAACTCAGGAGTTGTGAATCTTGCCTATGTTCAAGAAGCACTAAGTCTATGTGCACGGTGCTCCTCCCAGACCAAAGACGGAATTCCTTTTTCGTTACAACTGGTGATACTCTCTATAAATTCTCAGCTGCCATTTGCAACTCGGCTGTTACCAAGATCAATGCAATAAACGCCACAGCAACAACTCCCATCCTGTTTTGAACTTATGAATTGTCGTTGCTGTTACCCGCTGCCAAAAGAATTGTGGCCATTTCTGTTTTTGTTGTGTCTCTCATTTTTCGTCCGTGGGGGGCCGTGATAAACGGCGCGACCGCTGCCACACACTTGTATTTTCCTCTCTCAGCGAAGTAGACGACAAATTTGTCTTACTGACTAGTTCAGCTTAGTCCTCGCTGAAACGCAATAGAAGTCGGGTTTTGAGCGCGCTGATTCTGACAGATCCTAAATCGCCTCGCTGTTGCGAAAGAAAGAAACTGCGAGAGGCAGGTAGAACTGTCGGAACCATAAGCAGTGCAGTCAACAGGAAACCAGTTTAGCCAGAATCTTGGTCAAAAGCAAATAAACGCGGGAAATGCCAGAATACAGTTCGTCTTGGTTTTGACGGCAGGTGCTTTGGTTATTACGCAGCACAATGCATTCGGTCGAGCGCACGATTGCAAATGCTTCGGGGAGTTTTATGTGGTAAGCACTCGTAACTTGTCACTGAAGGCTGCCGGAATGAGAGTTGGAAAGGAAAGATATGAAACAAAGATCTCAGACACATTATTTACCCGTCAAATGCCACCTTTCGGCCCTGTACTCCCTGAAAGAAATCTCAATGCCGCTGGCCGAACTGCAGCCATGTAAATTTACTTGCCCTTCATCAGAAGTTTGCTCAAACGCTATGTATAACACTCAAAAATGAGTTGGATGTTTCTAACTCGTTTCATACTACGAGAAATACGGGAAAACATGATCTGCGTCTTTATTGAAATTCTCTGTATTTGACGCGGTATTTTCTGGAACATTCCATTGTGCATGTTGCAGGTTCCCTTGCGCTTTAAAGCGGGGAAGTGGTTGCATGGAGCGCCAGGCAGTTTTCGGTGAATTGATGCAATTTATGTCAGTACATATCGAAAGTTGTGGGGAGTGAACCCACAACCTTCGCATTACGCTTCCGATGTCCTACAGCGTGTGCTAAAGTGGCGGCCATCAATCCTCCCACTAACTTGGGTATTTATGAGCACTAGATCTAGTCCTTACAGTGTTAGCCAGCGCCTCTCAGAGTGATGGCGGGCGGATGTGCACCACCTATTCTTTTTTTTTTCTGTCTGGTGGCGTTGCGTAACACGTGAACTTAGAAGAGCAGGCACGTGGCTAATAAACCGTCGTATGCTACCTAATGGCGTCAAGGCTGCCAAATTCGAGACCCTCGCTATGATTGAAGGAGGAGAAGGGAAACAGAGCGGCTGAATTTTTGTTAATCGCGACGTTATAAAGCCAGTAGGCAATGAACTCAAGGAAAGCATGGGGGGTTGAAGTTGAGATGAAGAAAATAATTAAGAAAAGGGGCATGTTGCGAAGGCTGTGGGTTCGCTCCCGACCGGAGACAAGTTATCTATTCGTTCACTTTCATTTCTCATTTTCTTTATTATTTTCTACATTCCATTATCAGCCACAGCTAATTACCCCCATGCTTTCCCTGGGCTCATTGCCTGTTGGCTTTATATGGAAAACTCGAGCCCCTCGATATCCATTCTTCTCGTTCACACACACACACATATATATATATATATATATATATATATATATATATCGTCATCTTGAAATATGAGATAAAAATCGGGCCCCTTGGTTTCCTTTCTTGTAATTCAATTGAATAATAATAATCATAACTGCAAGCCAACGTTACATTATGATTGACATTACCTTTATCTGTTGCATAGCTGCTGTTCGTGTGGCCAATTCCTTTTTTCTAAATTGTTGCGAAGGATTTCACAAGAATCGTAGAGTCATAACTGGGAAATAAGAAATGCGCAACGTTTGAGAGAGAGACACCACTGGAATGTTGGTAAATTAGTTACTATATTTGCATCCCAAGGCAACACAATATGATATATTGTGATGTTCCGGGTCCTCGTCCATGCGCGAGACGTCACCTTCCTGCGTTTCCGTAGGAAAATATTGCTTCCGCATAATAACCGAAAAATCGCCCACCTCTGTCAGAGCCTCGCAGGTTTCGTGATTTATAACTGAAACAACATGGAGGAATAAACAAGACACATGGAAACGTCTTTCTTGCTTTTGCTTACATTTTTCGTCCATTTCTTTCTTCTTTCTCGCATGACCTTCTTTACAGTTAAATGTGCACAAATCATTTATTCAATCCGTCCGGTACAGCGTCATAGCTTACTCGTTCACTGTGCCAGAACGTATGCGAGTTATAGGATGAGTTACATACAACTGGAAGTCACCTTCTCCATTGGAAGTATTATGTCAACTTGTTCCTGATGTAGTAGCACGGAAATAGCGCTACTTGATTGCGATTTATTAGCACCACAATTTTGGCTAACGCAATGCCTAAAAATAGAGTATTTCCGCTATTAGCAAACAAGTATGGTCTATCACTTATTGAATCCCTTCATTTTATCAGCTGCCTTGGATCGAGCAACTTAGGTCCAATAATGATGCTGCTGAGATCGCCGCGTTTCAAAGCGAACATAGCCAACAAGAGTCAGTCACTTCTAGTATTTTTTTACGCTGTTAGAGACGTTGCGTTTTATAGATAGAGTGGGAACAATGACTCAATAATGCATTCCTGGATGCACTTTTTCTTTTTTAATATGTGATGTATAGGACTTAGATGCTGGTGCCTGGATTCACGTTAGGGAAATGGAGGTGGAGAAATACACGGAAAGACAGGGAGGTTAGCCAGTTCTCACACCGGCTGGCAAACATGTGCAAGAGAAAAGGGATAAGGGGAATAAAAGATAATAAAAATGAGATATTACAAAAAAGGAAATAAGGAAGGAAGAGCAAAAATAAAAGAGAAAAGGGAAAAGAGAATACGGCACTGGTCAAAGTCTGTCTCTAAGACCAGTGTTCCGCAAGAAGCACAAGAACGCTTTCAAAGCCTTCTGTGCTGAGGACAGTCTAGGCCAGTGTCCCAGGACCTTTTCCTCCGACAAAGGGCCTTTGTCAAGACTATCTAGCACTGTTGAAAGTTCTTTTCTGGGGCACTGAAGCGGGGACACTCACAGGGAAGGCGGGCGATTGTTTCCTTGCAGCTGCAGTTATCGCATGTAGGACTGTTGGCCATTTCTCTTCGAAATGAGTACGCATTCGCGAATGCCACGCCAAGCCACAAGCGACACAGACGCGTCTCCTCAACTCTTGGTAGTGCTGACGGAAGGCGGAGCCGTAGATTCGGATCCAAGTTGTGGAGACGAGCGTTGATAAATTCCATCGAGTTCCACTGTGCAAGTGTAAGTTCACGTGCGAGTGAACGAAGCCCTGTAGCTGCGTCTGTTCTCCGTGACGGTATAGCTACGAAGTGCGGACCACCATGAGTATATTGGGCGGCCTCATCTGCACGGTCGTTTCTGTAGATACCGCAATGGCGTGGTATCCACTGATATGTTGTATGTGGTAGCGAAGAAGTTTTATGTAAGTGACTAATTGCTCATTCGATCCATGACAAAGTGGCGAAATAATGCACTCGAAAGCGGCCTTGGAGGCGGAGAAGATGGACCATGCCTGTGACGGTTCTTCAATTACGAACTCCAGAGTAGCACGGAGGGCGGCGAGTTCTGGAGTTGTCAATGATGTAAAATGCGATTTTTTAAACATTTTATGGAGGCGGAATTGGCGGGAATAACCACTGCTCCTGCTGAGCTTGCAGAAGAAACTGAACCATGCGCGTAGATGTGAAGGCGTCCTCTGTGTTTCTTATGGAGGAGCAGTAGTGTGGATTGGTTGTAGGGCCAGAAATGACGACTGTGTTTTCTTTTGGATTCCAGAAATAGTTTGGAGGGTTTCGAGGGGATGTAGGCACCACAACGACAATGGTGGTCTAGCTGCAGGTGTGAAGTTCGAGGGAAGCACTGCACGATGCGACGCAATAATATCGCTGAATGCAGTGTGTGGCCTAGAAGCAGGGAGTGAGGCGAGGTGGTGTGATGGAATCCGGGCGAGATGTCTGATGTGCATTCCTAGGGCATCGACGCGAATTTATGTTGTGACTAGGTGATCACGCGCGATGACCACAGTGGCTGCTAAAGATGCACATCTCAGAGTGCCGAGGCATATTCTCAGTGTTTGAGCTTGAACCAACTGGAGGACGTGTACGTTTGTTCTTCGGGTCCTGCTCAGCACAGGTAAGCTGTACCGCATGAACCCGAGAAAAAGTACAGCATAATGTTGAAGCATCGCTCGTACAGATGTCCCCTATGATTTTCCCGCAAGAAATCTCGGCACGTGGGTGATCATGGCGTTTCTTTTTCATGTAGGCAATATGAGGGCTCCAGGACAGGTCGCGGTCTATTATTACTCGCAGAAAGCGGTGAGTATTCTCATAACTAATAGCCTGTCCATTGATTTTAATGGCGTATGGGCCCATCGCGTTGCGTGTGAAGGTAAGCAGCCAGCACTTCTCAGATTACAGATCTAGTGCCCGCCCTTGAACTTAGTTTGACGTCAATGTAGCCACTCTCTGAAGCCTGGTACGAACTTATAGACGCGTCACCCCTGATGCCCAGATGCACATTTCGTCTGCGTATATTGAGACATTCACGGACCGGGGAAGTACATCAACAAGGCCGATTAGCGCAAGGTTAAAGAGAGTGGGGCTCAGGACTCCACCTCGAGGCACACCATGACAAGTACAGTGGTGCGTTGTTGTACCATCTTCTGTCTGCGCAAAGAAGGTTCTGCTCTTCAAATAACTGTATATCCATTTGTAGATATGGCCCCCCATTCCAACGTTCCCCAAGGCGTACGGAGTATACCTTCATGCGATACATTGTCGTATGCACCTTTCACGTCCAAGAACATCGCCGCAGATAATCTCTTTAGGTTTTTTTTTTGTTGCTGTGCAGACGAGACAAGGTCAATCACATTATCTGTAGAGGACCGTCCACGACGAAAGCCAGTCATAGCATCAGAGTATATCTCGTTATGCTCCAGGTACCACTCTAGGCTAGTCAGTACCATCCTCTCCATCACCTTTCCAAAACAGCAGGCTAGTGCGATGGGGCGATAGGAAGCCAGGTCAAGGAGAGATTTGCTTAATTTGAGTAGAACAACGAGGTGGCTGGACTTCCACGAAAGAGGAACCAATCGGTTGCGCCCCGAGTCGTTGTATACGGTGAGAAGGAGACGCTGAGCTGTTTGACCGAGGTTACACAGGGTCATGTAGCTGACACCATCAGGTCCAGATAATAAGGGGTGCCTGCATGCTGCCAAAGCTGCTTGAAGCTCCTCTACAGAAAACATATTGTCCATCCGGGAACCTCGTGACATCAGTGCGTTTCCTGGAGTACGCGCGGTGAACGCGGACCCTTTACTGGCAACCCTCGCAGAGAAGTCTTCTGCTACTTCAATTTCGCGACGAGTTTGGTGGAGAGCAAGACACCTGAAGGGACGATGTTGGTGTGGCAATGTTCGTAGGCCGCGGACAATTCTCCATATTTGAGATAAAGGCCTGTGTGGATAAAGTGACTCGCATAAAGATTTCAATATTAGGGACTGGAGTATATTGATTCGGCGCTGACTCTTCTGCAGCCGTCTCGCCTCCCTCAAATTGTAGGTGGATTTTGTGCGTCTATACTGTCGTTCGGCACGACGACGGATTGATCGGAGCTGCTCCGATTCCGCTTCATATTTGCAAAACTGTGGTAAAGGTATAAAATTAGAGACAGTGTTTTGAGTAGCAGTTTTGATTATGACTTCTAGGCTTTCAGGAGAACCTTCTTCATTTTCCGGACACTGCTTCTCTATGAGTGACCTGTACTTTGACCACTCGATGTGGGAAGAAATGGAGATGTGCGTAGGATGCGTGACACAAACATCAGGGTGAGGCAGCTGCTATATGTCAGTCCCCTTAAAAACGTAGGATTACCGTCGTTTACACAATACATTTCATGATCTGACGCAATGAAGAAAACTCGTCTTTCCCGACGATCTAGCTTCGTTCTTCCCCATTGTGGGTGATGAGCGTTGAAATCACCGGTGATAATCCACGGCCCAGGTGTCGCTGATATTAGAGCGTTTAATCCTGTCTTCTCAAAACAGCTTGAAGGTGAAATATACACACCTACTAGAGTGAAAGTGAGGTTATTGCCTTTTACTGTCAGGCACACGTATTGGTTGTTACCATCAGGTGTTACTGGATGCTCAATATAGATAAGCTAGCACCAGATATAAACGATGACCTTGCTGTGGTCGTTGCAGGTAGCAGACTTGAAAGGTTCGTAGCTAGGTAATTGTATGGCATAGTGAAGGCGTAGTTCGCAAATGACGATAATGGGGAACTGGTTCTTAGATACAAATGGCCGAATATACCTGAAATGCGGTGTTTACGGCCTCGGGAATTGCAGTGGAAAATCGAAGCTTCTTTGAGTTCTTTACGGAAGGGCTGCAGAGGAGAAGCCATGGTGCTTCTCCAGACTTAACAGCAAAGGATTTAGAGCATCCAATATTTGAAGTGCCTATGAGCAGCCGGAGTTAGGAGCACTTCAAGGGTATTCATTAGGGTTTTTACCATGGCTATGACATCCTTAAAGGACCTCGCTGACGACGCTGCTAAGAAAGCACACGAAGGAGCAGCCCTTGTTTCTATACCTTTATCGCGTACTGACGCAGCCCAACACTTAGGCAAGTTAGCGCACCGTATGACATTGGAGAAGTGGCACACACCTGATTTCACTCAACATCGATTGCACTCCCTCGATCCATCTATGCAACTGCGGCTGTTACCAGGGCTTCCGCGTAATGATGAAACAATACTGTGCCGCTTACGCTTGGGCGTCGCATTCACGAATGCATATACGTTTTTTATTGGAATGGCTGATAGCGCCGAGTGCAATGCCTGCGGTGTTGAAGAAACTATATACCATCTACTGTGCTACTGCCCATCATTTGAAAATGAAAGACAAGATCTCTGCACAGCTCTCAACCAGTTAGATAGAAAACCGTTCACCTTGAACAAGATCTTGGGACCATGGCCTCGCATGTCGCAGCTACAAAAGGCCACAAAAGCGCTGCTGCGATATTTGAAAGATACAGGATTGAGTCAGCGTCTGTAATCCGGAATGAGTGACTGAACGATATCCCCGGTGGACTTTCTCTTCCTTCTTTAATCTTTCTGTCCCCGTTTCCCTTTCCCCAGTGTAGGGTAGCCAACCGGGCTCAGTCCTGGTTAACCTCCCTACCTTTCCTTTATCATTTGCTCTCTCTCTCTCTCTTGACTGGTGCCACAGACTCGTTCTGAAGTGTCCTTGGACGAACGATGCTGCGGCTCTCCTAGTAGGTTTAACGACGGCAGCGCTGGCCACACGTCAGGTGGGCCAATGCTACTTGTGTCTTTCTCATGGTCCTTGTTGCTGACCTTGCTAGACGCTTGTGCTGGTAGGTGGACCGTCCGTGGGAGAGGCGCATCCCTAGCTTCGGCTACAGGTTTCCTAGAAGGTCTCCGGCGACGAGAGCGCCGACGTCTTACCTTGGCAGCAGCCTCTCTGTGGATGGAACCGTTTGCTTCAGCACTTGCATCTCCTTCTTCATGTTTGGGCAATTCTTTGAAGACGCATCGTGAGGGCCATGACAATTACCGCACTTGCGATGTTCTGCACGGCAGGTGTCTGTACTGTGTGACTGAGCATCGCGAGGACACGGCAGAATTTGCACAAACAGCGCTGACGCGTCCCATCTTACAGCAGTTCCGGCACTGAAGTGGTCTTGGAACAATCGGCCGCACTGCATGTCGCAAGTCACCAACTTTGACTTGTGATGGTAGGATGTCTCCTTTGAAAACAAGTTTTACACATCTCGAATTGCCAAGGCGACGGGCTTACAATATGAGCAGGCCTTCCGTCACCGGCTTGATGAGAATCGGACAGTCACTTTTGCTGATGGAAGTGTCGACATCGTAAATAAAACCTTCCGTAGAGTCCTTGCCGTCTGGCATGTAAGAGCGTACATTGATGTCCCCCAACACATTGACTTTGTTCAATACATCCAGCGCACTACGCTGCGTAACGTTGATAGCAAGGACATTCTTGCGACCATTGATCCTGACATCTGTGATTTGTCCCAGGGCGAGGGCCTCAAGAGACACAGTCGTGGCTTGACGATTAAGCCGGTTGAGCCTATCAGCAGCATCCACCAGTACAAACAAAATAGTGTGAACCGGTGGCTCTCGCGTAATCATAGTATGCTTGCTTACTGAAGGAGAAGGCATAAGTACTCTTCTCTTTGCTTTATGCCTTGTCATGGCCACAAAGTCACCTTCATCTGAGCTTTCACGAGTGATCGAAGAGTGTATCAGCGTGTCCTCACTATCGGCGTTGCTCAGGTGGCCGGAGCGCTTTTCTTGGAAGGCATGGGTGGAGGCCCCGATGATTCCATGTCCGTTTCCGCAGTCACATGAACGGCGTCTTCCGCAAACACCAAAGAAAAAACTTGAAAAATCACAGAGACTGAAATCAGCGTTCAACAGAGGAATCACTTCGGCTTCCTCCCCGTTTTAGGGAAATGCTTCCAAAGCCTAAATTTACACTCGGCCTGGGGGCGTAACCTGTTCACAGACCGTATGCCCTTCGTAGTTCGGCAAATAATGCTGGCAAAGGCTTGGAAATGGCTGAGGGGCGAGAGATTAATTCAAGATATCAATTTTACTTAACGCATACAGTCACATGAGCGTGTAGCCTTTCATAACGTTTGGTAACTGTAATTTATTTTGCATTAAAACATTTCTATTGCCGTCTTCTCCCTTCTTCTAATGAACAGGTAAATCTTTTTTGCCTAATGGAGAAATTTAGAAAAAGAAAACAATTAGAGACGATAATGTCGAAGCTTGGGCGAGTTGGGGATTCAATATCGACATGTTTGCACAGCGCAAAAGACGAGGACTGAAGGAAGAACTTACTTTTGCTCATGTATATAGTTCTAGCGATTTCGCAAATAAAGATCAGTTGAAGTCAGCGCCTGTGTTGAGTTATTCCTTCAGTCTCCGTCTTTTGCGCTGTGCAAACATGTCGAAATTAGAGACGGCCTCCGTATCCGGATGTAGCGCTGTGTCTTAGGTGCTTCACAATTGTACGTATGTACTTTTTCGTATCTTTGTAAATCGTACTTACCGGAGTGCAGCAAGATATTGGTGCAGGATTAAAACTTTAAAGATACAAGCATACATCATACTTGCCCTGAAAGCTTTGGCTGTTTCCCATTTGCCGGCATCAGTCTGCTGCACCCCCCACCCTCCGCACGCGCACACACAAACGCACGCGCACTTTTTCCAGCTACAACGAGTAATAACCACCGTAATCGCATTCTGTTTCGAGTGTCTGAGTCGTTTTATTTTGTCCATCATTACTTCCGTGTTATTCTCCGTGCCAGGAAGGGTGACGTTGACTGATGAATTGATCGTCTCCTCACAATACTTTTTGCTGGTCATCACGACACTTCTTCCCGTGGCACATGGCACGCGCATACTAGCACTGTTACGCTTGTGAGCAGGGTACCGGTCTCGGGATCAAGCGCTAGAAGGTTTGACTTCCCGCTCGACAATGGGTGCAGTGCTGTCTGTGACAGCCTATGCGTTCCGAGGTCATAAACTGTGTTCGGCGCTATCGGCGATGACCTTGTGGCATCCGCATTTAAAATACTGCATGTGTCGGCTTAAGATGCTTACAATGCCGATCACTCACCCACACTATATATCTTTCTTGAGAGTCTTACTGAGCTCAGTAGTGCCGGCTGGCATATCAGAACTTGCAGCATGTTCTGCACGATTACAGTTTTTAGTTAAACGACAGACAAGCTATAAAGATTGCGTTACACTTGCGCCGCGACTCTAGTTTCGAGCTCCTCAAACCTGCGGGTTTAGTGCAACGAAGGGTCTTCCTGTTTCCCGGAGATCTACAGCTCTTAATTATATTGAATTAGCTCTGGGGTGCAGGTGCGTGTCTGTGGATGTCTATCGGCGCTGGTTTAATGGCGACGTCCATTATACGGAACACTCGCGGCACCATGCGTTTCTATGTGCGTGACTCATCACGAAGAGTACTTAGTGTAACAGTTGTGTTTCAGGAGTCGTTCCGATGGAACTTGACCCAACTTTGCGACAATGTCAAGACCTACAGTTAGGCAGTTATACTGGTTTCAAGTTTATACAACGTTCTACTTTCAGGTTTCTTGGTGTTTACGTGCGTAAACATCACTCAGTTATTATTTTCGTGTTATCCCTCTGTGTGTCACTGACCTTACACCTGGAGTATATGGCATACCAGATTGTTAGCCAAGATAATATCTCCAGCCAATCATTAAAGTCACCGTCTTTCTCTCTTTTCAGTCCCAGAGCCAGAGTAACGCAAGCACAAACCGCATGGAACAGGTGAACCAGTACTCCGTTATTCGCTTTTATGCTTCACAACTGCCTCACTATCCAGCTACCTTATGCGCCCTGCTCTCGTCCTTTACGTCCTTTTTTTTTCGGCGTCTCTGTATTTGGAAAGTGCAAAAACTCGCAACAAGTGTGTTGCGAGTCTTTGACCTTCTTTCTATCTCAGCAATACATAACTGCTCGGCTTGACACAATGCACCATTGCCTCCTCCCTCCCTTCACATCGCAGAGAGAGAGAACAAAAATTTATTATTCAGAAAGATACTGGGGTAATGGTCTACTAAGGGGGCTTCACACCACAGAGGTTACGTGCAAATTCTATTGCGTCAATCAGATTGTCATGCGGTAAAGCCATCGATGAGCCAGCAGCGAAACACTAAAAAGCTATCTCGCCCTTGTATGTCAATTAGCCTCCTGGAGCCATTTCATATGCGGGCCGAGTTGGCGACTCTGTCTCCGTAGTGCCTTTTTTTTTTCTCGCTCAGCTGCTGACAGAAGCACTCAGAGGCAGCGGAAGGCTAATGAGCGTTATTTTTAAGTGGAACGACTAAGCCTAATGTGCCCCCCTCGGCCGAGGCACGCATGGGCGGTCGTCGCTGCTCGCTCTGTCCTCTCGCCAAGCCGTCGCATACGGCCACTCAAGAGTGCCGCATGAGGTCTGCAAACGGCCAAATTTCAACGAGTTTCGAGCTTAATTGGTGTAATCATAAATTCAAGAGACAGGGGCAGACTGCCGCAGAACGTCGACGGGTGCACGATGAAGACATGCGTTGACTGAAGCCCGGCCAGCGTCCCGCACTTTCTGGGCTCGCCAACCCCGCCTGCGTGTTGATCCATCGTGCAGGACTTCCTTTATCCTTCTTCTCCTCCTCCTTCTTCTTCTTCTGGCGAAACGACGTCCATTATAGTCTCACCCGGTCTAAGGCCCCAAAATGCAACGCATAGCACGCATTACTTCCCAGGACTACTACGCCAACCTCCCATCCTCCGATCCCCCTCCCTTATCCAGCATTTACGCCCACACTTGTTTACTTTTGTTTGTTTGCGAAGGCCATTACGTGGATGCGTGCAGGGCACTGGCGAGCTGGGAGAATATGCATGCTCGGCGTGCGCGTGTGATAAATGGGCTTTCTCCGGCGATCGCCTCGCCGTATCAGCGTACGCGTAAGCGAAGCACTGTCCCTGCATATTTTGCACCTGCAGCCGTCAAATTGCGGCGCCTCCGTTGAAAGAGCCGCTGAGAGACTGGCCGCGGGTGCTTTTGCAGTCGCGCTAGATGTAATACAGACATCCAACGCTTGAATATGAGCAACGGATAGATGATTCCGACAGCGTGATCTTTAGATGCGTAACGTGATTGTTTGCTTTTGCGCTACCTAGTTTACTGTTACTGTGTCTATGAACGCTTCTAAACTTATCACTCTGCAAGAGACTACAAAACAAGGCAGGCTGCACTTTTAGCAAAACACGATGATTGTTTATGTTAAATATAATAAGCAAAATCACGTACAATTTCTAGGATCGAAAACACCCCTTTTTTAAATAAATATATGTAAGGAGGTGTTGACTATGGTTGCCAAGAATAACACTTTGCGAAGAATAAAGCTATAATGGATACAAAGGGCACTTAAGCATGAGATTTTGCGAACAGTTCACAAGTCATAAGACAACTACCGCGTCGTTACACAATTACAATGCAGCCCGCAAAAAAAATAATAAAGCAAGAAAGAAAAACGTACCCACAATAGCTGTATGATCCTTCGACGCAGCAACATAGAGTGAGCAATACCACTTATTGCTGTTGCTTATGCTTGGAAGCTCCAATAATGCCTTTTTGTTTTCCTTTACGCACAAGTCTGCCAGAACAGTATTACACCGCTCAGCATATACAGGGCCGATTTGTGGGTCGGCACAAAAGCAACTACCAGTTCTCTGAAGAGAAGCCTACACTGTCAAACACGGTGGGTGCTTGACAGCCGTGGAAACCAAGCATCCGTATTTCGCCCCTCGGAACAGTATTATCGGCTATATTCGACACATTCTAAATGTTCGCACATATGCTGTTAGCTGGGGTTCTCTGAGCTGAGTTTGTGATGTGTGCAGGCTTATATTGTTGTAGGGGAATAGTGACAAAGTGGTTGCAATGCCTACGTGGCTGCCAGCACAGAGGAGAAACAGAAATTTCGTCACCGGTGCGGAAATATGCAACCTTGGCATTGCGAAAGGAAAACATGACAATCGCAGTGCAGGCGTGCTAGATAATAAAGCAAGCCGTTCGCTCGGGCCATGGTCGTGTTTCATAGGATCATTTCCTGCTGTCCTTGCACGAGCTTCACTCCCCGAAGAAGTTCAGGCGTGCATGCGCTGTTCAAGCCTCGTTACCAGACTGCTTAATTAATATACACCAGCGAAAACAAAATTGCACAAGACACATAAAAAAAGGCAGATGAAGACTTGTGTAAGCTAGGATGCAATGAATATTTCTTGTGCGTTAGAGTTATCATTTCTGCTTCGTTTCTAAATCTCTTGGTTTCTGTGACTGCTAAATGTGTAGCCACGCACGAACTTGCGCACTTGTCCGCTTCGCTAGCACAGCATGCGTGGATATGAACATTCTAATTTTAGTAGCAGGCGAGGCTGCTACTAAAGAACAAGGAGAGCAAACTATGTTCTTCGGGGATGTTTGTAATCATCGAGCTACTACGAATAGTTTATAAACGAGAAATCTACCATTCTCTCTCAGACGCTCACAATAAATAAAAAATCATTTAAACATTTGATAATTGTAGATAACAAATTATTAGGGTTCTACAAATAACTGTCCCTTGGTCATGGTCACAGCGCTGTCCGAGGAGGTGGCGGCGGATATGAGACGAGGAAGCTTTTGGAGAAATGCCGTGCTCATGCGCCCGAGAAGTCGGACCGGCAGTCTGACCCTTCATTTCCAGCAATACCCACTTGCGGCGGTAATCACGGGCTGCCAGTCACAGACACCACGATATGCAGTTAAACAAGCAGCGGTGACAAATAAGAAATTCTGCGGTTTTGCGTGCCATTACCACAATATGATTGTGGGGCACGCCGTTCTGGGGTACTGCAGATTCATTTCAATCCCCTGGGGTGTTTTAACGTGCACCCAGTGCATGGTACAGGGACGTTTTCTTGCATTTCGCCCCCATAGAAATCCGGGCGCCGCGGCCGGAACTTCATCCCGCGACCTCGTGCTTAGCAGCGCGATGCCAAAGCCACTAAGCAACCACAACGGGTAATGGCGTCAGCAAAGCGCATATTAGGGTCGTTCAAGCCATTCAAGAAGCAGCCGGACTCGAACCGATGCAGTGCGACGGGGACACGATTTGCCCCAACCTCAAACAGAACATCATGGTCGTGAGTTCCCCGCTACCCGAGAACGTCAATGGATATTTGAAAATTCAGAGCGTCACCATCGCCGGGCAGACGTACGAGGCCTTCTCCTACCAGACTGCACCGGACGACACGTGCAAGGGAGTCATTCGCAACATTCCGCTCCACCACACGCAAGAAACGATAACCAGGTCCATCGTCAACCCGAGAAACCCACTCGCACTGGCGGCGAAGCGCATTAAGGAAACCGGGACGGTGATCGTAGTTTTCGAAGGACACAAAGTTCCCAACCACGTGATGTACGGATGTGCATGGGTAGAGTGCTCGCTCTACAGGAAGCAGATCGCCATATGTCAGGCTTGCGGCAAACTAGGGCACCGAGCAGACGTATGCCCCACACCGGAGAAGCAGACTTGCAGGGATTGCGGCATTCCAGACCCCGGAGAAGATCACGCTTGTGAAGAAGTCTCTTGCGCGCTGTGCGGCGAGAAACACCCCACGGCCAGCAAGGAATGCAAGAGCAGATACCAGGTCCCGTACGTGGTACGCAAACGAAGAATCGAGAACAAGCAGGCAGCCATTGCGTCCAAGAAACTTCGAGAAAAAGCGACGAGTCTCTTAAGGCAGAACGGCGCGGGTGCGGCGCAGCATCTGGACGGACATCGCGAACCCAGAGGACGCTCCAGATCCAGAGGGAGCTCGGGATCCCGATCGGCCAGCAGAGGTCGCAGGAGCCGCTCCCGCACACCCGGGAGCCGGGGCCGCTCCACCTCGGGCGTGCGCTTCGCACCCGCGGCCGGAGCTGACAGCTGGGCCCAGCGAGTCAAGGCGACAACGGGATGCCAGGCCTCGGCAACGGCAGGGACGCTGCCCACTAACTCCGGGCCACTGAGGGACCAATCACAGGTGAGCTTGCAAGCGCGGCCAGAGAATAATGTTCACAAAGACATCTTAGAGAGAATAAAAGCACTCGAGCACGAAAACGCTCAACTCAGACGCACAATGACAGAACTGGCTAACGAGAATAGATTGCTTAAAACGCAAATTAGCTCACCAACTGCACAGACACAGGACATGCACATGGACACTTCACCCAGTCCGAATCCCTCCAGCGTAGCGGAATCAGAAACGACTAGTCAAAGCCCACCCGCGAGCACACCAGCCACCAAGAAACGCAAGGTCAAGACCACGGAATGCGACACGCCTGCCAAGGACATAGACGGTAAATTGGACAAGATCCTTAGTACCCTAGGTCAACTACAATTCGATGTCGAGTCACTAAAGAAGGGGCACGACAGACTAGTAGAGGCGGTCGATGGCCTAACGAGCAGGGTAGAAGTGATGGAGAAGGGCTTCGGTGCCAGGATCGAGGGCCTCGAAAGGACCGTCTTTACTCACTCCACGGCACCGGTCAACTCCCCTGCCTCCCCCATGGTCAGAAGGAACACTGCAACAAGCGATGTCGTCACACCCAAAATGGCGGTAAAGTCCGCAACCATAGTAGAAAGTAAAAATGGAGAAGGCAAATAAGCGAGAACCAGCCGAAAGGCACCAAGCGCAACCGAACAATCAAGGCAAGCTTCTAATCTGGCAATGGAATTGTCGCGGGTTCCGCAACAAGAAATCGGTCTTGCAACAGCACATCAGACACACTACAGACAAGCCGGACATCATACTCATTCAAGAGACCAACACCGACACACCAACACTTCCGGGATATGAAACAATTGCCGTTCCACCAACAAAAGCCTGCAGCGGCGTAGCGACGTTTGTCAGTAACAGGCTCGCATGGGCCGAAATTGACAGAAGTAATCCGGACAGCAAATGCGAGCACTTGTTCATCGAAGTATTTCCCAAAGGCAAGAAGGCTAAGAGCATACTAGCACTGAACATGTACAGCAGCCCGAACCACAGAACGCAAAGTTTCAGAAGACTGTTGAAGAAGGCCAGGGACAAAGCCGGGGACAACCCACTGATTATTGCCGGAGATTTCAACGCCCCAAACGTAGAATGGGGCTACGGCGTCACCAGCGCCAAAGGCAGAAATCTTGCCACCGATGCGGAAGAGATGGGCCTCAACCTTATCACGTCCGCGCTCTGCCCTACCAGGATGGGCAACTCGGTCTCGAGGGACACCACCCCAGACCTCACATTCGTTCTCAACACCGAGGGGGCCACCTGGCATAATACCGGCGACGACCTCGGCAGCGACCATTACATTGTGGAAACGTCAATAGCAATCGCCTTGAAACCACTACGAAAGTGGAGATACACGGATTGGGATGCGTTTAGACAGATAAGAAAGGAACGTACCGACAAGCCCGCTACACTAGAACAGTGGACGCAAGAACTAAAGGAGGACGCCCGCAATGCGACCAAGGAAATAGAAACCGATGTCCAGACAATCGGGATGGACGCTAAGCTCGCTCACATGCTGGAAGCGAAAAGATCCATACTGCAGAGATGGCGTACCCAGAGACTCAATAGAAGACTTAGGAAAAAGATCGCATTACTGAACAAGGACATTGAGCACCACTGTGTAGTACTCTCCAACCAACAATGGGACGAAGTATGTGCAAGGGCCGATGGCAGCGTGACATATGGAAAAACTTGGAACCTACTCAAACACCTTCTTAACAAAGGTCAAACCAGGAGCTCCCAGACCAAGGCGGCTGACAAGATAGCGAAACGTGAACTCAAAAACTACAGCGAGCAGGAATTTATGGCAAGACTTGCCGAAAGATACATGCCACTCTCGAGCAGCCACGAAAACGAGGCCGAGGCATCCGGTTCCCCGTACACGGGAGCTGACAACCCCGACCTCGATGAACCCTTCACCCTGGAAGAAATCAGGACCGTCCTTCAAAACTTGAATGGAACATCGGCCCCAGGTCCGGACGGTGTTAGTAACAAGGCCCTTCGTAACTTGGACGAAGACTCCGTCCGGTTCCTAGCGGATCAAATCAATCAGGTCTGGGCTTCCGGCAGGGTCCCACCGGAATGGAAGAACGCCACCACGGTTCTCATTCCAAAGCCCAACAAGCCCTCGGGCATCGAGAACCTCAGACCCATATCACTCACGTCGTGCGTGGGTAAGGCGGCGGAACACGCCATTCAAAACAGAATCTCCAGATTCCTCGAAACCAAGGGACTATTACCACACAGCCTCATCGGATTTAGACCCGGTCTATCAACTCAAGACACCATGATTTTAATCAAGCACCAAATCATTGATGACCCCATTAGAAACGCCAAGGCCATTCTTGGGTTGGATCTAGAGAAAGCGTTCGACAACCTCTCTCACCAATACATTGTGGACACCATTTCTAAACTCAACCTCGGAGCTAGGTTCCACTCGTACGTCAAGTCATTCTTGGATAACAGGACGGCTACGCTCCGATTTGCCGACCTCTCCACGGAGACTCTCTCGCTGGGGAGCAGGGGCACTCCCCAAGGCTCGGTCATCTCCCCTATGCTTTTCAACCTTGCCATGGCGGGACTTGCTGAGAAACTAGGGCAGATCCACGGGCTCGAGCATACCATATACGCAGATGACATCACCATGTGGGTGTCCAAAGGAACCCCGGGCATGGTGCAGGACATCTTGCAAGAAGCAGTGAACGCCATAGAAGAATTTCTAATTCCCACAGGACTCAGATGCTCGCCTACTAAGTCGGAGCTGCTCGTACGCAGACCCACGCAGAAGGGCCGCAGGCCATACTCGTCAGACTTCGATTACAATCAAGAAATTACCGTACGAACCACTTCGGGACACGCCATACCGTCCGTCGATAAAATCAGAGTCCTGGGTATGATCGTAGAGACTAAAGACGTCAATGCCTCTACGGTTCAAAAGCTCATCACCAAAACCAACAACGCTATTGGGCTCATCAGAAGAATTGGCAATAGACACAGGGGCCTCAGGGAACATAATCTCATCAAACTAATACACGCGTTCGTCACCTGTCACTTCGCATACGTTGCGGCAATGCTCAATTGGACACGATCTGAAAGAGATAGACTGAATGCCCAAATCAGAAAGGTCACCAAGCAAGCCCTCGGCATTCCAACCAGCACCAGCAACGAGAAGCTGTGGCACCTGGGCATGCACAACACCCTGGAAGAAATTGCCGAAGCCCAGCAGCGCGCCCAGCTTGCTAGGCTTTCGACGACGCCTCCAGGGCGCACGATCCTAGAGAAGCTAGGCTTTGCGCAAGGAGACATAGAAAAAGACTTTGCGGACCTCCCACGGGACATCCGCGCCAAGATCATGGTCCGCCCTATACCCAGAAACGTACACCCCGAAAACAACAGGGGCAGACGACAAGCGAGAGGACAATTCCTTCTTAACCAAGCCTTGGCGAACCGTGAACGCTCAGCTTTTGTGGACGCGGCGGCATACACGGGAAACAAAGCTTTCGCAGTGGCGGTTGTGGACGGCCGTGGATCCACAAGATATGCAGCCACGGTAATTGCAAGGAAGCCTGAGCAGGCCGAACAGGTTGCGATCGCTGTTGCGCTCACCGACGACAATCTTTCTCATATCTACAGCGACTCAATAGCCGCTATCAGAGCATTCCAAAAGGGCACGGTCTGCGCACAGGCTCTCAGGATTGTTTCAAAGAAAGAGATTAAGAACCACTTCATATACTGGTTCCCGGCACACTTAGGACCAAAGATCGGCGACGTCCCCAACCTTAACGAGGCGGCACACGAGGCTGCGCGCGCGCTTACAGACCGCGCGGCTTCACCCAACCACTCGGAGAATAAGGACGCGCCCACTACATACAATGAAATCACTAAACACTACTACCTACAACGCAGACAGTATAGCACGCCACACCGCACGCTCACTCGAGCTCAAGGGGTTACACTCAGAATGCTACAGACAGACACATACCCCACTCAAAACAGATTACACCATTACATGCCTGAGCCCTACGACAAGTCTCATTGCACCAACTGCAATACATCCCTTAACGTACATCATTTACTCTGGCCGTGCTCGCAAGCTCACGTAAACTACGACCAGGACAAGCGCAAGTTTGAAGAGGCAATCCGGAGTGAAGAACTCGCTCTCCAACTCTGGGCCGTCCAGCAGGTCCACGACGCCGCCAGGAAACTCAACCTCCCGGTTCCGTCGTGGGAGACGCCCACTCCATGAGAGCCCAAAGCTCTCGTGGCCTGCAGGACCTGAATAAAGTTGATTTCCTTCCTTCCTAGGGTCGTTATTGTCGGGCTGCTTAGGCGCCTAAAGGCTGCGCGAGAGTCACTGAGGAGAAGAACCTCGTAAGCCTTCCATTTCTCCTTTGCTCATTTGATTTCTACGTCGATGGCCCCAACCCCCCAGTTGTGATGAGTTTGCGAATGGTATACGCACAACGTGCCTAGCTGCTAATTTGGGACAGAAGGACGCAGCAAACGCTCTTTCGCCGCTGTCATGAATTTATGCCTGTGTGTAAATTTGTACAAGACCATAATATTATTCAGTTAAGTGGAAAAGGGTTAGCTGGTACAGAGCGGGCACATAATGTCTGCCCGTGAATACCAATTTCGCCGCAATTTCGCCACGAGTCACAACACACATACCCACTACGTGGTCTTGGGAGGCGAGAATCTCCGAACTGGACCTGGGAAGCCAACTGGCAGCCCTCGACCAGGCCCGGCGAGCCGCGATCGCCAGTGGAGCCCTGTCAGAGGGAACCACCCAGGAATAAACCGCGCAACGGTTCCTGCAATAATAAAGTTCCTCCTCTTCCTCCTCCCGTGAATACCAGAGACGGAGTGTTGTATGGGGAATTGAGCTGCACTTATATCTTTAGAGGCAATGGCTGACGAGTTATGGCCACAAGGTACGGCGAAGGAGGCGGGTTTGTGCTTCCGATGCCTTTCTCGTCGTACTTATCTCTGCATACACGTCTTCTGACCATCCTTCCCTGGACAAACGTCAAGCATCGCCTTTGTCCTTGTGACACCACTGCGTCGACATCTCACATTGTACACTTGCATTAACGACTGTTTCCATTTCCCCATAGTTTGTGGACCACCTAGTCTACATTATAATTGTGACCTGTGCGGTGCATAAAGATGGCATAAGATTACACGTTGCATAAGAAGACCGCAAAGACACTTGCCGCATCGCATTCACTTTTATAGCATTTAATTACTCACTTCACGCAAGCTTTGCTTCATATAGATTTCAATATGTGCGTTGCATTTGAACAATTTTTTCTTACATCATTCAAGGCACTTTTTCCTTAAACACGCGGTTGTTTATTCGCAGATGCATGGCGTAGGCACGATTTCGGAACCTACTGTAGTATAGACGCGTCGAATAATGCAACCTGTGTAGGAAATAAATATAAAGAAATGTAAATTACTTGTTAGTATGGTGCTCGGGGAGTGTACTTCAGAGGCCCAGATTAAAAAGGTAGCACGTTTCTTTGCTAGTTCGCATTTGTCTAGCTCCGTAAAAACGAGGGTGCAAGACAATGGGAACAATAAAAAAGGCGGAAGCAGGGCATCAATATCCAGCGTAATCTCGCTTCGCACGATCAGCCAAGCCTGTGGACGCAGAATCTGTGCTATCTCTGGCTTGGAAAGTTTGCGCCGTCAGAAACGAAAGAAAAGTAGTGTGACGGGGCGGGTAAAGGAGCAAATAAAAAATAAAAGTAGGGGGGCGGGGAAGATGCTGGTCGACCGCGAATCGATTGAGTCCCGGCAGCAGCAAGATAAAATAGAAAAGATTAGGCAAAGGCTCCGAATTGGGGGCATAGAAATCCATTGTGCACAATGGCTGGGAGGAAATGGTTGCGTGACTTTGAGCTGCCGCCCAGTTTGACCTTTGGAGGCCTTCTTGAGGGCGACCGGGAAGTGGCACCCGAGGCGCTCGACTCCCTTCGCGGCAGCCATGTTCCACGCCGAGGCGCCGAGCAAGACTCCGGCGACTGATTAAAGCCACTGTCCGATACTTTAATTGAACCGCTGCGATGCCTCTAGCACAAAAATGAAGACACGCGAGAGAAGTAAAAGCATGGCACCCGACTGCAAGGAAACGCGTTGGCAGCCTTAATTAATGGCCTCGAGGAGCTCTGCTGGACGAGAGAGCGAACGTCTAGTGAAAGAGGGGGACCCGCCCTGTCATTTGGGCGGCACGTTAGGAACGTGTCGGGGAACACGGCGCCGATAACACACCTCAGCGAGTTGCATCTGTCGCGTGGCCGACTTCTCTCGACAGGCCCGAGCGCACAGACGGGAAATGTCTGGAATGCTGCGCACCGGAGCTAGCTAACCAGAAATATTGACAGCCGATTGAAGTTGCCACGCTGGCAGGCTCCTCGGCTGTCTGTCCTCACCATTTTTTTCGTCTTCGCTTTTGCTCAGCGGTCTGACAAGGCCGCGCCTTCCTCCCTTGAGGTTTCTCTGCCTTCCACGACCACGCAGCGACAGGCTCTCGACTTGGTCGTGGCCCGGAAACCGGCAGAGACAAAGGGCGAGGGCGTGTTGCCGCAGCGTAATCACGAGTGCAACGGGGGGGTGTCGAGAACAAGAGCAGGGGGCGCCTCGCGAAACGCAACTTCTGATGGCGAAAGTGTGTTTCTCCAGTTAACGCCACGGCCAGTTTTTTTTTTCTTCGCACTTTTGGCATTTGCAGCCGTTCGCGCTTTGTTTTACGCAGCCAAAGAGGACGGCGCAGCGGCAAGACCGTACGCTGCCACCAAACGCCGGGCGAGCCCCGGAGGTTTCGCGAAGCTTTTGACTGGAGCACGTTTGCGAAGCGATCGCGCCGGCTGCCAACGAGACAAAAAAAAAAACATGAAAAAATGTCGGGAAGCCGTAACGCTCGCAGCTCTGTCCAGGTGGAATCGCGGGACTCGAGTGGTGCGTCCGGGCGCTTGCAAATGGGATTTCGGCGCCGCGTCCGCACGAGTGGGGCCTTCGGCGGGATTAGGCACGATGTCAGCCGAACGACAACGGGAAGCTCTCAGCCGGAATTAGCCATCGTTTCGTCCTTTGGTTCATCCAATTTGGGAGCCTCCGGGAAGGACGCGTGGAAGAAACACGCTGCACAAGCAAAAAAAACGAAACACATGCAAATGCAGCACCATCAGCGTTCTTATTGCTCTTGTTCGGCGCGCTTTTCTCGAGAACCACTTGCGCCCCGCACGGTTCCCTCAATGTCTCTGCGTTCTTGCGGGCTGTGTTGAAGGCGCGACCCCCGTTCTCTTGGCATTAGCTAACAACTTGCTTTTCCCCCGACCATACCAGCGTTAAATCTGTTTTTGTAGGCGCTTAGCGCAGCAAAAGACAAATTGTAAACTAAATTTGAGGCTCCTCGGGTGATGGCAAGTAGAACAACCGGATACCAGTGAGCGAGAGCCGGGAGTATGGCGCGACTATTCACCCTTGTTTTACGACGTGAGCGTTTTCAAATCTGCTGCAAGATTTGAGTAAGATACACGACGTGCAGCGTACGCGGCCTCGCATCTTTTTATGAACGGACTTTGAAGGCGTAGGCGCTATAGAAGGGGATAGCGCGTGCCTTCGCTTGCGCGCAAAAAGCGCAACAACGAAACTGTAAGGCTCTGAATTTGGTTTCGAAATCCACGGGAATAAAGAGAAAAGAAGACCTTGCGGTCTTTCTTGCCGTGACTTGACACGCAGCCAGAGTTTTTCGCGCTGGACGTTTACTACGTACTAAGAAGAATCTAACGTGCCCGCCCTGAAATGAGAGGAAAAGAAGAATACAAAATCGTCCGAGAAAGAATACAAGCAAGCGTGCAAACTGCGAAACAGCTTTCCCTTATTGCATTTGCGCCCCCGCGCGGGAGAGTTTGTTCTCTCTGTTTCTTTTAATATGTTTTTGATTGATTAGTTTTGTTTAAAGTGGCGAGTCCTTCCTCCCTCTCCACTTTCTTGCGCAGTGAGCGCTACCACCGAACGGGAGGAGACCTGAAAATTTGATGATTATGCAGGTGGACGCGTGGGTTATTGATATTAAATTCCTTCACGGTGTGCGTGCGCAGCTCGCGGCCATGTGGCACCGTAGCTTTCGCAAAGTGAATGTCGTTTCGTGAGCCGCCTTCTCCCCAATATACGCTCTCGCTTTTGGTGCACGCCGCACGCTCGCCTTAGGCGCTCGGATTACGGGTGGGACGGGCGCCCTCCGTTTCTATTTATCCAGTAAAAAAAGTTCGCCTGGTTTAAGGAGAAGAGGGCTTTAATAAGTAGGAAGTGAAATTTTTCGAAGTTGAAGGCATATTGGCAGCTTAGCAGTGGGCGACCATCTTCAAATCGCGTCTTGTTAACCGCAAGGCACCAGAGACACGAGCTCGTAAACAGGATGTTTTTCCTGTATGCCTGCGCAATATTACATCCATTTATTAGTACGATGTGGCTCCTGTTCTTCCGTGGAATGCAAAATAACGCCTTCAGCGTGTAACTTTGACGAAATAGTCTGTAGTGGTCACCTGCTGGATGCATAGGCTGCCCGCTCGTGTAAGACAGCCGCGCCGCTAATTAGATATCTCAGAATAAAATTTCATGGAAAATGCAAATAATGCGTCTAAACATTCCCTATGTTCTGTTGCGGGAGATTGAAAGCGCCATCGTGCGGAAAGAAATGAGATTGCGTTTAGTCCTTTTGGTCAAGAAGAGGGTTACATGCCTGAGCAAATTTCTTTTTTCAATAAATGTTTTTCGTAGTTCCTTACGCAGTCGCCACACCGCTGTTTTTTTTTTTTTTTATGCAGCGCAAGAAAAAAGAAAGCTCCGGTAATCTCGTGCGGCATTACAGTGATATTACTCATTATTTCTGGTATATTAGAGGGTAACGTAGAACGAAAGTCCACAAGGGTTACTCTGGGACACGAATTCTATTTACGCAATTACGTGGTTCTACAGTTAACCTAAAACATTTCATGGCGGACTCTATCGCTTCCCCCCCCCCCCCCCCTACCATGTATGTTCTTCACTGCCTTCTCTCTACCGCTTGGCGATCGTGTTCGATTGCTCTTTTTCCGTCTCCAATCTGGCTCTTAGAGGAAGAATAAATATTTAATATCCTCAGGATAGGCGCGCGTTTTGAAAAGAGCAAGAGAGCTCAGACAGACTGTGTTGGGCCCTTAGTTGCTTGCTTGACATCTTCTCGTGTCTTAGGACACTTAGTTGTCCTTCGCGTCTGTTTCTCTTTCAACAAAGCTCGGCGCTACTGATCCGCGAGCTTTAGTGTCCTTGGCGTGCTCTGGCAATATGCAGGCATTTCCCGTAGCGCTTTCTTGGGCTGGAACCTGGAGCTTGCGCGTTGGTGAAGTCTTGTGTCTGCTCCTGTCTTTCGCGCACGCTGCCTTTCTTGCGGACTTCGGTGCCATTGTCCTGCTGATGAATTATTTGTTCAGTCAACTCTGTAATAGACTTACCGCGCACAAGGTGTGGCATGGCTTCATCTTTCTCTAGCTGTATATAAGCTCGCTAAGACGACGTTATTCTTCTTTACGGGATGCAAAGTCACTCGCAGAGGTATAGGGTCGTGACTCCGAATGTGTTTTACTTGATAACGAAGTCCGAGCAAGATAACTTTGGTGGCTTCTTTGCGCTTTGCCACTTCTTTGATGACCGCATTAACTTGTGTTCCACTGGTGCCTGCATTACGTTGTTGCAAATGAAGATAATTTCAATAGCTGGAATCAAGTACTCCAGACAGTCGCATAGACTACACATAGGGACTTCTACGACGGGGTGCAGCCTTGAAAATGATCCTCTCTGTCCAAAGATATTCAAAGGCAGACGTTGTCTAGCTCTTTCAATCCGAGCGTCTTAGAGAAGTCTTCAAGTATGAAGGTGCGCTGACGGCCACTGTCTCTGAGGCCACTATTGCACGCACCCTGCTTCTCACTGATGGCTCACAGACGAAATGTCTGTTGCAATGCTTTGGTGTCCCCGCATGAACTTGAGCTATTATGAATATTACTTGCGTCGACTGTAGTAAATGCGCTTACTTTTCCTGGCTTCCAAGTGGGATCACACATGGACGTGACTTGCCTTCCCTTGCACGTTTGAGCATTTAGCATACCGAGCATTCTTCTTGCGGCATCTTCGTACTTCATCACTGTTTCAAATTCGGCTGCAAATTCCTCGTCTGGTATAGCTGTTTCTAGCTACGCATTGAGCTTATCTAAGTCAGTGTTGTTTGCTGGAATTTTTTCGGTGGGAGATGAGATTGTTCCTAAGTCCTCGCTTTCTGCGGCCGCCTTCGCTTCATTTATCAGCCGTGTGCTCACCTGTCAGCACGAATTTCGCATTTCTTTCAGCCGGTCCTTCTTACAAAACGCTTATTAGCAGCGGAGGGGCTCACCTTCACATGCGGTCGTTTGAATCTTATACTGTCGTCTTTAGGTGTAGACCCTCTTCGGGGATCGGATTGCCCTAAAGGAACGAGATGGCGCCTTCGGCGCCGCGCCACCCGTTGCCTCAGCCAGTGCCGCAGGAATAAGAAACCGTCACCGCATCTGCCTTGCTACTGCGCGATCAGCTGTCAGAAGTGCAAGTGGGCATTCGCTGGCGCACTGCGATTCGTTCATGTTGAAACGTTAGAGGGAGGACGTGTGCAGTAGTTGGCTGCAAACCTAATGACTGTCATATTAAGGAATGTCATGAATCTGCGTGACCGAATCCACAGACCGCTGCTGCATAAGAAATGACTGTGTTGCCAGCCTCTCGCGATGCATGGCTTTCCTCGAAGATAAAAAAAATTCGCTCATCCACCAGCGTTGTCTCACCAACCTCCAAAGAAAGAACTTCAACCGCGGAACGTCGGCAAGAGTGAGTATACCGCTCGTTACACAATGACGAAGGGAGTAGCGCCGCTTCTGGGCATAATAAGTTCTTTGCATGGTATCTACACACATCCACCCCAACTCACACGAAAACTTACGCCCACTCTATCGCCAACGTATCAATAAGTCAATGGGAACACCTGAATTAACGCGCCGATACATGGGTGACGGCGACTATACTGACGACGAACACGTGTTCGAAGCTGAACGTTTCATGATGGTACACAGAGTAAGTGAGTGACTAGCGATAATACTTCTTTGCTACAAGCTATTACAAAGTACAGAGCATCTAAGTTCCAAGCCCCCTGTGCGCAGCAAGAACAAATCTATCCCAACTAAGTACACCCGCGAGCCATTGGGCCGGAAATAAACAATCAAATAGCGACTGCACCGAGGAACTCTACTGAGTCGGAACCATGACAAGCTGCTTCTTCAAAGTGTTAGCCAAACAAAGAGAAAAAAGCAAAACACACTGATATTGATTTAATTCACAAGCGGAAAGATCGAACAGGTTGGAATTCCGGTTTAGTGGCGCTTCCAGTACAGGCACAGTATACGCTGCTCGCGCCGCTTGGACAAGGTGTAATGAGCTCCGAAAGCGCTTACATGTCCTCTGAAGCTCTGGCCAAAGCTTCGTGTTGTACACCCAGTCACCGTCTACGATATACGCTGAAACAAAGGCTTGGCGAGCCGCTCCGCGGAGGCATGCACATCTATTGAAAACACGGAGGCAACGGAGGCACCTGAGACAAGCAATGGACGCGTCAGCGCGTGATCAAACATGGAGGCACCCACGGGATTGCCGTGAAGAGGTCTATAAGAGGGCCACTGTTGTCCGCGCTTTCCTAGTGTTCAGGTGGTGGCCTTGCCGGCGGTCATTCGGCAATGCCTTCCGCTGGCCTTTCGACACACTGTCTTCCGGTTGAAGGTTCCCGATGACTGCCTCCGGATTTCGGCACCAATTTTAGAATTAAAGGGCGCGATGATTACATTGAGAGATGAATTGTACTTCGTTTATTTACTAGGTTCTACCGTTGCTTTAAAGCCGTTGCCCATGGCGGACTCTTTCGCTTTCACTTCGTCCTCTCTTTCTCTTATTTTCTGCCTTGGTGCGCGTGTTTGATTGCTCCTTCTCCTTCTTGAATCCGACTCTTAGAGGAATAAAAAAATATTTAAAAACTGGTAATGTTCTCTGTACGAAGTACCCGTCATACAATGGATCTGTAGCTAAATATGCTGATGGTTATAGTTACAAAGGTTATGATGTTCATAGTCAGTATTCACTGACTTTTGAGGCAGTCAGTGCCATTTTTGTTTTTCATATCTCATAAGAAATTATAGGATTTAAATAGCACTTGAAATCCAGTCTGCCTGACAGCACCGATGTTGTGTTTCCGCATAGCCAGACACTGTGTCATACATATACTTATTATAGAATTTCTGCTCCATGACTTGCAATAGCGTAGGAAGGGTTTTGCCCAAAAATCAACCAATAGTACATTCGTACCCTTACTCTGTGCTTCCCATTCCCTACCGGTGCAGAATGAAGAGTACACAGCGAAAACACTGATAAAGAAATTGTAAGAGAGACTTCTCAAAGAAACAAACGAATCAATCTGCAACCAAGACTAAGCGCAAGAAAAAATAAAGAAGCGAAATAATTAGAAGAAAAAATACTTTCTTGCTTCAAGGGCTTTCCCTTGAATCTCCCGATGTTTCTTCGTCATGTTCTCGTTTTTGTCATCGTCCTCGTCGGACCTGCTTCCATGCAGCTGCTTTTGGTTGACGCTTAAAGACTTCCTTGGAATAGTCCTCTGCATTTTTATCTGTATTAGCCAGAACGGGCACTTACGTTATCTGCTGGGTTTTTTCGGCCTGAATGCAATATTTCGTGCACTGAGTTGTCATTCGGCAATATGTTAGCTCTCTTCTGATGTGAAATGAGGTACACCACCATGTAGTTCTGGCCCCTTGGAAGAAATAGCGAGCAGTTCGTGGAGCAATGTAGATCGCCTACTCTACATTCTTTACCAAATCGATAAATTTTCTTTTTCTTAGTTAATAGTTGGTCGTCACCAATGCATACATACACCTATATAGTAGGCTGTTGCTCTCTTGCGTCACCTGCAGGCCGTACCACGATTATCGCTGCATGGTGCACAAAGGCATGTCTATGACACACGGCCTTTCTTCGTTAATTGCTAAGAAATATCTGACATTGAGCTTTGTATACTGCATGAATATAGATTCATGCTATGCACTGGACGCGTTCTTCAACAAGTAACGTAGCTCCTTAAGGATGCTGCACATGTGATTACAGAATTTTAATCGATTTTGCCAAAAATGATGCTCTGGTTAAAGTGCATCGATTGCCAGGCTGGCGACGAGCCTTATATAATAACGCAGCTCCACTGATGAAATATATCATCCCAGCTTGGCGCCATTGCAATTAGTGCTTTCCTAACATTTCGAAAAGAGATTATTGTAAGAGACTATAAATCAATAATGCTCATGGCTAAGCAATGATTGTGGTTGACATAGCCGTCTGCTCTCGGCATTGCTTAGCGGATATTTTGGGCATTCCCTAATAGGACTCAAATGGCATGTTGGTCTATTACGCGTCACTGAAGTGCTCCTTAGATGAGCGTGTTTCGTCATCAGGCTTATATGAGAGCCCGCCGTGCGATGCTCGTCATAACGAGTGAGCCGGACCATCCATTATGTGATTAACCACGCGGCAAAAAGACTCAGAGGAACGTCAAGAACGCAAAACATGTACTGACTGTCAAACATATATATAATATGGAGAATATTTTAACATGGGATGTCGTGGCTACAGTGTTCTCGTGAGGTAAAACAGAACAAAAACGTATCTCCCTCTGTTGAGAAATTACTGATGGTTGCCTCGTGGGCATTGATCTTGCCTTTCTTTGTGGCTTTCTTGCTTGCTTCGATCCAGCTGCCAGTGAATGCTTAAGTATCCTGTTAGTTCGCTACCTCGACTTCTAAATTAATGACTTAGATTTTATTAACAAAGTCACTTCATAGTGGTATCTATACATGTCTCCGTACTGACGTCAGCTAGCGAGCTGACGTTAACTCTAGCAGATATTGGAGCAGAAATAACGGGCCGTTCGGGCCCCGGTGCGAATCGATGCGAGCGCTGCCAGCTAAGGGACGCGAAGCGGTTGACACGACGGTGACGGAATCGGTGCCGACCGAGCCGCGTCGTCCTTGAAAGGGAAACGCCGAGGACGACGTTACGCGCGAGCTTTTTACTTTATCTCCTGCAAGCATCGGCTGCCGCGGATCGAAGTGCACACGTGAGGCGAGACAAATTGTTTCATTCAGCCATACCCTGGCCGCTTTGTGCGGTCCCCTTGCTCAGTCGCGCTTGCACGATGGCCAGGAACCCCTCGGTGTTCTCCTGTCGAACATATACGATGCCGGGAGCCACAGTCGGGTTGCTCTTTTTGTTCTTTATTAATGCGATACCATTGTAGGGCTCGTAACCGTTCGATAGCCACGCGTGCACGACGCATGCATGTACTTAATATGTAGATGTGAACTACGTAGTTAAATAAAAACAAAAGTCGCAGTTTCGCCTCAACGGCGAAGCATTGATAGCGACAGCAAATTATTAGACAACTAGACGGAGTAAGGTTCGTAGTTTTATACGCTGAATAAATTGCAGTAAACATTGGCTTAAAATATTACCTAACAAGCATGGCGTCGCGCGCGCATAGGGAAACATGACAACATTTCACTCGATGAACGCGAGTGCTCGCTGTGGCGTGATGATGAGGAGCGATGGCAGCGGGGAGCGAACGCTTCGTTCTTCCGCTCGCTTCACCATCATGCACCATCGTCAACGGTGCCGCGTCTCCGAAATTCAGACTAAGCGCATAAAGACGGCGCGCGCCATGCCACCAGCCATCTGGACTCGCTATTAGCACTAGCACCCGCCGCAGATGTCCTCCAACATATCTAACATACTGCGCGACAGCCGCGTATGCCCTCAGCCGCACGCACAACCATGCGCAACCACGGCAGGGCTAGAACTGAAGACGCGCGCTCCATCAAGCAACCTCGAACACGGCGAATTTTTTTTAATCCTTCACGTAAAACTAAATGAAAAACAAAAGAGAGGGAAGCCCACACCACCGGAGTAGAACACGCGTAAAATCATTTAAGAATATAACAGTAAGGGGTGTAAAGACCCAGAGGAATTTTTTTAGAAATATGTAAAAGACAATTCGAAAGAAAAAAAAAAGAAATGTCAGGTAAGTATCAAATTAGGTCGAATATGGGTGTTAGCAAATTCTGTATATATTGTAAGTTTTGTCACACTAGTACGTGTTTATAAGTCGGTGAAGAAACTTGACAATGCCGTCCGTTCCCTTGTTTGTTTGTTTTTGTAGATGAAATGTAAGAAAGGATGCTGATTTTATGAAAGTACACTGTGTTCCTTGCTCTTGTTGCTAGAAGTACAGACGTGAGACATCACTGAAAATAGGAGAGAGTAAAGAAAGACGTGGAGACAAAAAAAAACAACAACAAAAGAACACGTACATGTGGAAGGGAATAAAAAGTACGGGCGGGAAGACGGCGTTCGTCAAGCCACCATCCTTCTCGACTCAACCTCGCACGCTTCCTCTCGAACCCACAGCATATACAATACAATACAATACAATACAATACAATACAATACAATACAATACAATACAATACAATACAATACAATACAATACAATCTTTATTGTGCATAAGGAAAACAAAGTACATATAGCAGGCCTACCAAAGCCTCAGAGGGCTTGACTGGCAGTGCCTGACAGTCAGGTCACAGAAAATTGCATAGGGTTAATAGCGGAGTTAGCTATTAGAGGGTCGGAGCAAAATGTTGAACAGTTATACAAAATGGTACATCAAACATCGACAATTCTAAGTTGTTTCTTAATCTCACGTCTTGTGTTTGCTTCTATGGTGTACACTATGGTGTACTATGGTGCACTATGGTGTACACGCCGCTCATTCTCCTCGCACTTGGACTTTATACAGAACATCACGGCGACGGTGGTGGCGACAGTTCGCCTGAAGTGTCCATATACTTGTTATTGCAAAAACAAAAAATCCAAGATACATGGTGTTCCTAGATCCATGAGGCAGTTCCCCTTCGTGGGAAAGACAGCGCTAAGCACTCGACCAAGGCATTGTTTCGAATCTTGATAAGCAGGCGTGAGTGAGAAAAATGAGATCTGCCGGAGCTTTAAATGCTATCCCGTCAAGTGAACTTGCAGTAACAAGGAGCTGCATAATATAATGTGCTATAGGTTTTATCTGCTTCATGAGTGGTCGACTCTTACCTGCTTTAGGAAATTGCACCGAATCAGCAGAAATGTGCTCGTTACCGAGGGTGGATGTTAAATAAAAAAAAACACGCTGGCTCAACTCCAGTTGACATCTACATAAAGCAAAGCATTTTTCATCTGATTGGCTCATGAGCCTTGTGTGTGTGCATATGAAGGGCTGTTTTCGAGGTATAAATATTAGTATTAACGAGCACTATGTTATACGATGCAATTATTTTGCTTGCATTGAATATTGACTGACTGGATATAACATAGCCATATTTACACGCCGTACATCCTACATATATTACTGGTTTGAATTCTCAGTGGAGGTCAATAGTGCCGTGTTGGGGCGCTATAACGTAAAACTATTCCAAACTTTTCTATTCCATTTCTGCTATCAGCCCTCCGCGATTGGTCAAAACATTTTTGAACCACTCCCACTTCACCTGTCTGTCACGCGAAGTCAGAAAAACCGCGATACCTCCTAATCTCATATGATGTGTACACATCTGATATGATGTGATGTGATATGATGTGTGATATGATGTACGATGTGATATGATATGATATGATGTGATATGACACAATCTGATATGATGTGATCCCGCGGCCTCGTGTTTAGCAGCGCAACACTATAGCCACTAAGCGACCGCGGAAGGTGAGTTCATCTACTGAATTCAAGATGGCAGGGGACCCATTGAAAACTACGCCTCTGTCAAGTGTGGCTCGAACATCCAGAAGAAAATGGCGGCTGTCGCCATTTCTCTACCACCAGAGAGCGCCACCTTCACAAATGAAGAAGACTCTGACTATAGAGCCGTCATTGAATAACGTTTTCTTGTCCTTTTTTTTTAGCGTTCTTTTTTCATACAGACATAATCGGGGCAAGTGCAGACCGCTGCTTTGTTCATGCGCAGTAGAACGCACAGGCAAGTCATTTAGCCGTCGCTTTATACACTGGGAAGCTATGTTTAAGAGTGCTCGACCAACACATCCGAAGAAAGCGCTGGCCGCGAAGCTCTTCAGCCCGGCGCATTTATCAGAGAGCCAAAAGTGAAAAGGAAGAAGCAAAGGGCAGAGGTGGTGGCTCGGCACCATCAAGATTCTTGACGAAACCGGCTGGAAGAATGAGAAGCCCAGATTTCGGCGTTGCTCCAGCGAGCGAGCAGGATGCATACAGCGTTAAAGTACGGTCCAGCACGCGTCAGCGCTCTGGCCCCGCCGAATATGTTTGTATTTTAAAATACCCAGCGCAGCAGAACCTCCCGCCAGCATAGGCTGGCAAGCGTGAAAACGCTTTCGCCTCTGGAGGGCCCTCCGCCACGCTATCACACAGCGTTCTTGCCCATGGCTCACTGATGGCTCGACTAGCCGTCCGGAAACTGACGAGGTCCCCACGCCGGCCCAACGCGCCTGCGCGGGTCCTTCATGAGTGCGGGTGATGGTGCGCCCTTCCACATCGCCTTCACGACCCGCAGCGCTGATTCATCACAGTCCACAACATGCAAGGAGCACTCGTACAGTAGCTCATCACCATTCATTAACTTTTTTTTTAACATTGGTCTAAAAGATGGCCGCAAAGTGCTGACGCAGAATAAATCGAGGCGGCAGCGACTCATAGGGAAAGGGGGGGGGGGGATGCATGTATCGGGTACCCGCCCTGCTTGCCTTGGTTGTCGGCACTTGAGCACGTAGCAGCCACCAGCGGCTGCTATCCTTTCTTTTAATATTGTCAAAAATACATTTCGTTCAGGACCCCGTTTGTCTTTCTAGTTCGTTGCATTTTACTGTGTGCAGGTGAGCAATCTCTACCACGACCGAACACGTTGAAAGGGTATCAATGTATCTGCGCAACAAGTTTTACTCTAATATGCTGCAGTTTATTTATTGGTACTGGTGCTGGTCTTGCTGGGTGAAATAAATATAACAATAAATGACGAAGTCTTCTTTTTAAGTTTTCTTTCTTTGTTTTAGACGGCACAGTAATAACCAATCTAACCCTGTAAATTAAGACACCTGCAATCTAAGGCACCTGCGAATCATGGTAGTTAACACGTTGTCAGTGAAGGAACCAGCCAATCTAAAACAGCTATCATGAATGCTCCCTGGAATCCTCAAGTTCTCATGCAATTTGCCGGTGCTCTGAATTTTGCGCCTGGCTAATCACGAACAGTAAAGGTTTTGTGAATCGAAAACTCAGGGGAATGCAAAGATTGCGTTTCACAATGTTTCTATTGCAACAAAACTCAGGGAAGCGTTCTGTTCAGTTCTAATTTACACCTTTATCAGTGCAAAGCTGAAATTTATATTTTTTTTTGCCTGTCCTTACGCTTCTTTTATTCAGATAAGAGCTGTAGAACTTGTAGATCCACTTACCAGTACTGGGTAAGCAGCATTCGTCAATACCCTAGGGGACTCTAGTATAGGAAGTTTCTTCTGTATAATCTGAGTTCTCAGGTCTCTGGTAATTTCGAGCGAGTTCTCAGACAGTGTCGTAAAAAATTATACAAAGGAAGATAATTAATTTGAGTTCCAATTAGGCTGCACTACGCACCACCTCATTCTAACCAGCTCTAAGGAGACCCGGTGGAACTTTCTTGCAGCCGCACGAGCTACTTCCTGCGGCACATTGGCTATTTCCAGGTCTAGGGGTCGCACGCCCAGCGGTCGCTACCAAGCGAAAGGCGAAAAATAAAAAGCACCCTGAGTGTGCGACGCACGGCGTCAACTTTCTTCATCCCGAGTTCGCACACAAACGCGCGTGTGCGAGTCGCCTCAGCGACGGTCCTTATTCAGCGCCATTCTTGAATCACTCGTTTCAAGCGAAGGCGTCCCACTATCGCCCCGCAACGAAAAGTGTTTCCCTATCTACGTCGCTAATGAGCTGCGACCGTGCAAGTTCTCGCCGCGCTGGAAGATAGAGGAGAGAGAAAGCGCAAGCGGCCTTTTTTTTTTTTTTGCCTCGCAGGCTAATCAATTCTCTCCCCCGGTGGCCGTGAGCTGCGGGGGCGTATTCTAATTGTGCTGATTGGAGCCGATCTGGGATGTCCCCCCCGGCCGCTCAGAAGCGTGGCAGTCTGGAGCAAAGCGGTCCGATATTTCCGTGCGGACGCATTCGCCGGCCGGATTAATCGGAGCGCTGCTGCCGTCGCGGCGTCCCAGTTCGTTGGCGGCACCGTACAAAACTCCGTGTCGACGCCAGAGAGCGCGTTCTCCTGTCTGAGGATCTTTCATTTAAATGCAAATGGGTGGCAGCCGACTGGTCTGACCGCTCCTCAGTAGCGTGGCCTACGCGCTACTGCGTCGCGGTGTACGTTGGATCTCTTAAACCTAGACTGCCGACATGACGAATGCCATGCTTCTCGGTTTTTATGACGTTTTCTCTTTCTTTCTTTCTTTCCTCCTTTCCTTCTTTCTTTCTTTCTTTCTTTCTTTCTTTCTTTCTTTCTTTCTTTCTTTCTTTGATTTTTCGATGCTCAGTCTTTCACTGCTTGGTCTGTCGTTCCCGCGCGATGGACACACGTGTTGGTTCGGCTCTCTAGCACGGATATTGCACAGTACGTGCGTTCTCGTGTTGATGCGAGGGGGCATGAATGCATGAACATGCTAATCACTGAACACGCTCATACGCCCTATTTACTTTCACTACGTTGAATCTGTGTATGTTTTGGCATACTTCAATGCGCTGATACTGAGTGCACTAATACTTTCGGGTTGTGCGTAGCGGGAACGCTGGTGGCACACAACACAAAGTGGAATGCTTCCGTCTGTGGTTCCAGCCCCGTTCGGCTTTGATGTCACGATTAAAGTGTTTGCCTCCGCCTTGGATTGGAAGTGGTGCAAACTAACACAGCAGAATTCCTTTTCTACCTTTTTTACGTGCTTTATAATGTTTTACTCCCCAATACAATGAAATATTTGCGGACACCACTAAACTCACAAAAGTCGTATGTCCTTCTTTGTCCTTTCAAACTGTCTTAATGTATTCATAAAGCAGCCTCTGTGCTAGAGCTGCTCGTAGCAACAGCCGCCAGGCTATCGCTATAGTGGATGTATTATTAGCCGATAGAAAGCAGTTCTTACGAACGTAAAGCTTTTTGAATAGGATCCGTATTCACAGAGTGGCGTATGCGCTGCAGCGGTTTTTAAGAACGCTGCAGCTCTTGTCGACAGCGAATATAAATTAGCCAAGGGGGCCAGATAATTGAAAACAGTTCACAAAGGAACGCAAGGTTTGCCAATTCGGCCACTGCGACCATGAAGACTGCTGCAAAGGCTGCTTTGCCATTCTCTCGTATGTCTGCGAGGAAAGTAGCTACCAGGAATATATCAAAGTTGTTCTACACAAAACAATATTTCTGCTAAACATCTGTGACAGTTGACTAGTCGCAAAAAGGGAGACAAAACCTTGATTGGAAAATAATTAAAACAGCTTTCTGTGCAGAAGAGAGTCATTCTCGGGGAAAAGTCCGCAGCCGTTTAGGCAAAAATGAGTACACCTTCTTGCCGCTGCAAGTATGTCCTCGTGCCCTATGATTTATTCCATTTGTTATAAAGCGATCATCCCAAAACCTTATGTCATCAACATTAATGTAGCGGTTACTCTGTAAAAAAAAAAGGGGGGGGGGGCGGTCGCGTAAATAAAAGAAAAAGTCAACCTGGAAAAACTCATGAATACTTTACGCAGTCCATCGACAGGTTTGCCTAGCCTTGACGACTGCGAAGAAAATGTTCAATTTTATTAATGTTTTTATTGTCAGTGCCGAAACTAAAAAAAATTACTAAAAGCCGCTGATAGGAAGTTGTGCGACAGATTCAGAGTAAGTATGAATTGCGAACTTTAATTACGCTCGACTGGTGATCTCTCTCCCTTTCCCCTTTCTTTCTCTTTTTACGTGCATGTGAGCTTTTCCACCAGTTCAGGGTAGCAAATGGAATGTGCCCCTGGTGAAACCTCCCTGCCTTTTGTTGCTTCCCATTCTCTCTATCTCTCTCTCTCGATGACCTTTTTATACGGTTTAAGATCATAATTTCTTCTCTTTAAGTTGCTGTTAGAGCAGTTTATCGTCTTTTGGTTTGAAAGACACACGAAATGTTTTTGCTTACCTTAACTTTAATTATACGGCCTTATTGGAGATCTCCCCACTGATGGAATTGAAATCAAGAAAATCAATTTGAATCTAGATCTGCTCAAAACACAAAAACGATCCAATCGGGCAAAGAGCGCCGCTTTTAAGCGCTCGCTCTTCACAATCTTTCTTCTCCCGGTGAGCCTTTTCTCACTTTAATGTTGTCTCGGGTGCAACTGTGCTCCTAGGTTATTAATACGACAGCTGCCGGATGAATCTCCCGCACACGGTCGATCCTCCGCCACGGGAAATCAAAACTAAAAAAAAAAGGCACCTGCCTCGCCCTAATTGTAATCCTGTTATCAGACGCTAAAACTCGGTCTTGGGTCCAGTGGGAGCGGGCGCAGGAGGACCTGAGGACGAGTAAGACGGGCTCGGTCTGTAATGGTCCCATCAACTTCTAATGACCCGCTGTCGGGCGCAGAGATGCGCATCGCTTCGACACGCTGCCCTCCCGATCGGGCGTCTCTCTGACCGCACCCCGCGGCGCCGCGAACTCTAAACGGACCCACGCGTCGCGCGTTTCGATTATCTGGCGCGCTCCGGCGGGGCTGACTGCGTCGCACCACTGCGATTGCCCTGGGGCATCCTTCGTTACGCGAAATTGGAAAGAAATTATGCATCGGTGTATTGCGGGCCAGCCGTCCATTTGTCTCCTCGCCACAGCTCTCCGAGTCCCCCTCGATTCAGCTGCGAGGCTTGCTTACAACTTGGCGGCGTCGCTGTTAAGCTGGCTTCAGTCGATAGCTTGCCGTAAGCGTGGGCATGAGTGGCTTTTGATTACCGTTCACTATGGATAGTGAAGAGCGAAGAGACGCCCTGTTTCTAGGCTGTTTTCACCCTGTTTTCTAGGCTACGGCTAGGAGTGGCTTTTGTGAAGTCGTTTGCGTTTCGCATCGGAATGGCTGACAACGCTACGTGTTATGAGCGCCGTCGCGTGGAGACGCTACAATATTTTCTGTGTGGTTGTACTCAATACGGGGTACAGAAACGATCGCTCGAAATCGCTCTAGCGCGCTTTGATCAAAAACCATTATGACAGCAAACCATTTTGGCATGCCAACCCTGGCAACTGAGGGTGACGAGCGCAATGGTACAATATTTAAAGGCAATAGACCTGTGCGAACGGCTGTAGCCTGAATTGGTGTTACCTGTGCTGCAAGTGATAATGTGCTGTGGTTGTCTGCCGTGATAGGGATCGGCTGTGATCGGGTGTCCATTCTCTCTCTCTCTCTCTTTTTCCATCTGTTTACCTCCCCCTGTCCCGTTCCCCCGTGCACGGCAACAAACCGGATTTGCCTTTCAGGTTAACCCCCCTGCATTTTCTCTTTCTCGTGTGTGTCTGTCTCTCAACATTTTATTAAGGATTTGTTTTTGTTTCTTACGATTTCCTTTTCTGATTTTTTCTTCCTTTTTCTGTTTTGTTAAGCTTGCTTGCCTCAGTCGCTAATGTGAAAACCAGATTTCAAAAAAAAGAACTATTTAAGTTCGTTCATACCGAACAGACCCTATCAGATAATTGACCTCGCTTGTCAGTTTCTAGTAACTTTCAAAGGCTGCTGTTCTCAATGAACTCAAAGCAGAAGGAACAGTCAGTATAAACCGAGCGGATTGCAGTGCTCAAAACAATTGCTTTAGAGTGAATTAACATACTCTTCTTCTCTAATAAAAAACGTAACCTGTGCTTATGACTGAAAAAAGATCCTAAAAAGTCCCAAACCGTTTAGGAAGGAGAGTAGGAAGGGGGGGGGGGAATCCTCTGTCTGTCTTCTAAAACCAAGAAAGGGGCTGGCAGATGGAATGGCACACTGTGGTATAAACTTTTTTAAACAGGGTTGAAGTACCTCAGACAGGCTGGCCAACGTTTCGATAGGTGGACCTATCTTCGTCAAAGGCGGCCTCGTCATCCTCGGCGTGTTAGTTTTAAAGGGTTAGTGCAGTGACGTCACGTGCGGGTGTTGTCGCTGGCGGCTGGTTTTAAAGAGAGAGATTACAAGAGGGAACAGGCGTTGTCGTCCGACGTCTGTGAGCCTCATTCTCAAGACGAAGGGACAAGAGCGTGAGAGTGGGCACGCGGGGAGGAAAGAAAAGAAACAGAAGCAGAAAAAATGGGGAAAAAAGGGGGAAAGAAGGGAAAAAAAGCAGGGGGGGGAGCCATCGTAACGACACCTACGTTAAGCGCGTGTGGCAGTGCCCCTTGAAAGACCATGCCGCTGCCTTTCAGTCACCCCACACATTGCACCGCAGACTCCTCGTCGCCACCTTAACTATTTCAAAATTACTCGACCTATTGCTTGACCGGCCGTTCTAATGCCTCAAAAACATGCCGCCAACGACTCCCCTGAATACATCCTAACCTTTCGCATCCCCAACACGCTCCCAAGCCCCCGTATTTCTTAAAGATTTCATTTTTCTCTTTCTTTTTCTTTCACCCCCCCCCCCTTTGTTGTGTCTTGGTACGGCCCTGGCTCCCCCCTGCTTTTTTTCCCTTTTTTCCCCCTTTTCCCCCCTTTTTTCTGCTTCTATTTCTTTTCTTTCCTCCCCGCGTGCCCACTCTCACGCTCTTGTCCCTTCGTCTTGAGAATGAGGCTCACAGACGTCGGACGACAACGCCTGTTCCCTCTTGTAATCTCTCTCTTTAAAACCAGCCGCCAGCGACAACACCCGCACGTGACGTCACTGCACTAACCCTTTAAAACTAACACGCCGAGGATGACGAGGCCACCTTTGACGAAGATAGGTCCACCTATCGAAACGTTGGCCAGCCTGTCTGAGGTACTTCAACCCTGTTTAAAAAAGTTTATACCACACTGTCTGTCTTCTTGTCACTCTACACGCGCGCTCGTAATAAACACCGTAAGAAAAGGATTCCACTACTTTACGTTGTAGCTTGCTAAAGGTAAACAGACCACGCTTACGAATTTATCTACAGCGGCAGCGTGAACTTTGACCTGCGATGTGGTTGCAGCACAGCGCGTAAGACGCGCCTTCTCTGTCCGCTGAGGAATTACGGGTATTTTTGGTAGCTGCCGTGGAAGAGGCGGAAAAATAGACAACGACAAAGCCTGCCGCCGCCCTCAGCAGTCGCGATGCGTAGCGGTTTCTTTTCTCTCTCTCTTTCATCCTTCCTTTTTCACTCACTTGGGTATTGTACATTTATATTGCTGATCTGGACGTCCTTAAGCAGTGGCAATCACAGCTTTCAACATTCCACAGAAAAACTGCTCAGCGCACCGGATTCCGGCAGTCACTCGTTTAGTTTCTCCGTGCTTCTTTTGCTTTCCGTACCCTTTCGCGCCTTACTTTATGTCGACGTTTTTCTGCAATTGATAACCGCATTTTTATGTGGCTGGTATGAAGTGGAGAAGCATTTCGGGGACTTGCAAGTGTGCCATTAAATTTACGACCTTGTCTCGAGAGATTATCGGCGCACGTTTTAAAGGCGATTGGCGGCACTCTGCCTCGAAAGAGGCCCATGTCAGTGGTTTCATCAAGTACTTACCCGTTTTGTGCGCCTCTGATGTCGCTCACTGTCTTTTCGACAGCTTCAAGAGGCGCCATGTGCGCTCTTCATTTTGGCGCTTATTTTGCAGTTGCGTTCTCCCTCGGTTTCACTTTTTCATCACTCGCTTCTTTACCATGGTTGTTTGCCCGAGAAAGCGTTATCAAAAGGACATTGAATCGCTGACTAGTTTGGAAATCTTCAAAATAAAGAAAGAAGATAAACTTTGAGAAAAAACATGCATTTCTCCCTCCGAATGATCGCCATGTAACATGATTTTTTGTCGCTTCCTTTCCACTCGTGTCTGAGTTCCTTCTTTGAAGCCATGGATGGTAGTAACAGTGCCGGGACACTCATCGTCATAACGAGCTAATGTCATCTCGCTACGCTTCTACACGCCTGGTTTACTGCCTACGTCGACACAAGCCAGTTTGTCCCTGGGTGCGCAAGATAAACGACAAAGTGCACGAGTGCTAGTCGTTGTTTCTTCGTCTCCTTGCGTATTTTTCCTGGAGCGCACGACCATCCGTTTCCCTCACCTTCTCGCACCGTGCCACGCGGGTATCTGCCGGAGACGCGGCAGCGGACGAGCGCGTTCGTTACGACATCCCAGGCGATCGTTTATCTTCTTTCAGGCCTGTCATCCGCAAAAGCCGCCGACAAGCTTGTACGCATTCGGCTTGCGCTGCTGCTGTTGTCTCTGCCGTGGGTGCGCGGTGACGTACGCCGGGCAACTGTGAGCACTAGAGAAATAGGGTTCCAAATTTCAGCCCCTGTGCGCCATCTCTGGCAGAGATACGTGCCCCGAACGAAGGCTTCGCTGACCTTAGACAAAACGTTGGCGCCGCCTGGAGATCGATGGGACACGAAGAAAACGGAAGCGGTGAGATAAGCATTTTTAGGCTACTTTGACCGAGTTTCAAATTTGGGGCACCGGCATCTAACACGACCACCGTTCCAGAGCCATATGTATATCTTTGTTTATGACTGCGCGCGCTTATCTGTGTGTGTGCGTGTTTCAGGGTTTTCTGTCGTGTACACATTAAATTATACATGACCTGTGGGCGGTCAGTATTGCGACGGCGAGTTGAACAAATGTTTGTTACAGACTTCGGACTTTTGACTTGTGGTGAGCTTATTATTATTATTATTATTATTATTATTATTATTATTATTATTATTATTATTATTATTATTATTATTATTATTATTATTATACGAAAATAAACAGTGGGAAATAGGGCAGGAGCAGGCTGGCAACTGCCACCGAGAGGGGCACAAAGCCTACCTGTATACTCTTTAGGAAGGAGAGTGCACAGAAAAGGAAGTTGAAGATAAGGAGAAGGGAAGAAGAAAGAAAAAGCAAGATGACAGGCAGAAATGATGAAAGTAAAGCAAGAAAGTACACGCAGGAACAGAAAAAAAAACATGCAGGTCGCACTCATCACAGAAGGATGTAGAAAGAAAAAGTTAGCAAAAATATTTCGCCCCTTGCAAACTGATGTGCACGCAAAAAAATGCGCCATCCTGTTTGACTGTTGAGTACACACTTGGTTGCTAGAAACAAAGAAAGGCCGGATTTTCATAGCATTTGTATACAAGTTGGCGCTAGCATTGATGTGCAAGTTGTATATACAAAGCAGTCTTTTCGGAGTTTCAAGCGACGAGCTTGACCACTCTGCTGCAGCACTACCATGTTTCATTACGGCGGGAGAAATTAACAGAGAAAACGGTGGAACACAGGAAATCGTAATTTACAAGCAGATGGACTTAATGCTAGAGCAAGCAAACACATGCATCTCTAATAAAGGCGTTCACTCTGGCACCGGACCCCAAGCTGCATACGCACACTATATTTACGCATGTTGTGAACTTGCTATTTGTCAAAAAAAAAAGAAAAGCAGTTTCATCTATATCCTAAACTTTGACCGTTGAGTGTCAGACATTCTCCTTTGTCTGAGACGATGAAAATAGTAATACGGAATGGTCTCGTCTCGTTTCATGAATACAAGAAATCAAGGGGAAGGGTCTAAGTTTCATCCGCCTATCGAGAGATATTGAGATGTCCAATGCAAAGACGTTCCTGCATCCTATATGTATATTTTGCTCACACGAAAGTAGACGACAGTTTGTTTCCAATGGCCCACAAATATGCCTTCAGCCATTTTTTTAAAACAAGAATGTTTGTATGTAAGTAAGAAGAAAAAAATAATGTGTTCAAATATATTTGGCGGACATACTCTAGTACATCCCTGTATCAACGCCCCTATTTGAGGCACGTTATCTGCAGAAACAGAGTACACAGCGGCGCAAAATGTTTTACGGGGAACCATGAAAATTTAGACCCAGGCCAAAGTGGATTGTTTAGAAAATGCCACGACCATGTCACCTAATAAAACCTCACGATCGCCTCCAGTGCACCTCTGCGAAGAAGACTGATAGCAAAAGCATGTGCGGGAAACAGCGATCGATAATGGCCATGCAGCACCTGAGGCCTTACATCCCGCATTTCGGACTGACCCTTTCTTTTTAAGAACAAATTTCCAATCATCGTCATTTGTGAGCCAAACATTCAGAGCGCCATCCGCCTATCAGGATATGAAGGTTTCATGTCTGCCACCTGTAGCGACCGCAGCAAAATCATCGTTTATCTCAGATTCGATTTCACTTAAGTTTTACGCCCAGTGGCACCTGATGACGAAAATTAGTACGTATGTTCGACTATAAAATGCAAGAACGTCGCCCTCGCGCTCGTAGGTGCCTACATTTCACGTTTGAGTCGTTGTGACAACGTAAGACTAAGTGCAATTTTAATAACGACACCTGGCCCATGGATTATTACCGGTGATTTCAATGCATTTCATCCGCTATGGGGAAACTTAAAGATGGATCGTCGAGGAAGACGCGTACAATCTTTCGCGTCGGATCATGAACTTTGCTGCCTCAATGATGGCAGTCCCACTTATCTGTGGGGACTGACATACAGCAGCTGCCTGGATTCAACTTTTGTTTCAAGGTGCCTCGGTACCGGTCTGAAATTGTTTCCGGACAACAAAACGCATGGTAGTCACCACGTTCCAACATACGTTAAAATGGACGGCATGCGCAAGCCACACTCTACCACAGTTCTTCAATGCATCTACTGGCCTAAATACACGTTGGTCATGGAGAAGAATTGCCAAAAGGTCCAGCACTGTCTACTTGGCAACACCGAAGAGCTAATTAACGACGCTGCTCAAAAAGCTACAAGAGTGTTCAGACCAATTCCTAAATTTTCTGAATTCGAAGCAGAATTAAAGCGGCTTCGAGCAATTCGTCGTCACGCGGAATTAAGGTACGGGCGCACCAAGAGAGAGAGAGAGAGAGAGAGAGAGAGAGAGAGACATAGCAAAGAGAGGAAAGGCAGGGAGGTCAACCAGACGAGCGTTCGGTTTGTTACCCTACACTGGGGGAGGGAAAGGGTAATAGAAAGAAGAAAAGAAAAAGGAAGCGAAGACCTACGACCTAAGGGAGACGAGACGCATACCGAAGAAGATCCAGCGTCGGATCAACTCCCTACACTGTCTAAGATGGGGCACTATAACGCAAAGCTATTCAAAACTTTTCTATTCCAATTATGCAATCAGCCCTCCGCGATTGGTCAAATATTGTTTTGGACCACTCCCACGTCCTCTGTCTGTCACGCAGCGTCACGAAAACCGCGATAGCTCCCCATCTGATATGACGTTACGCACTTATTATGCATAATTGGATCGAACGAAAGAAAAAAAATTGTTATTTCTGATTCGACGCCTTTTCGCCATTAGACCTCGGCTATTGGTCAAAAGCTTTAGGACTGCACCCACTTCCCCTACCTGTCACGGGATGGCACAAAATCACGAAAACTCACCGCGTGAATTAATATTAATAATTAATATGCCGAACAAAACTGAATTTTGTTTCTGAATAGCCGCAAGCTGCCCCATTCAGCAGAAAGGAGCAAAAGATGGCTGCCGCCGACCATTGTGGTACTGACAACTCGGAGCTGACGGGGTGCATGGGTCTATTTGCGTATAGTAAAGAAAAAATGTGCGTGGCAATACAACGTTATCGAGACCTTTCGGCACGTATTAGATCGCTCTGCCGATTCTTCTTTGCGTAGGATCCGTTTTAGCGGCATTTTGAACCTTCCGTTGCACTCCACGGCGATTTTCGACCAGCCACCGCAAGCTAAGCAAAGGGAAGCGGACCAATCGTAGACGCCGGCACCACCCTCCTCATCCGGTTATCTACTTTCACTGTGCTGGCTCGGCCCCATTGAAACTCTCTGCACTTGAGCGTGCTCCGCGCCTCTTCTCAGCCAATTATATCAGAAATACTGCTCAATGCAGGCAATGCTATTCGCTTTGAAAGCAAGAGAAAGCGGCCTCCTGCAAACAAGGAGCGCATTCGATTGGGCTTTTCAAACAACGCTGCGGCTTACCACCCAATGCTTGCCTCGGCGGTTATGCAAATTTGACGTCAGGAGATTGGAATAAGAACATATTGGAACAGTTTTACGTTATAGGGTCCATGGACGACTTTCTGTCATTCCCTTTATGTCATTCCACATAAACCCCTGTCACATATACGGAGAACAGTACGCGGTCTTCGAACATCACCGCAACGATTCCACTCCTTCAAATGCCTGGCTCTCTGCCAAAGTCGCCGAGAGATCGACATAGCGGAGGACTCCTGTTTGAAGGTTGCTGGTCAACCGTCCTCGTTCCCCGCACATTCTAGTATGGACAATCTGTTTTCCATCGAGGAGTTGCAAGCGACATTGGCAGCGTGCAGACGTTGCTCATCGCCTGGGCCTGAGGGGCTGACATACGCAGCTCTTGGCAACCTTGGTCAAACATCTTGACACGCTCTGCTAGACGTGTACAACAATTCATGGCGTGAAGAAGTGGTTCCTGCTGCATGGAAGTCCAGGTCCCTTGTACCTCTGCTCAAACCAAGTAAATTACCCCTAGACATGGCGTCTTATCGTCCCATTGCTCTGGCCAGTTGTCTAGGAAAGGTGAGGGAGAGGATGGTGTTGACACGTGTATACAGTGGTATCTAGAACACTACAAGGTATACCCTGACGCTATGACAGGCTTCCGATGCGGACGCTCTTCTATAGACAACGTCATAGGTATTGTCTCGTCTTTCAGCACGAAAAAAGCCTAAAGAAACTGTCAGCGGCGATGTTCCTGGACGTAAAAGGTGCTTACGGCAACGTAACCCATCTTGCGAACCTTGACGCCTTCGGTGATGTCGGCCTAGGTGTCCTTGTTTTTCGATAGATATCCAGCTACTTGAATGACAGGTCATTCTTTGTGCAAGCAGAGGATGGTGCGTCATCACAACACAACACCTGCCGTGGCGTACTACAAGGCGGAGTCTTGAGCCCCACTCTGTTTAACCTTTTGCTCATCGACCTGGTTAATACCCTTCCGCAATCCGTCCATGCGTCGATCTATCCAGAGGATATATACATTTGATCATTAGGAGTGACACGTCCTCAGGTGCGTGCCAGACTCCAAAAAGCCACACTAACATCAGGTTATCTTCGAGCATGAAGTCTGGAGGTGTCGGTTCTCCGAGAAGTGCTCTATGTTCGCTTTCACTCGCAAAGCGATGAGACCGTACGTTGTCAGAATTAATGGACAGCCTATTGCATACGAGAAGACGCACCGTTTTCTAGGAGTGATGATAGATCGAGACCTCTCTTGAAGTCCTCGTCTCCTACCTAAAAAGTGATATAATCATGATAACCCATTTGCTTAGATTTCTTGCAGGTAATTAAGTCATGGGGTGCGTCTGTGAGTGCGATGCTCCAACTCTATAACGCACTGTTCCTGCTTCTCCTACGCTATAGCTTACCTGTACTGGGTGGGACTGGTAAGACTATAACCTCCTGGCACTCCGGTCTGTGCAAGGTCAAGCTTTGCGAATATGTCTTGGCCTTCCTAGGTGTACATTCGCGGCAGCAACAATAGTCACCGCGCAGGACCACTCCATCACGTATGTTGAAGTCGACGCTTTAAGGATGTACATCAGGCACTTCGCCCGACTTCCATCGCATCGTCTCGCCTCCCTTCCTGCCGCTCGACCTCGTTCAGCGTTTAGCAGGATTATTGCTGCCAACCATAGAACTTTGCTGTCAACCTTCACACCTGCAGCACGACCATCTCTACCGCCGTGGTGCCTGCATCCACTCCAGGCCCTTCTTGTCATTCCCGGAATCAAAAAGAAAACGGAGATGTCATCTTTCGCCCCCAAGCAAACCATGCCCTAATTCCTGCATGACAAGCACAAAGGACGCATCCAGGTTTACACGGACGGTTCTGTCTCCTCTAAAAGTTCAGCTGGAGCAGTGGTGATTCCCACAGAGTCTGTCACCCTCAAGTTCAAGACATCTCACATTACATCATCGACGGCTGCAGAACTCGCAGCTATCCGTGCTGCTCTGGAGTTTATTGTTCTCAAATCACCACATTCATGGTCCACTCAAAGGCAGCTCTCCAGTGTCTGATGTCCCCTTTCAACCACGGACCAAATGTGCAACTAGTCGCAGACATCCGACTACTTCACTATCACGCAATCGACAAGGCGCACAACATCATCTACCAGTGGATACAGGGTCACTGCGAAATTTCGGGAAATCACAGTGCGGATGACGCTGCCCGGTCGGCCCACGATGGTGCCCATATTAAACCAATACCACTGTCAAGAACAGATGCAGCCACAAGTCTTCCTTCCCTCGCACGCGAGCTTATGGAGACTTTCTGGAACACCAGTGAATTCACTAACGCACGTATCCACAGATTGAATCCTCGTCTGCAACTCCGTCTTCCACTAGGGTTACCACGAGCGGAAGCAACACTTCTGTGCCGCCTGTGGCTTGGCGTGCCATTCCCGAACACCTAGACCTTCCGCATTGGAATGGCCGGCAGCCCTACTTGCGACACCTGCGGCTCATCAGGTGTCGTTGTTATCAGCATTACATTTGTGAATACAATTTCGTTGCTGCTGTTCAAAGTTTATCGCACCTATCAGATGAGAAAAGCATGAGTGTCTGTTTGTATCGACATGGCTAAAAATAGCCAGGACATTAAAATCTGCACAGACGTTAGCCCTAATTCAGGTTAAAATACCGTTTTCTTTGAGTGGAAAACGCTCACTTTTGCAACCGCTACCATCTTTACATTGTAGTTACCGACTTGAGCCTCGCAATTTCGCATGGTCGGATTCCATTCAGGCACGCATTTTCACTCTCGTTTTGCATCCTTTCCGACACAGTCTGTAGCATGAAATTACGAAAAAGAAAAGTGGCGCTACGCTGAGGAAAGAACAACGACGAAAGGAAAGCGCTGTCGGCGCTGTGCATGCCGAAGCGGGAGATTGCCCCGCTTATCGTGCCTGCTGGCTTCGCAGGGACCACCGGTCGGGGCTCGCGTCAATGTTTAACGCCCACCGAGGTGCTTTCGGGAACAGTAATGGCCGCCGTTTATTTCTGCGCGCTGAACGACTCTCGCCATGCAGAGAATGCGCACATTTTGAGAAGCACGAAGCACGCGACTGCGTCGCCTCTGCCGCAGTGCATCGAGCTTGCTCGTTCCCGTGAGGCATTAAAATTGCTTCTGCACAATCTCTTGCCCGGCGGGCTTCCTTCTTCTAGTTTCTTTGTTTAATCAGCGTTTGCGTCGCTTGTAACTGTTTGTAATGACTCTCTTTGCTTTCTTTCGTTAGCTTTTAGCATGGCGTGAAATGGTAAATAACGTTATATATGCTTTTTTTTTTATAAACGCACTTTCTCTTTTTTTAAGTCGCTGATCAAGATCTGTGTTTTAGGTAGGTTCTGTTCGCAGTTCCAGATTTATATTCACATTGAAAGTGCTTTCTCTGAGTTATGCGCTAATGGCAAGAACAGCACAGTAAAACGGAAGCCAATGCTCAGACGTTACCGCTGTATAGCTGCGGTCGTATTGTTTCAGGTTGCAACCTTGTCATAGTTTTTGCTACGCGAGAGATGTATACCGGACGCTATAGATGACAATACGCGAACGCGTTTGCTTGTGTTAAGTGTAATAATTACGCGAGTGGACGCATATACATAGCAAGGCATATATATATATATTGACGCCGACGTTAGGACTACTAAATGTAAATGTTTTAAGCATGTATGGCAGAACACGCACACTCTGATGTCGTAGTGTAATCACCGAGTTACTTTGTTGCATGCGTACTTCATTATAGAGAACGAGTTGTACTCGACACATCAGGTAATATGTCACTGAAATAGTGTATCCAAAGGCATATGAAGTTATTCACAACGTTGATGAAAAATGATTAGTTTGGTTGTCATCACCGTATTTGCGCATCAACTTCGGTTAAAGAGCGATGATACTAACTTAAGGCTACGCTTGAAACATATGCGTCACCGACAATTTATTCGGAACAACTCAGCGGCCTGGCATGCCCATATTACGTGTCATCTCTTGGAGCGCTGAATATGGCTGTTTTACTTGCGGTAAGATTGCGTCACATAGCGATCGTTCCGGTGAGACGATAGGCATAGCGATACCGCCATCGCTCTGCTATGCGTTTCAAACTAAACTTGCATGGACAAACAACTACTACTGCCTCATTTTCCACGATAGCGTTTTCTCAATCTAGAGAGGGAGCTAAAGCTTGGATAGAGAAAAAAAAGGTTTAAAAAAAGAACAAAAAAAAGACGCAGTCTTTCTAATCGTGTTAACAGGATGGTGCAATAATCGATGTGGTTACACTTTGTGAAATATTTGCTTTCTTTTCTTTCCCAAAGAAGTTCTACGGAGAGATAGACAAAAATGGATAGGGAAAACATGGAGAAAGAAAAGAATAAGGTGAGTTAGCACTCGCGTTGGGCGTTTTAAGCGATAGGAATAGCAACGTCCTTTATTGACATTGCTTTCACGTTCACTTCGTTTCACATCAGCAAACACGTTCATTTATTCTCTCCTCTAATCTTTTATAATGTATTAGCGTCTGCTTGTTTCTCGGTTGGTGTGATCGAGCTACCGGCGTTGTCGCGAAGTGAGCGCCGCCAGGAATTTGCAAATGACGCGGTCGGAGAGGCGGGCACGAAAGGGCGCTGGCCACCGCCGTTGTCGAGTTGCTATCGCCATCACCGAAAGCACCCACTCGAGCTTCCGACACTCTCGCTTGGGCAACGAGGACGACGCACCGGAGAGCGAGCCCCGATGGCCGAAAGGGGAGGACCGGGTGCGGCGGCGCGCCTTCTCTTGCTGCGCGGTGTCAGCCTCGCTGGCGCGCGAGCCCGGGCTCGCGCGACGGTGTTGCGGCCGCCCCGGGACCAGGATGAATGGGGCGTCTTGTTTCCGTGCCCACTCCGATCTGCTCTAATGCGCGATAGATGACGGCTCCGCTCGCCGGCGGCACGGCGGCGTGGCGACCTTATTGGCGCAGTTCCCGGACCAGGCAGCCTTCGCTGTTGTTTTTTTTGTTTTTTTTTTTGCTCGGGGTCGGATAGATGTCCCCTCCCTCTTCTCGGAGGCTTCGGGTTCGCTGGTCGCGAAACTACCCGCCGCCGCCCACCACTGATCTCGGAGATTCGTCTCGTGTTGCGTATGCCCCGTTCGCCCATCGCCGTTTGTCTCCTCTTTCCTAGCCTCGTGGAGCGGGAGCCGATGAAGGCCTCTGCGTCGTAGGATTTGCTGAAACGGCGAGGCCGTACTCCCCTTCTTCCTGCCTGCCGTTGTGTATACGGCTTTGTTTTCTTGTCGTTTCCTCCTTGACTCTCGCCGATGCTCCGCGCGTCCGCGCGTTATTTCTGCGCTTTTATCGCGCGCCGGGTGTGTCCCGCTTGCGCTGTCAGCTTGCCGACCTGCGTTATCAGTGCGGTCGAAGCGTGGCGAAGACGGAAGGCGGGAATAGCAGAGAGTCGTTTCGAAGAAACGTCGATATCCGCAGCCGACATTTCGTGCGCCTCGAAAATCTCACAAAAAGGCAAGGCAATACCTTACTTTGCCTTTTGTTGCTCTTAACCTCAAGAAGCTTTTTGTCGTGCTCTATGGTTTTGTTCCATGAGCTAGACTTTTCTCTCAGCGCCTGTGAATTCGAGCAATAACTCACAATCTTCAGTGGAAGGAGAGCATTATAGATGGTGCCTTGGGAGCAAAGTGCTACCGTAATTTATCCGCAACTTTGCTCTCTGTATATAAAGGAAAAAAAGACGGCGGGGGGGGGGGGGGGAGGCGAAAGAACAAAGGAGACTTCGCTAAGCCAGACAGTTAAAGTCGAGTGTCATAGACATCATCCAAGTACCACAAACTTTCCGGTTGGACTGGTAATAATTACTTTCTGCGCAAGTTGGCAGCTAAAATGTTCACGCTCTAGCGCCTTCCGCGAAAGTTTTCCAGCGGCAAATGAGTTGCTTCTGTTTGTTCAGTGTCGTCCACACGTTTAGTCGGGATTTTTTTCTTTTCTTTTGGATGTTGAACACCCAAATCAGCCAGTGCGAAACGCAAAGAGAAATAATCTTCCGCTTAAAGGAGGAGCGCCAGTGTCTTCGGCCACTATAAAGCGCCGTTGTGCTGAGCGGAAAAGCATTTCTCACCTCGGCTAAATTGGGAGTGGTACTGGAAGAGGCCTTACGATTAACTCGAGGCGGCGGAAAAAAGAAGGCAAAGAAAATAACAACAACGGGTGAACTACCGAAAGTGGAATGATTCGATGCAGGATAAAACGTGGAAGAGAGGGTGCAGGAATGTGGAACCGCAAAACGTCTGCGCGCCGACACGCGAGCAAAGAAACGCGGCCGGTCGAAGAACCTTTCTTCCGCTTTTTTCTTCCCTCTGAGCGGAGCAGCTACGAGGCCGAGGCGCGGGCGACCCATCAGCGCGAGATCAAAAGATCATTAAGGCCGGCCTGCCAAATGAAGATGGAGCACGCACACTTGGGTGCGGGAACGACGCGGGCGGCGGCCGAAGGTGCCCCGACCCTCTCGCACTGCGCGCAAGAAAGAAGATCCGTTGTGTCCTCCAGGTCGCCGTGGCACCGCGGGGTGCGCGCGCGCAGTTATCGGTTGCCACCCCCTCTCCGAATCCGGGCCCATTTGATAAGAAGCGCCAAACGGGCGCTCCCCTCTGGCACCCTCGGGTCGCGTGGAGGGGTGGCGAAGAAGGGGTGAGTGGGAAGGGGGCGGGGGTCTCTATTTTAATGAAGGCCGTGCGAGGTGGAAATCGGTGCTCGAGTGCCCTAATGGGTGGCCGCCTTACGGAATGGGCCCACGGGCTGTTTCCGGGTTTCCGCGGCGTCGCCAGTTACCCCAGGAGAAGGAGGGCTCGCCTTCGCGACACCCACTGATGCCGGCCGCGGTGTGCGACTGGGTTCGCCGCGTACTTATCGCGCCCGTGCGGGCACCTACTGACCGTACGAAGATGCATGCTGCGCACTCATATGCGTCGTTCTGCCAAAGAAAATGCGCGCTCTTCATGCGGATCGCTGCCTAGCTTCGGCGAGGCGGAGACAGTGATCCCTGATCACTTTCTGTCTTGATCATATCACTTTGAGCATATCCAGCACGCCCGAGGTCACGTCAGCGATCCGTGAACTTGCATTTAACAGCGACAGCAGTTCATGTAGTCAAAAAGGAACTAGGGCTCTGCGTGAGCATTCCTGCGTGAACTCGTGCAGTGTGCCCCGAGGCTTCAATAAAATCCATAAATGTTATTCTTTTTTCAACGCAATCACCAGGCGCTCTTGCAGCCAGGACTTATTCATTATATGCTGCTTCTATGCCTGCACTTGATTTCATTTTTATTATTTATTGTTATTACTTTATTAGTATTTTTCTTGTCCCTTTCATGCAATCTCATTCCTGTTCTCTTCTTTTATGAAGTTGTTGCTGTAGATGGAAAGACTGAGGTATATTATACATATTACATTTCTCACTGTTAAAGCGCAAAAAAAAAGAACAACAATGACAAACTGAGAAAAGATAAAGTAAGGTTCTTCAATGAGTTCAATCAATACCAAGCAGGTTTCTATAAGGCTTCACAAATGCCAGGTGCTCTTTACAAGTTTTAACGTTTAATGATCCTCTATGTACTAACATGAATAAAAGGGTCAGACACAAAGCTTTGTGTGCCATCATGATCCACAGTTCAGAACGTAAAAGCCACTTTTGCAAATATTCACAAGTGGATTCTTGTTTATACACGATGTCAGATTCACTCGTTTTCATGTGGACTCATCCTTGTATGCATTCCCGTGGACTAAAAAAAAAACCTTTGGAATAACGTTTGTTTCAGGCTTGGATTGAACTCGGACTCACACAGTCACCGATTCACTGGAACTCACACAAACTCAAACTTACGGCCATTCACACTAACCAAAGCGCCAACCCAATGAGACTTACTCTGACTCACTCACTGCCACGTCGACAATTACTCGGGCTCTCTCGGACTGACTCATAGTCAGACCCACTCAGACTTACTGCAGTTCCTCAGATTCAGACTCACGGTTGGATCTGAGTTACTCAACTCATGAGTGCGTTTGCCGACCTCTTCAAACTAGTTCACTTTTCTTTTTCTCAGTTTATTTGCAATTCACAACGTTACTAATAGAGGGTCATGCGGTGACAGTGGCCGTGGAGGATACGAAATCCATAAGTCACAGATGCTAGCGGAAATGTCTTGATTATAGAAACAGCTGAATACGACGTACATTGCCAAACCTGACAAAGCATTTGAAATCCAAATTTTTGCATAATAGAGCGACGGTGGTGAAAGGTCTCAGTGGAACTAGGACCACAGCATCATATCCTAGTTCGTAGAAGACGGGCGTATAGGTTCCACTTGTATTCGTCACTTTTTCCTTCGACTCTTACAAAAGTGCCTACTTTGCAAGGCGTATGAACTTGGAACCATATCTGGGCGGACAGTGACGGGTCGAAAACCGGATTGCTGCTTCTCCAAGTGGTCACTGTGGAGCCTCCACGCCGTGTACGCAGCTGATGGCGAAGGCGCCGCATGCGATGGGATCGCGTCCACAGGGTCCGCTTTGCAAGGGGGCTTTCAGCGCCAGCATAAAGTGCTTGCGAGAGCACGCGGAAGCCGTATAAAGTTACGACGCTACACCAGTCTTGGCGGCAGCCCCCACTCGCTCGACCAGTTACGAGCGACACCATTCGGCGCATGCAGTCGCCCAGAGCGCGCACACTGTCCCGGCTGAGACGACGTCGTCGTTTCTGCTTTGCCTCGGCCGAGAAAAGTAGTGTGGCGTGCGACGCAGTCCTCGCGGGCTTCTTCGAAGTGTCCATTGGCGCCGCTCGGTCGTCACAGGCCCATCAGCACGCGCCGAGGGGCTATACGGGCTATACCAGAATACGGCCGCCGCTCGGCCGGGGCTCTTACGCGGGCCCTTCAGAGTTGGTAATCCGCGTCCGTTAATCCTCTTCTCTTAGTTGCACCCCCCCCCCCCCGAGCTTTCTGATGCTATTGTTATCTTAATTGTGCACTTCTCTCGCTTCGCAGCTGCCTGCTATTTGTTTTATTCTCTATTTCTCTATCATCTCCATCGTGTGCTTGTTGCCCTTTTTACACGAAGCGGGACCACGGCTGGTCTCCCATAAGCAGAGAAGGGAACGGTGTCAGCGCAGCAGTGCAGCTTCTGTGCTTTCTTTTTATTTCTTACTCTTGGTCTCTTTTTAATTGGAGCTCTTGTCTTCCTTGTCAGCTTTTGTTAAACGGAATTTCCGATAAATGCCTCCTGCGCATGGGAACGAGCTGCTCAGTTTTCAGGTTTTAGTTCCTTTCAGCCATCTGCTCTCGTGTATCTTCTCCCGTATCTTTGCTACCGTGAGAAGGAGGAGCTTCTTCTAAGGGCTCTGCGTTTTGTAAGGTGTCTTTTCATTTTTCCCGAGTTCGTGCCATTTTAAATGAAACAGATCGTGTTCGCATGGCTTGACTCGATCTTGAGTAGAAAGGTCTCGTTTTATTCCATGCTGTTTGTTTTGAAAAAGCCATCAAAGAAAGACAATGCAAAAAGTTAGTTTTTTCGTGCTCTTAACACCCTCCTTTCATTTTGCTCGTGACCAAATCCAAGATTTCACTGTCGTACGTCTCTAATCGAAATCTGAACAAACAGAAAATGCTTCCCGGCAGCCGTGTTTACAAAAAGAAAGACATCAAAGTGAGCTGGTGATCATGCTGGCGGAAGCATTAGGAAATGACAACAAACGTATGACACCGCTTTCCAAAGAAAGACGAGTCCATTATCTTGCATCCCTACACTGTGCCTGAAGCAGTGGCATTTCAGAGACATTGAAGAAGGTCCTGTATGTGGGCTCAGCTGCCATCTTAACATTGCTCCCGAAATGTCCTCTGGTGACTCTCTCTTCAAGTTTCAATCACGTCAGAGAGATCGAGGCCAACTACGTATGTATTCTTATCGACTCCAGTGGCACAATATAAGTACTTCCTACAGTGCTATAGGGCCATCTGACTGCGGTCATGTAAACAGCAAACGGCCGCCTCTTACGCGGTAATGCTCGCCTGCGCGTATTCATGCCGCTGAAATAAACTGTATACTGGTGACTGTAAGCTTGAAAGCACCGCAACAACCCTGATAGATAATTATAATCAGCAGCATATAGGGACGGCCAGTCCACGCACCCAAGAGGCATGGTGACTTGCCTAGATGTGAGCTCTTGCACCGTGATTCATGCAACATCCGCCGTACTACACGTTGGTTCTCTGACCCGAGAATACGCCGCTGTTGCCGCCTGGAACATAACGATTTTCTCCTGCATCCGTTACTTGAGAAGCACCCGTCGTGGTTGCTTAGTGGCTATGGTGTTGGGCTGCTAAGCACGAAGTCCCGGGATCAAATCATGGCCGCGGCGGCCGCATTTCGATGGGAGCGAAATACGAAAACACCCGTGTGCTTAGATTTAGGTGCACGTTTAAGAACCCCACGTGGTCCAAGTTTCCGGAGTCCCCCACTGTGGCATGCCTCATAATCAGATCGTGGTTGGCACGTAAGACCCCATAATTTAATTTAATTACTTGAGAAGGAAAGAGAACTGGGCGAGTTGTTTTGCATCCACATTTACGGAAAAGTGACGGAAGGCGACATATCAATAAGAAACAGGATTGCTCTGTCTAACATTTGAGGCTCAATTTAACAAAAAAATTTTAAAGGACGCTTAAGCTTCGGCTTTAATAGTGGAACGCGATAGCATTCAAATATCCCTGACTGCTTCGCACGCTTCCCGGCAACTGCAGCTGATGTAACCGTAATGTTTAGCGGGAAACGCTGGCTGAGAACGGTACGCACGAAGGCGGGTGGGCGGGCTTTCTGGTAGAAATGCGACCTCTTGCATGAGCCGCAGATGCGTGAAGTCGAGCGCCTTCTGGGTTGTGTTGTTGCAAGGAATCGAGTGCAGCGCGCCGCTCTATGAATGGTAGAAACGCTGGAAAAGGGTTTATGTACGAGTCTCCGTGTAACAGAATTGTTTTCTGGCGTATTCAAATTACAATCCGACGCTATCGTGTCTATAGGTTTTGTTTAGGTTGTACTTTACAATTTGTCTGACGAATCTTACTTTGACGAATTCAGTTAGTTCTGTAACGCCTCTGCACCACGCAGAGGGCCTGCGTGGTTCCGGTTCGGTATGATTTTTCGCTTAACGACGTCCGATGCAAGGCGCTGGCACCGAATTCTCAGCTGGTGCCAGCGCGCACCAACCGTCACTAAAGGCTCAGTACAAAAGTTGATTCTCCCCCCCTCTCTCTCTGGCACCGAATTTTATGCGACACGGGCCCTTAATGCTATCGCGTTAAAATGCGCACAGTATACCCTGCGGGTTATCATCATCATCATCATCATCAGCCTGGTTACGCCCACTGCAGGGCAAAGGCCTCTCCCATATTTCTCCAACAACCCCGGTCATGTACTAATTGTGTCCATGCCGTCCCTGCAAACTTCTTAATCTCATCCGCCCACCTAACTTTCTGTCGTCCCCTGCTACGCTTCCCTTCCCTTGGAATCCAGTCCGTAACCCTTAAGGACCATCGGTTATCTTCCCTCCTCATTACATGTCCTGCCCATGCCCATTTCTTTTTCTTGATTTCAACTAAGATGTCATTAACTCGCGTTTGTTCCCTCGCCCAATCTGCTCTTTTCTTATCCCTTAACGTTACACCTATCATTCTTCTTTCCATAGCTCGTTGCGTCGTCCTCAATTTGAGTAGAACCCTTTTCGTAAGCCTCCATGTTTCTGCCCCGTAGGTGAGTACTGGTAAGACACAGCTATTATACACTTTTCTCTTGAGGGATAATGGCAACCTGCTGTTCATGATCTGAAAATGCCTGCCAAACGCACCCCAGCCCATTCTTATTCTTCTGATTATTTCTGTCTCATGATCCGGATCCGCAGTCACTACCTGCCCTAAGTAGATGTATTCCCTTACGACTTCCAGTGCCTCGCTGCCTATTGTAAACTGCCGTTCTCTTCCGAGACTGTTAAACATTACTTTAGTTTTCTGCAGATTAATTTTTAGACCCACTCTTCTGCTTTGCCTCTCCAGGTCAGTGAGCATGCATTGCAGTTGGTCCCCTGAGTTACTAAGCAAGGCAATATCATCAGCGAATCGCAAGTTACTAAGGTATTCTCCATTAACTTTTATCCCCATTTCTTCCCAATCCAGGTCTCTGAATACCTCCTCTAAACACGCTGTGAATAGCATTGGAGAGATCGTATCTCCCTGCCTGACGCCTTTCTTTATTGGGATTTTGTTGCTTTCTTTATGGAGGACTATGGTGGCTGTGGAGCCGCTATAGATATTTTTCAGTATTTTTACATATGGCTCGTCTACACCCTGATTCCGTAATGCCTCCATGACTGCTGAGGTTTCGACAGAATCAAATGCTTTCTCGTAATCAATGAAAGCTATATATAATGGTTGGTTATATTCCGCACATTTCTCTATCACCTGATTGATAGTGTGAATATGATCTATTGTTGAGTAGCCTTTGCGGAATCCTGCCTGGTCCTTTGCTTGACAGAAGTCCAAGGTGTTCCTGATTCTATTTGCGATTACCTTAGTAAATAGTTTGTAGGCAACGGATAGTAAGCTGATTGGTCTATAATTTTTCAAGTCTTTGGCGTCCCCTTTCTTATGAATTAGGATTATGTTAGCATTTTTCCAAGATTCCGGTACGCTCGACGTTATGAGGCATTGCGTATACAGGGTGGCCAGTTTCTCTAGAACAATCTGCCCACCATCCTTCAACAAATCTGCTGTTACCTGATCTTCCCCAGCTGCCTTCCCCCTTTGCATATCTACCAAGGCTTTCTTTACTTCTTCCGGCGTTACCTGTGGGATTTCGAATTCCTCTAGACTATTTTCTCTTCCATTATTATTTTCTCTTCCATATTATCGTCGTGGGTGGCACTGGTACTGTACAAATCTCTATAGAACTCCTCAGCCACCTGTACTATCTCATTCATATTAGTAATGATATTGCCGGCTTTGTCTCTTAACGCATACATCTGATTCTTGCCAATTCCTAGTTTCTTCTTCACTGCTTTTAGGCTTCCTCCCTTCCTGAGAGCATGTTCAATTCTATCCATATTATACTTCCTTATGTCAGCTGTCTTACGCTTGTTGACCGTGTTGGTTATACCGTGATGTAACTTGAGACATCTTATCCTAAGTACGGAGAAGCGGGCAGTTTGGTAGTGATCCATTCTAAGTCGTACGTGAACGAACGAAGAGGACGAAGGAAGAACACAGGTGGAGTGGCGTCTATCAATTGACAGACAACGGTCGTCCTGTGTGCTTCCCTAGTCGGCCTCGTCAGTCCACGCCCTGCTTACAAAGGATCTTCTTATTCTTTTTGATGACAGGACAGAAACATATTTATAAATAATGTGCGCATAATTTTAACAAAATTTAATGGTTAGAACGTTCATATGTTACATACTTTGTCACCTACCGCTCCGTTTCGTTCAGGGATGGGTCGCGTTGTTAAAAAGTACTGTGTGACCACACGAACAGCGAGTCAGGTGGTGTTGCAGCAGACGTTTGAGATATGGTCTTACGAACACATCAATTTCTGGTGGATATCTCTTGATGTACCGTGGCCGGCCGCGTTTGTTGCTCACTATGTGTCACGTTTGGTTTACGAATGGGGAAGACCGAAGCACAGGAGTCAACCTGCTTCTGAAAGCACGAAGAAGAACGGCAAAACTGCAGAAAGAAGCCGAAATATAGACAGCACATTGCGATGTTTACTCACAGAACTCTATCATTTGTGTGTGCCCGCTCTCTGCTACTGTATGCTGAGGAGTCACATATAGCTTTGTTGCGTGCTGAAGCAATACCTTGGTATATTAGCGTAATAAAACTAAAACCACGAAAACGGAGACGAGCACTCCGGCTGTCTGATTACGGGATCTGCGGCTTTAATTCACTTAAGTAGCATGTAAAACCTACTAGCCCAAGAGCTAGTAGTTTTCTAGCGTACTACTCTCAATATTATGAAACTTGAACGTTTAGCCAAGCTGAAGTTTCATTGTAGAATCAATATACTCCTCGGAACTCACCCAAAAATAATCAACTTACGCGATTCTTATATGTATAAGCACGAAAATCCAACAACGCCAAACGAATTGCGAGTGATTTGAATTTTTTTTACGCCAGAATGTGATAACTTAAGTCAAAGGCGGATCTAAGGTACCCTCTAGGGAAATAAAGAAGGGGGATGGGTTTATACTACACTCAGTTTTGACAGCGCTAAAGTGCCGGCATGTCGCCGGCGGAGATGGGGATAGACGGAGATAGGGCCTACTCTTTTGGGTCCACCAGTGACCTAAGTTGGGAAAGTTGTAATCTACGAACAAAAGTGAATGAAAGGACAACTACTGCATAATAAGCAGTGTGGTGATATTCCGGTTAACTATGCTGTTTTACCACTTTCTGCTTCATTCAATGATTGTGCAAAATATATGCACCACCATGCTGTTCAAGTGGCTACAAGAGCAGTTGCTGAAAACTGTGGTTTTAGTCGATAGACAATTTTTTGCTGTTGACGTCGTGAATTGCGCTGGGAGCTATCTGGTGACATGCTTACTGCCGGCCTCTTTCGCTTTTCGCAAGCCTCCGGTTCTCAAATTTCTGCTGAGTGATCAGTCAGCGACTGCCTTGGCTCCGGTGCTTTAATGTGGTGGGTAGCCCAGATGCACACTGATATCACTTGACAATTTCTCATAAATTCAATGAGAATGACCGATCATCGTCGGTGACTCAGTTGCGCCGGGGACATGATAAGAGCCACATATTCACTTCCACATGCAGCGTGCCGCCTACTTTAATTTGAATTCTGAACTTGCTTGCATCGTGAATTCGTTTTCCTTTTTTTCAGGACTTGTTTCTCTTCGTGTTAGAGAACGTTTATGTTGGCGTTTAGAGTTTCAACTCTTCGCACTCTAACGCCAAGCTAGCGAGTAGTGCCTTAAAGATAGTTTCTGCTCTTTATGGAGACATAATCTACAGTAGCAAAACAAAAAAAAGATTCACACACCAAAAGAATGTTTCGCGATTGACCAGCTCGCGAGTAACAGGTTGTATGTCGAGACAGAGTGCCAATGATAGCGAAAAAGGTCAAATTAACAATAAAAATTCGTAAAGTTAGGCGTTTGGGTTAGGCCTCTCCCCCCTTCACCTTATATTCATAGAACTAATTTTTGGTAACGGTGTTTCCTCATTGGGCGCTCAAGCGACAGCCGCTCACGATAGCTACCGGTGAAATAGTGAGAGCGTCACCACTGCGAAGCCCAAGCCCAAATAGCAGTTGCGAAAGAGAATTTTTATGAATACGGGCCCTGTAAGCCAGCTTGTCTTTTTGCTAGGAGAACACACGCCTGTATAAATCTTCTTGTCTGCTGTCATGCTGATTGAAGTTTGTGGTTTGCTTTCTTGCAGTTGATGGTGTCTACATCAGTAGCCCACTGTCCCACCACCAACCCCGTGTCTACTGTCTGCTAACACTGTGAGTATTTGATTCATGTACGCGAGTCAAATTTTGTTCCTCGACCATTCTTCCAATAGACTAAACAAAAAGCCTAAAATTAGTTTGGCGAATCCTGGCAAGATGGGCTGGTCACAATGTTGGCCACGTGTGCTGAGAGTTGACGTAGCGTGAGATGCGCAACATTTACACAAGAAACAGACATCGACTGCGTTGAAATAAAAAAAGAAAGACTGACAGATTGATCTGAACACGCTCACTGACACGCATGCCATTAAGAATGATGGCGTGAGAGTGTCGGCATTCTAATGTCTTCCACGATGCAGGTAAACAAAGGTAGTCAACGATGTTGACGGCTCACGCCATGCAGTGAGTGCTTTTCGGGATACATCCAGGCACATGACATCTTCTTGCATAGACGAGTTAATTTTTTTTTTCAGCGTTCGCGCACCTGTTTTCGGACAAATCATTTTGTCTCTGAATTCTTTTCTCTGCCTGCCCAGCAGCTGTGAGAAGCAACCATGAGAATTCGATTGCGCAGGGACATTTCTTCTGTTGAAAATGTATGCAATTTTAGACAGTTTAAACATCGCTAACTAAAATCCAGAACTCCCTCTAAAGTGTCCTTTAAGGCTGATTTGTTATAAGCAAGTAAAATTTAGTCTGACCGTAATTTCGGTCGGACTATGGCCAGCGCAGCGGAGTATAGCCAGCGCAGCGCAGCTGACCATACTCTACGTGTACTTTCGGCGTCAAAAGTTTGCGGTGCGCGAATTCTCAGAAGCTGAATATTTGCAAAGCCTGAGCACGTTGCCCGGTACTCGGTTTTCCAGCCTGTATACTAGTATATGTGAACAACATAGTGTCGCGCTCTTACTAGCTACGATCAAAGACTACTGAAAAAGGCAGTGTTCTCGCAGATCCCGCGGTCCGTAAATTTTTGACGCCAACATTGCTGTATCGGCATAGTCCCGTCGTGGGGTACCAGATGTACTCGCCTGCGCTTGAGCGGAGTATTATTGCTGTGTCACAAATAATTTTCTTTCTCAATAAAACTACTTGTATAACATAGAATATATTTCCAAATCGTTTGAAAAGACTACAGCTTTACTTAGCAATCTACAAACGCAATTGCGCGGACCTGTTAGGTGAATTGATTTATTACGCGTAATTCACCGAATCGATGCACCTGATCACACTTTAGAGGAGTGGAGTTGCTGTGCTCAGTGGCGCTTATGTGCCATCGGTCTACTTTAGTTTCGTCTTGCTGACCTATTCGAGTGATAGCGCATCTGCGGCGAATTATATTAGTGGCTTCACAGTCACTGCAACCTCGAGCATTTCGCACTTCATCTTAATGTAGTAGTAGTAGTAGTAGAGGCAATGTAGATAACGCCGCGTTAAACTCAGAAGAAAGGGATGCCCTTGACCGACGTTTCTGAATATAAGATATAGAGTAGCGTCTAGAGCTCTAATTTGTATTAAGACATCTGTTGATTTTCACTTCTCCAACATATAAAATGCTCTGGATTGCTGGAAATTCATTTGCATTTGCTCTGAACTTTCTTGATAATTTTTATTTGCGTTCTTTCTTTTTTTCTGGATATGCCAATCGCAAGCGTAACAGGCAGAAAATTTAGAGATGATTACTGTAATAAAGTTTAGTTCGCAGACAGAAATACGAAACAATTATTGTTATAGTTAAACATGTATTTTACGTTAATGCGTACCATGCATGCACAAAACATGGTACGCGAGCGTTCTTGTATTCCACCTCCAGGAATGTGGACGAGAATTGCAGCCTAGCAGAATGCCATAGACAGTGAGCCACCGTAGTAATCATAACATTTGTCTTTCTGTTGGGCGTACAAGAACACACGTGCGAGACGAAACACGGACGTGGCAGTACGACCGTATACAGCTCGAGCAAGTTTGTTTCGTGTAAAGTCGGTCGCACAGGAAACGAAAGCGCACAGATGACATTTCCAACTTCCTGAAAGTGCGGAACTTCCGCTTCGTAAGCAGCAGCCTCTCGTGGCCCATTTCAACTCCACTGTTGTAATATCCGTTCGCCAGCGCAATGCTTAAAAAAAGAAAAACACTACGCGGTGATTTTCTATGGTTTGTGTTTCTGCTGAGCATTCACGACGCTTCTACAACAAACAGTCGGGCCTTCAGCTATCGCAGCTTCACCGTTAGATGCAGCATATAGCGGATGCAGAATTTTTGCGACGTCGATGACAGCGCTTTTCTCTTCGCAATTTTCTCTGTGCATCGTTTTAAATAACAAATTAAATGTCCGACGCTCCTTAAAGGACGAAAACTTCAATATCTCTATTAAAAACTAAGGTGATCCATACACACTATAAACGACAGTACAATAAGATCATGTGAGTCATATAGAATGCCACAAGGGTTTTATCGGGCATATGGATTTTTATTCAGAGAAGGGTATATTAAAATCAGTTTAAAAAGATCTGAGGACACCCAAGCACTTCTTATGAGTTATGAATGCGAAAGCATTAACGTCCAATTGAACAGCACTGCCAGCGCCTCCTAGACAGCACAATAGCTATGCACTTCGATCCACGGCTGAGTAGACTATGAATGTGATCACTTCGATCCACGACATCATGCTACCTTGTCCGACAGCCATAGAATCTAATGGGGATGCTCCCGAGTAAGTCGCGGTGATTTTGACGTTACCGCTATCGTCACGCAGGGCTTCTGTCCAAATAGCATCAGGTTATTCATAAAGCACAGCGCATAGGCCTGATATCACTCTGCTCCGGTGAGGAGCGTTTGTGCCAAGAGCGAGAGTGAGGGTGACGTGCCGTCGCGGCGATGCCCTCTCCCCTCACGCAGCACCTGGCGCGCTAATGCCGCAGCGCGTGTCCCCCCTTTCGCCTGCTCTGCTCAGTCGAAGCGCTGCTCGCTGCATGGAGTCGCTGCCAATGGGAACTCCATCGAGGCGCTCACGACATGGCATCTCAGTGAATGGTTTTGCGAGTTTAGGTGCCGTTTCGCTGCTGCAAACGACAGACGCTGGCGTTTTCGCTCAATGGGCCATTTCATGTTTTCGCGTCAATGATGAACGCAGGACATTTAGAGCGAGCAGCAACGACATTTGGGCTATTGCGAACAAAATGTCCTTGTAATACGTTCTTGATAGGTTCAGAACTTGTTTTTAGAGACCAATGCTAGTAACAGGTCGTCACTGTAAAGTATTGGATTCCTACACAAGACAAGGTGGACAGTGAGAGAGAGAATGACATACGAGCAACAAAAAAAAGGGGGGGGGGGTCTTATGATGGAGCCGCCGCTAAATGAGAACATCAGAGTCTCATCGGAGAAACTGAGCACACTATTTAACACGTTTATTGCGCCAGTTTCCGAGCAGCAGAACGCAGAACAGCTGCACGACTGCGTTTGGCGCCGCATAACGAGATCGTTAACTTTGCGCCTAGGGCAAAGTACAGTGAAAAAAAAAACGAAAGAACATATCATAGTCGACTGTTAATATGAGAAAGTCTTTCGACGGAAACTTGTAGGCAGGTGCATTTACTTCGTAGGTTTTTGACAAGTATCGTCTCTATACTTGGTTTACCGAACATGGGGAAACGTAGCGGTGGCGTTTTTCATCAAAGTATGAAGAAGTTCGCGTCCTGTGAACTGTGCTTATAAAGGGCAGATGTTTTCGGCTGTCAAGACCCCTCTTAGTAGCAGTAGCAGTGTCGCTAAAGAAAATGAGAGCGAAAGAGAGAGAGAAGAAAGGGAACGGGCGACATCACGGTCAGCTCGCATTAAACCTCCTAGTTTACTAGACGAGTGCTCTAGGGTTTTGCGCCACGAGGACAACACCGCCCGCACGACCTAAGCGGAACTACTGCATTGGGTTCAGCTGATGTGCTTGTCAGCAGCTGCAAAGAGAGAGAGAGAGCACTCCTTAGCGGTAATGAGTGGTGCATCAACAATAACGCAAAGAGTGGTCTGAGGCTCAAGAGAAATCGAATAGGAAAACGGCAGTGAGGATACGTAAGTCTTGTGTGCTACCCTGAACCTGGGGAAGGGCATAAAGTGGCGAAAAGAGGGAAAGAAATGCACGCCCACGTGAAGGTTTACGTCGTGTATATAAATGGTCGCACAGATGTGCTGACTTGCGGAACTGTCGTATTGCTTTCGTTGCTTTCTGCGCCAACGAATCACGCGGCCATAGCCCAAGGACCGTTCTCTCTGATAACGGTCTCGAGCCCAGCCACATTTTTGCTTTCCTGAAAGAGCGGCGGTGTAAATCGTAACGGGAACAAAGGCACAGGAAGTCTTCAATAGTCTGTTCACTCCCAGAAGAGTAGCACATACGTAGGTGTGTCACTCATTCCAGTAAAGAAGAAGTGAGTCCTCGTAAATTGAGAGCTGCTCCTAAAATCAGCATCTTTTCTATTACCTTATTCGCTACTACGATTTCCCGCTGCCCGTAGTTTCTTATACAACCAAATTTAGTGAACGAATGGATCGTTGCATACAGATCCTCCTACAAAGCCTTCAATATATCTTCGTCGCGGCAGCGTGCTACACGTATATGCCTACTAGGTAGACAGCTGCACGACAAATCAATTTGCTGCGCAAAAAAAATAGGCCTCAACGGCTGTACTCAGCACTGCCATTTCTGTATAATCGCCTCGTAAACTAAATGGCACACGATTCAGCGCCACCAGAAAGTTGCCCTTTTCGCAGTAAGGCGCACTCGTACATCTCAAAGCCACGGTGTCAATTCCTCAAGAACGGTTACTGCTGCTGTGCTCTATCGTCGCCTCTGCTTCCCTTCGATGCATACGCAAAGGTCAGTGATCTGATCTAGTTATTGTTGATATGACATTTTGTGTCGGGAACAATATGCCTAACCGATCCTCAGTAAAGTAAGGTTCACACGACGAGCCGAACAGCTTGTTCAGTTCGCAGAGGAGCATGACGTGATTGGACTGCAGCCCATCTCGCCAGGAACAGCAAGCCCCTTCCGCTCTTGGGGCAGCGTTATTAGATGGCACTAAGCTAAGTCACGCTCGATATCGAAGGGAATCAGCAATTCCTGCCTGTCGTCTGAATTCACGTTAAAGAGTGCCTAAACGAAACAACACATTCAGCTCAGGTTATCTCTGCAACTTTTGTATAGCATACCACGTCCAAGACTGGCGGCTATTCTCCGAATTTTTCTCAAGGCAACACAGGTCTGGGCTTCTTGCCGGAGTTACGATGCGTGAGTGGTGCTTTTACGCTAAGAACCAGGGATGCTACAGCGGCGCACGCATTGTCTCAATGGCGACAAGCGCGCGGAAGAGCAATTCGAGAGTTTTTCCGGTTCTTTCCCTCACGTCGAAGGCTGGCCCCCGGGCAAGCACGTAGCGAGCAGTGCCTGCCCATTCGCGACAGCTGGTCCCATCACGGCACGGAGGGCGTCGACACTCTTGCTCCATGTTGCACACAGATGGCTGAACGTTGTTATGCGTGTGACATGTGAAAGTGCGCGTAATAATGTTCCGTTGTTTGTGAGCGACATTGCGTTGTCCCACGAGCCACTCGTCTCACGGACGTCGCTCTTCACGGTCAAGCGCGCGGGTCCGAGAGCGCGGCCACGGCGCAAGGAACGGCTCGCACACGCGCCGCTGAGTTCTCGATTCAGTTGTTGCTGCTGCTGGCACAATGGCGCCGAGATATTAGGGCGGGAGCGGTGCACTGAGCCGTCAGTTCCGGGCTGCTGCTGGCAGGCTCACAAAGCGGGAGGTGCTCAATTCTTCGTCGCTTGCAAGAGCCATGTTCGGTGCCATTTTTATTGTCAACTTGCCATCCAGTTTACGAGCGATAACATTCCTGCATCGGCTTCCTGCAGTACGCGTTCGTTGCCGCGCTGTCACCGATAATGAAGACATGAGGAGCAGGAGGGAAAAGGACGAACCATTCCGCGTGTCACCTGCCACTTCTATACGGAGGAGGCTCTAATAATGCGCTGCCTTCGCTTGCCTAAAGCGCCGCCTCTGGTGGTTGGAGCTGCGGCACTCCTGCTGAGTGAAGCTGCAAGTGACGCGTCCTTTCCTTCATGTCTGGCTGGCAAGGCCGTTTACTGGGCCGTCTTCTTACACTGTTTTTCTGCCCACAATTCATTTATTCCTGATCTGGGATCTTATTTTGTGAAGGCACTTTTCCTATAGTTCAATTCATATCTTATCCTCTCTCTGCCCAATGTCCGATCCTGGTAATAGCAGGGGCGTCGCTTCGTACGGGTCAATTACAAAGTGTAAGAAGAATGAAAAATGACGAAAATTACTGCAAAATACAGCTCTTTCTCGGTTACGGCCTCAGTGATGACTCGACCAGGGGCTGTATTTCGCAAGTATTATTTTAGTTCAATTCTATTTATTGCATATTATCCGGCGCGCTGAGTAACCGATGCGCGTGATAACAGGCGAGGAGGCCTACGAGCCAGTGATGAATGACGAAAAGAGTGGAAATTCAAATGGATCGTTGCCAGACATGGACCCAGGCGCCTGAGATCGCTTTCCGAGTAGTGTAAGGGCCAAAACTTTGTATTCACTTCCCCACAGCTTAAGCCACCATTTGTCTACGATCGCCAACTACATGACGCTGTGTATCACATAAGGGCCTCAAGTCCAACGCAGCACCGAGTTACTGAAGAGCCGGGACTACGCAATGATTCCAGTTCATTGCGCTTCCTTTTCGTACTTCGTCTGTGGTCAGAGCGGCGCTCAGCCCGTGTTATCACCGTGATCGGCCAGTCGAGTGAAATCAATCCTTAAATTATATTGGCCCAGTTTTCTGTACGTACGGCCGATCCATAAGGCGGTCACGCCCGAAATTATTTCGCCAACAGGCTGTCTCATACGCTCAGGAGAATAAGTAACATTTTGTACGTTGCTCAATATCTCGGTGCTTGTGGTGTTCTTCCGATACAATGTATGGGCTCTGTGTGCGCATGTGCGTCTCATGTCATGTATTGAAAGTAGGCGCAACATTGACAACAGTTGAGGAAGACCTACCGCGTTTTATCATGTGGTCGCTGTCATCAGGAACGCTTAACGTGCTCTTTAACGGCGCCAATTAATAGCAATTAACGGATTTCATCATATTTGTACATGCATCTACTCCCCTTTTACATACTAGTACCTTTCGCTGACATCGACCTTTATGCGCCAGCTGTTAGTGCCAGAAGTAAGAAATCAAGAGGACGAGAATATCCGCTTTCCTACTCGGTGGTAGGGGAAACAAAAAGGCAGAAAGGAAGATAAAAAAGGGTGAGGGGGAGAGGCGCACATGTGCTCGAAAGAAATGACGCTACAGTCTCAAAGGTTTCTGTAAAACATACCTGAAGTTCAAAAGGGCAAAAAGTACACCGTCTTCGTCTCGTTGTGCTATAACATCCAGACCGTCTATTTGAGAACTTACACGCTGTCGTACACCAGTGAGTAGACTGCTTCCTTTTCTTCCACTTACAGAGGGGCGCGCGTATAAGATGGGAATTCTTTTCCGGTACGACGGCAAAGTATGCCCTAGCTCTTTATAGACAAAACATGCATAAGCAGACGCCCTCGGCAACCCAGTAGTGGAGCCCGCTGACGCTTAGCGCGCTGTTGTGTCGGTGCGATTTTACTCTTTCTTAGTTTACCGCGTGCAGTGTGAAGTAAATCATACTTTTTTTTTATTTTTTGGTTTGGTGTCATGAAGTCTCTGGTCGCCTTGACCAGCATGATATGATGTCACATACAGGAATTTGTGGCTAGTGATAGATATACAATACATCTTCAGCGCCATGGTGGCCCGTACTGACATATCAGTTCGTACGCTGCAAGCAGGAGTTCACATGAACGTCCTCACGCCAATCATCGCAGTTATCATTAGCTAGAGTTGTTTGTACGTAAAGCAGAGTTCTCGTAAATGGAAATCGTGAATTCCGCCCTGCTTCTGCCGACAACCGCAGGCCGCGTTGGTCTAAAGAACATACCCCTATGGGCTCATTTTGACGTGTTTTACCAATCTCCCAAACATTCCAGATGGTATAAATTAGCACCTCAGGCTACAGGAGCCACCACCTGAGGGAAAAAAAGAGGATCGAAGATTTTCGGAAGTGGGTCGAAACGAATCACATTCACACGTTGAAGATGATACTGACTGTGGTGACAGCACAGCAGTGTGAGTCATGGAAGATAGGTTGGCAGTCATCTGCATAATGATCAATGGCACACGACTGCCATCACCAACACTAGAGTGAATGGAGTGTGCAAGACTCTAGTGGCGGAATGCACATACTGCGAACGGTGTGCCCTCAGGTTCAGAGAGTTGCTGTGCTTTCTTTATTTGATTCGTCCTTGTGAATTAGTGGCTGTTTTCGGTCTTTGATTGCAAGTGTGTCAGAGCAGACAGCTCTCCGCGGTGGAGCCGATCCTTTATTAAATAACTGTTTCTCTCTCACACAAACAAATACAACAAATGCCCCGGATGCGGCTAAGCAAAACTTATGAAACATATATTGGTAAGTTGTCAAATAGTTAAACTCAGGCGATTCGATGAGCTCATAACAGGCTTGCTGCCATAGACGCACCGTTCATGGAAGCATTGAGGGTCAGTACTCGCTAGCAGGCAGGAGATCCGTGAGAGAGGTTGAGTCGCGAAGCGAGAAAGAAGCGAGTCGCGGGGGATAGAAACCAATAAAGCTGCTGGATTCCTGACAGGTGTCAAGCTTCGTACTCTCCAGTATACCGACATGCCAGTGCTGTCCGCACGACATGTAGCTGGTTATGGGCCTTTACGCAGCACTTCAGGTTCCTTACTGTGCCCGAACTATTGGCAACAGGGGAAAAAAACTACGACACGCATTTCAATCACGACAGCATTCTTTAGAAACTTACACACGCATATGTTGCACCTTTTGCAGAACTCACGTAGCTTATTCTCTTCTTCTATTTTTTTTTCTTCTCATAAACGTTGCACTACCAGTGTTTCACCATTCACTTTCTAGTTAAGCCCTTTCAATGTGTGGTCGGCAACGGCAGTATTTCATGCCTTCCATATTCCTTTTTATCGACCCAGCACGCTTTGTGCCACAATTACGCGGAATTATGAATAAGGTGTTATATTTTGAGCAGTGCCATTCCATAATTCGGAATATTCATATCTGTGTATTATCTGTTCGTAAGAGCGATTAACACGGCCCTTTGCTTGTAAACTTGTTAGCGTCTGGTTTTCAAAAGCTGGACTTGTGCCAACGCGTCTGAGTTGCTGCCGCATCTTTAGTATGTACTTTGTGCACTTCAGGGAAACTTTAAACCGACTGGTCTCGAAACCGTTCTCTGAGTTAAAAATACTCGGACCATGGCTGCAGCCGTCACTGGCACAAAAAGCGATTCGTGCACTAGTACTTGAAGCGCACCGGTTTAAGAGACCGCTTGTAGCGTCCCTGTGCACCCTAACACGTGCACTCAGTGCTCCGTCTCTCCCTCTTTCTATTCGACCCTTTGCGTTACCCCCAGTGTAGGGTAGCAAACCGGGCGCTCGTCTGGTTGACCTCCCTGCCTTTCCCCCCCGCTATCTATCTATCTATCTATCTATCTATCTATCTATCTATCTATCTATCTATCTATCTATCTATCTATCTATCTATCTATCTATCTATCTATCTATCTATCTATCTATCTATCTATCTATCTATCTATCTATCTATCTATCTATCTATCTATCTATCAATCTATCTATCTATCTATCTATCTATCTCTTGTGCACTTCACTTGAGGTGTCAAACATGTTGCGTTAGTATGCACTCATCTAGTTCTTTTGCAAACTCCCAGTGAATTCTTATAGTGAAGAATAAATCATATTTCACTACAACTAAGATTCACTGCGTGCAATTCGTTGCCATTCGACTGTTCAAAAAAAATGCTAACCATGAAATAATGCAATTAGCGAAGAGGTAGAAGTGTAACAAAAAATATTTGTGAATTGGAAAATTGCGTTCAGCTTTGCATCGGAGGACCAAATGCATTGGCTACGTACATGAAAGTCAGACAAGTTGACACTATCGAACATCACACTTGGCTCACCCCTCCTGTTACGGAAAATTCCAACGTAAGAACTTTTTCGTGAAAAGGTGTGTGTGCGTGCGCGTGCTGTGCGTGTGTGTGGGGGGGGGGCGAAGGGCGTGAGGGAGGGGAAAGCTGTCGAATAAATATTTTCTCGTCGCGTGGCTAGTAGAATATTTCCGGAACTCTGATTTGTTATATGCAGACATTATATAGCGTGAATGCCGTACTAGTGCATATTATCAGGCCTGTAGCGCGCAGGTGTTTGAAACTCGTCCTTAAATACTGATATTTTTTTTTTTCACTGATCCCGCGCGTGCTTGTTCATTCCGAGATACACGTGGTCCGAACGGTGCTTCAGTAGAGCAGCCGCATTCCGTCTTAGCCCCTTGAAGAATCAGGCAAAGAATAAAAGAGGAGCACGAACTAGAGGAAAAGAAGGAAAAAGTGCTGCAGTACTGGGACGCTGACGCGTTCCTTCACGTGACAGACTATTCCAATTGGCGTTCCCAGGAAACCTGTGTAGGATATGAGCTCAGCTGGTAGCCCGTCCAAGAGCATCCATTTCTAGCGCAATCTCTCACACTTTCTTGCTCATTTTCTTTGGTTTTCGTAAAGGATCGCTGTAGGCATCGTGTGCCTAGCCTATAAGTTAAAGTGGTGGAAGGGAAGCCTGGAAAAGTGATCCTGTTAGGCAAGCTACGAAGGGGCTCTCCCGAAATTCATCCATCAGCAGTAGCGCGGCGATCCCTGTAGGCCAAAGACGGACGATTTCTCGCGACGCCCGAACGGAATTCCAATTTATTACCCCGGCGGGGCGTTCCGACTTTTTCTGGACGATGCCCGTTTGACCTGATCGTAGCGACTGCCTTGACTGCGGAGCTCTTCGTGCGTCCTGCTGGCCACGTGTCTGGCCCCTCTATGCCATCGTGAATCACAGGCCGGTCGCTAGAATCCCTGGTAGTCGTAGAGGCAAGCGGGGAGAGGAGGAAGATAGCTACAGCGCCGAAGTAAGACGCGGGATGAGAAAGGAGCTGAGGCAGACGCGTTATGTCACACGGCAACGCGTCACGGCGCGAACGCTAATTTGCAGCGCGCGGTCTCGCGCCTGCGGGGAGGTAGCAGCCGGTTGTAACTGTGGGATCTTGACTGTCGTGCTCGCTACAGCGTGGCCCGTGTCTGACAGTGCGCCTGGGACAATTTGTTGCCGTATCGATTGGCGCAGCTCTGAGCGGGTGGGGTTGATTGCCGCGGGGCCAGATCTCGGGACGGCGGCCGTGCGCAGTCCACATTTGTTCTGGTAGAGGAGGGGATGTTGGCGAGGACCCTTCAAGGACCTTCTGTGGGATAGTGAGCCGTGGCTACGAATTAGGGAGCAGCCTGCAGCCCCCCTCGGCGCGCATGACCGGACCCCGGATGATGCGCAGTTGACGAGCGGCGGGCCCGCAGCAGCGCACGGCCGCGAACAGCGTTGCACAGCGGGTGATGGCGGTGTCCCTTGGCGAAGTGGGCGTCACTGCGGCACTTCTGCGGCCATACCCTGTAGCCTCGAGGGCGTGTTCTTGCGACTGGAATTGCGTGATAGCCTTTCGAATTAACGCCCCGTACGTATACGTCGCTCGCTCCAAAGTCGTAAACATTGGTTTGGAAATGTTCAATACTCTGAAATGGCTTACAACCGAGGAGCGAGGTTTCGCAATACGGCTCTTGCGTAAAAGCGGTTTGAAATTTCGCTAAACCTTCGCGTCGTCACCCTCAAATTATGTCAATGCCCAACACTAGACTACGGGCTAATCACGAAGCGTATATACAAGCAAAGTACTTATAGTGTGAACTCAGCCCGACATTTCCAACGGCAAGTCAGGGCCAATTTTTTAGACCTTGTATTTCACCATTTCAACGTTACCGTGGTCCAGTAGCTTAGTACGCTTTTGTTCCTGCATACTTTTGAAAAATAACGTGTTGTAAGCTAGTGAGTTCTCTCGTGTTGCAAGAGAGTCTAACAATAAAGCATTCCAGTTTTCGTGCCGATTAACATTTGCGCGTTTTGTCGAGCTTACTTTTCGCAACTCGCAGCTCGAGCGCCCCATCTCAAGTCGCATTAGGCGCTCGTGTCAAAGTGACATCGGCTGAGCTGTGCCAATTGACGCGCTACGTGGCACCGGAAAAGTACAGATACCATAATTTGGAGACCGGCACATATATAGAGAAAAATCGTAATGGAGCCAGAAAGGTGTTGTCGAGTAACTTGTAGGCCAGTGGAGGTGTGCCGTATTCGCAAATCAGCCTTAAGCTTATCGCTATGGCGTGTACGAAAAAGCTGTGAATGGGTTAGGATAGGTTAATTATAAAAGATAGAAAAACATTTTGTGATTGTCTCTAAACTTTCAATAGAGAGTCTACATAAGAAAGAGAGAAACAGAACGAGCAGAAGAACAAGCACTCCTATATATATATATATATATATATATATATATATATATATATATATATATATATATATATATATATGGGTCATTCCATCTCAAGTGTACTCGGTGTTTTATCGACCATCTGCGATTCTGCTGAAAAAAATCATACTGGTTTACCTCAAAGTGCGAAGTAATTATTCAAGCGATTTTTCTTGAAAAAAAAATTTCTCATGCCCTGAGGACGCTTTGAAGGTTGCGCACACAAGTGAAACTATACCAGGTAGAAAAATTTCTACAAAGTTATTGCTTTGACCTGTTACTGCGAATATTTTTTTAAATAGTCGCCAGACGGTGCTCTTTCGTGACTATTGTCGTTTATTACTTTTTGTTTTAATTTACATAATTTTTAGCCGTAAGGAAAAGTCGACAATTGCCCCTTTTTTAACATTTTTTATAAAAGAAAGTGACGTTTCCATGAGGAATATATTCACAATAGGGGCTTGGTATGTGTGTATACTAGATGATAAAAATATTCGTATAAGAAATAAAGCCTAAACTTTTGCCTAATGTCATGGTAAATATGAAAAAAATTACGTTCTGACTCAATTTGTGGCTTCATTTTCACAATGTAGCGTTCCAAGTAAAAATATGGCATAGTCGGCATTGCATAGTATACTTTACTGTCTATCTATGTACAAAGATTCAAAAGATTAAATTTTGTTTTAAGCGAGAAAAAAATTTTTGAACTGCACAATCACAAGGTTGCGTGGAGCATCTCTTTGCTTCGCCTTCACTGCATAGCACGTCGGTCGGTGTTTCACTCTCGCTCATATTACGTGCTTCTTCTTTTTCTTTTTGAAGACAAGGTCTTCTTTGGCGACTTCAGGTTGATTTGCGGTTCGTGGGGACTGAGTTTCTGGCCATTGTCATCTTGTAAGATTAGATACTTGCAGGCCTTCTAGTGCACGTAGGACAAGAAATAGGCGTCTGAGTTAAGCTTGGAACGAAAAAGATGCATTTTTATATGCATCCGGCAACACAATGGCGTTAAAATCACCCCTTGTCCTGGAGAGGAAATACATGAACTAGAGACATCGTATAGTTTAAACGTGCCATGAATTATTACGCAAATCCATGTACCTGAATTCTCAGATGCTGAAGACGCACCAAAACTGTCGTCCAGTCTGTCGACTTGATATATTTTCTTCACACCTCGATCATCGGAAAGAAACTGTAAACATGAACGCCGGTTTGCTTCTGGGACAGCTGTAGCTTTGCCTGGGATAAAGAGGAGCAGTAACAGACGACACACCTATTGTCTGCTCGTAATGCACGCTCCTCCCGTCGTCTTGACGTCGCTTTCCCACCCTCGGTGGGTGGCATCGCGGGACGCGTTTACGATACGAATACGTGTTCCAACCACACATTTAAAGCCGCTTCGCAGACATTCTAGGTATCAAGCCGGCCAGTGGCCTTTTTCGTTGTTTTAGGTTTAGCAGAACGCCACAAATCGCCTGTTCGTTGAATAAAGCCACAGTTCTGGTTCCTGTTCTGGCGCGTTTTTAGTGACTGGTGGCATGTTGATCGAATTTATTGCGCCGTATTTTTTAAGAATTACGCGTTATAACTTCTCCGTATATAGTAGCACACTAACTTTCTGCATCTTTTTCGTTCCAAGCTTAACTCAGACGCCTATTTCTTGTCCTACGTGCACTAGAAGGCCTGCAAGTATCTAATCTTACAAGATGACAATGGCCAGAAACTCAGTCCCCACGAACCGCAAATCAACCTGAAGTCGCCAAAGAAGACCTTGTCTTCAAAAATAAAAAGAAGAAGCACGTAATATGAGCGAGAGTGAAACACCGACCGACGTGCTATGCAGTGAAGGCGAAGCAAAGAGATGCTCCACGCAACCTTGTGATGGTGCAGTTCAAAAATTTTTTTCTCGCTTAAAACAAAATTTAATCTTTTGAATCTTTGTACATAGATAGACAGTAAAGCATACTATGCAATGCCGACTATGCCATATTTTTACTTGGAACGCTACATAGTGAAAATGAAGCCACATATTGAGTCAGAACGTAATTTTTTTCATATTTACCATGACATTAAGCAAAAGTTTAGGCTTTATTTCTTATACGAATATTTTTATCATCTAGTATACACACATACCAAGTCCCTATTGTGAATATATTCCTCATGGAAACGTTACTTTCTTTTATAAAAAATGTTAAAAAAGGGGCAATTGTCGACTTTTTCTTACGGCTAAAAATTATGTAAATTAAAACAAAAAGTAATAAACGACAATAGCCACGAAAGAGCACCATCTGGCGACTATTTAAAAAAATATTCGCAGTAGCAGGTCAAAGCAATAACTCTGTAGAAATTTTTCTACCTGGCATAGTTTCACTTGTGCGTGCAACCTTCAAAGCGTCCTCAGGGCATTAGAAAATTTTTTTTCAAGAAAAATCGCTTGAATAATTACTTCGCACTTTGAGGTAAACCAGTATGATTTTTTTCAGCAGAATCGCAGATGGTCGATAAAACACCGAGCACACTTGAGATGGAATGACCCATATATATATATATATATATATATATATATATATATATATATATATATATATATATATATATATATATATATATATATATATATATATATATGGTAGTAGCTGGATTTTTCAATGGGCGCGACATATACAGAAGGAAGTGATGGAGAAACCGAAGCAAGAAATACACGTCGTGCGCATTTGCGACCTACACAATCTCACAAAGCACTGGAGCTGGAGTGAGCCGATAAGATGGCTGATTCCCAAAGCTGTTCACTCGTATGAAAAGTTATGAAATTCTCCCACTCGCCAATTACGATACCCCACAAATCGGACAGGCAGGCATCCTTCTTATGTGTGCATGGCCTAGTGAATTCGGCCACTCACTGGGCGATCGACGCCGGCTCTAGTTTTCTCGACAACGTTGCACTGCTTTCGTGAGATATACAGTGTAGCCACAGTTAAGCGAAAGCCAACACAACATCACGCTCATGCGTGCATGTGTCCTGATGCGACGCCCGGAAGAGTCGCACGTCAAACACGGCGCTGTGGGGCTGTGTACATCGAGGGGCAACTTGCAATTGCACGCACGTGCGTTAACTGTCGACAAGAGCGGGGCAGTATGGCGCTGTAAGAGGCCGCAAAAAAGAAGCAGTTCGTCGGGCCACCGGCGCCGCCATCGGCAGATGTTCCTTGCCTGGCATGCTCCCTCCTAGGCTCAACTGCAAGCGAACGTCTGCTCCACTTGACCGCTCGCGCTAGCACCGCAGCGACGACCTTCGCGCCGAAAATGTGCTCGATAAATCTCGGTACATGCTCCGAGTGTTGTACATATGAGGCATGTCGAGTGTGACCAACTTCTCTCGGGCCACTCGGCAAGCTGCCAAACTTTCCTCAGGCTGCGGGCTCGGCTCTGTGGCGCGGCTTGAACGAGCCACCACCTGGCGCCACTCATCGCAAGCGATACACGCGCGGCAAGAAAGGATCATAGCGGAGCCAGTGTAACCGCGGAGTTTGCTGCTGCCGCACGAAGCGGGCGCACGTTTACGCCGGCTGCTGCGCGCCCTCCGCCGCGTCGTCGCTCTCACTGCCCGACTCTCTGCCGCAGACAGGCCGCGTATATAAATCTGTTTCTCTCGGATGGGGCGCTGAGAGGTCGCCCGAACCTGAGGAAGTTCTCCGGGGAGTATAAACAATGCATCGAGCGGGCCCCTCTCTAGCACTCCATATCCCTCTTCCACGAACGGCAATCGTTTATTTACACGATGATTAGACAAGACAGACCTTTCATTCTGTTACTAAGCGGAAAGGGGGCCGCCACGCGAAAGCGTTTTTCCGACGAGCGTGCGTCTAGTTCTTTCTGGCACCCTTTAGCTGCATCGCGCGTCTATGCGCGATTGCATTGTTTGCGCTTCTCATTGCTTCCCCGTGAACCAGACAAGGTAGGATGATGGCAGCGCTTCCTTTATGTAAGAGTGAAGCAGCTTCGTTAGCTCATTAATTTCAAACGAAATAAATATTATCTTTGTCCTTAGTGAGTAGTACATAAGAATGCAACCTAGGTGTGGATCTTTCTAGTGAATTTTTACTGAAGTGCGATACCTATTCATATTTATTTGAACACACGCGCACACACACACACACACACACACACACACACACACACACACACACACACACACACACACACACACACACACACACACACACACGCACGCACGCACGCGCACACACACATACACACACAGTCGCAATACGTAATTTAGAATGTAACGTGTTTTACCCCCAGGCAACATGAACATTTCGGTGTTGTTCGAGCGCCACAAGGGATTTCTCCAGGAATGACCAAAACAGCGATGGGAGATGGAGATGGATGCTGCGTTACTTCATATTAAAAATGCCAGCTGCTTGCTCAAGTAGCGAGCCGCAAGGTTTGAAACTTAAACAACCGGCCAGCAGATCCAGGCGATGTTGTTCACAGTCATGTGCGAGTCGCCGATTAAAAGCTAGACGACAGTATGGTAGCAGCAGTGCCCAAACTGGGCACTCAATTTCGGAAACTGCTTTAACAAATGTGATCACATTATCTTAAAAGACAGAAAAAAAAGAAACAATAATTGGTGTTGACTCGCCTTTCGCAGCGTGGCAGCGCGTTTTCATCGGCTGAATGAAATATTGTCGTAAATTCTGTCGTGTTTTTCTATTATTGCTCATGCTTTGAAATCGAAAAGCCTTTTTCTGACGTAAGCGGTAGGATGGGAGGGGAGAGAGAGAGGGGGGGTCGCGTTGCAGCCTCTTGCCCTCTAGGCTTTGGGAAACAATGATCCATGCCATCAGATCCGCTCTTCACGTCTCACTGCTCCTTCGATTATTTCGTCAAACATGCTCTAGCCTCGCATCATTTCGGTTCTTTTTTCCTTTTGTTCCTTTTTGCAGAAATCTCTCACGCGAAATCTGGCCGTTCAATTTCAAGTCATTATTGAAGTACGTGACCATGAAACTTTACTGCTTATTGCGCCTTACTCTTTTGATGGCGAGATTGGAAAAATAGAACTAGGTGGCCATGGTACGGGAAAAAAAACTCAAGTAATAACGCTTCCAGTTGATTTCCCCGAAATTACTATTACAAATACCGACTGTGTCGCATTTCTGACAAGTAGTGAAGTGGCCCTGTGCGTTGTGGGGCTTATCGCCTTCACGCTGTTTATTGTCATGCGCTCGTTTGGGTAGCGAAACGCCACTCTTAAGGACAAATTATCACGGTGAATTCAAATTCGCATAGCAGTTTCGACGCATATCTGTGTGGGGTTGGCTTATTTTTTTTTTCCGAGAGCAAACATTTTTTCTCGCCTTTAACTTTGTCTTCAATTGTCACGTCCCACTCTAGTGACCTGTATCACTCGCTTTTTCATTCCCATGATCATTTGACTGCAATCGCTTTCAAAGAAATTATGAGTAGTGGCTCTTCGTTCTGGAAACTGTTACACTACCCACACGTGTTAAAATGTCTGTGGACGATCTGGCAGCAATTTTCCGGTGCTTTTCTTTTTTGCATGAAAGATCGGGCATGTTTATTCATTCTTCGGTCATTGTAAATTATTCAAAATAACTTTCCTTGCGTTTAGTGGTTGAATATGAAGCTCGTTTGCCAGGCCATCCTGAAAGCGAACGAAACGATGAGGAGACAAGGCACCCGCGAAACCGCGTTGCGCACTTACGTAGGACTACAACTGGATGGAACTCGACCCTCTCCCTTAACGAGTACTAAAACTGCATCGAAAACAAATCTGAGAGGTCAGCAGCGACGGTGCAGTTTAACCTTGAGCCTTGCGTGCTTGCCTAGTGTACCTTGCGCAAACTTCGGCGCCGCAGACTCCGTTAATGTAACCAGAATCCGCGACTGATGTCTCGTAAAGAGGGCGTACAGCACGCGTTTTAGTGCCGACAGGCGACACGTGCCTCTCGCAACAATGTTACGACCCGAGCGAAATTATTCTTGCAGACGACCGGGCCTTGTATTCTCCCTGCGCCACTGCGTTCGCTCATATTCTCGCAAAGCCCCGATTCCTCTAATCTGTGCGCATATGCTCGCAAGGAGGAGCATTCTTACGAAAAAGAAGAGGGGCCACAGGGCGCCCCGTTGGTCTTTTCATCTTACGTATAATAACATTGAAAGACCAGCCACCAAGCGAGCTCACCGGAGTATAAAAGACCCGCAGTATGCGGGGACTCGAATTAGTGCTCGGCCCTTGTTACAAGCTCAGTGCCGCGATTTCAGTTCCTCATCCATCTCCATTCCATTAGCGTCCCTGATATGCATTAGATATTGAGCGTCACGCCCCCTCGTGCTCGCTGGCGTCTTCGGTGCTGTGTGGGCGTTCGCCGTCTTCGAGGTGGATTATTTGAACCCACGGAAAGCATAGGAAAAAGGACGAACAACGTATTAAGGGGATCGCAGTGTTCCTGCGGAGCTCTCGTTTATTTCTTATAGTCTTCTACTCCACCCCTGCCTGTTTGTCGACGGACCAGTAAAAATTATCTGCGCGCACCTTCCAGGCTTCTCGTTTTACACGCACAATTTTCTTTGACTTCCTTTCGAACAGACTTGATGAGCTCATTACGATGACTCCGTTTTCTTTCCCCTTCCTTCCAACAAGAACAGATTCTCTTAATGAGCTAATCAACTTCGTCAGGCAGCCGCCTGTTTGCCTTTCGCGGTTAAGCGTCTGTAAGGATATTCCTTCAACAAATATCTCTGTTATGACTCCTGACTCCACGTATCTATGGTAATAAGCTAATGGGGTGCCCATTACACCAGCCTAATACGCCTCCCTGCTTCTTTTATTTCTCTCCCGTAGAAAGAGCCACAGGGTCTGATGAAAAAGCCTCTTTCGAAGTTGTCGCTAGGTGCGTACATTTCCAGTTCAATCCATTGCACATTCGCTATAATTCGATAGTGCAAAAGTCTGCCCTAGGCTCGATTAAAGGAAATGGCTGCCATTGAGAAGGCTTCGTACGTGTTAGAAAGAGTCCTGTCCTCTCGTCCTCTCAGTCTTTGCTTCGGTGTGCCTTCTCCTCAGCATAATGAGAAGCTTTTCGTTTCCGCAGAGGGACTTACTCGTTCTTTGAACTACTATAACATGAAAGGTGCTTCAGTGATCCGTTCCAGAAAGAAAGACTAAAGCAATATAGCGCGCCGAGTTTTGCATCTAGCGGGCGCGGCGGCCTTAATCAGCATTTGTGGGTGACCTCCGGCGGTAGATCCGCTCCCTCTTTCTCAAGAGCGGCATGTGGGCGTTGTAACAGCGCTGGTAATCGTCTGTGTACAGGGTATATATTTGCGCATTAATAAAGCGGCGCTCTCCATGTGCCTCTGGCAATAACTTTGCACCGGTATAACTCCAGGAGGAAATTCCCATTTGTAACCCTTAGTTTTTTTTTAGTTTTTTCTTTCTCTATACTTCGCAAAGTTTTCTTGCTCTCCAAAGGTGTTTACTTATTGTTGTGTGTAACAATATGCCCATTAGCATAGGCGCTCGCACATTTGCTTTTAAGCATTAATCTTCCTCTTCTAAGTTTCTTCTCAAGTAAGAAAGCTCCTCACTTTCTTTTCTTGTCGTCACCCGCGGGGAAGAAGGATGCGTGACGCACCGCGAAAAATATGGTCACGCGGAACGCCAGGATCTTCGAAGGAGGCGGTGATACCCCAATTCATGAGCTTGTTCTGACAGAGATAGATACCGAGGAGCGTTTCAGTAAGGGAGAGAGCGAAGCCGATCAATCTTGTCATTCATGTGGGCAAAGGGTGAGCGGGGAGGATGGGCGGGACTTCAAACAGCACGAGGGTCCCCGTGCACGCCGAAAGCCGTGCGGCACGCAGGGCTGGTGAACGTTTCAATTTATTAATCGCGCAATATCCCGCGCCGAGTACGGCAGCGCTGCGACGTCGTCAGTTCGTCGGCTGTGCTTTGCTCCCGTGTAACAACCTGCAGCCTTGCCCTTTCCCCCCGCGTACTTGGAGGAGGGCAAAGGCGGCTTGCCTGAGGCAGGGAAATCCGGTGCCCGCTCTGCTTCGCAACTAATTAGGGGTGCACTGCGCGGCCGGCAAGATGGCAAACGGGAAACGGCCGACGAGCCTCCTCGTCACGCCGATGGGCCGGCACACCTGAAGGCCTGCCACCAAGTTGTTCCTAGGCTGCCGAGCGTTTGACGCCGACAGGTTTTACTGGGTCGTCAGGCCCGTAGACTGCTTCATTAAACCAAATTAACTAAGAAAAGCAAGACATGATAAACAGGCATGAAATTATGTTTTACCTGCTGAGAGGTCCCGGGAAGACCGTTTGCGATCAGTGAACATATGCAAGCATTGCGAATGTTCCTTGTGCGCTTTTTTTTTCTTTTTCATAGAGGAAGAGTAGCTGCATGACGCCCTTTTTAGACGATATGATTCCCAATAGCTGCATCTAATAGAAATAAGACTCGTACCATAGAGTTTCAAAGCTACGCTGAAGGCAAACAATACTTGAAGCAGCACTCGTGCATTAGCCTACCCGACCTCTTCGAATATCGAACAGGCACCGAATTCACGCAGTTTGACGTTCTTGTGTGCGGTTTGTCATGGGCCGGCTGTGTTCGCTAAGATGTCCAACATCACGGTTGGCTGACATCCGCTCTTACGAACACTTGTAGCGTAAGTGCCTTTTTCTTTAATACAGGCCCTGGTGAGAAGGTACTATCCATGGTGTTAAAATTCTGTCGTTTATTGGACGTTCAGAGTACATGTTATAAGCAAGCGAGGATGTCTGTGCGTGTGCATGTGTGTACATGGGCTTGACATCCGAAGTCACAGTGTTACTCCGACCACACTATGAGCTCGTGGGTGAAATCGTTGAGCTGTGGCGTAAGTTTGTGCGCGATCATGCACGTCGTGCGGTGTTGGCCATAGCTCGGATAGCTCTAAATAGCTCACCCGGCACCCAAAGAAACAAATTAATGAAGCCGGTCTCGGGAAAGGAACTGAACAGAAACTCGCCGGAGCGTTGCTATACATTTGAGCTGTCTCCGCTGACGTTAGGTGTTCTCTAAATTGCCCAGCGTTTTATCTTTCTCTTCGCCGTAAACGTAAGTGTTCCAACGTCACCTCTACTGGACGTTGCCTTCACACGCTGCTATGCAACAATTCTTGTCCCACGCACTTTACACCTGCGAGGCACATTTAACGCGTAGCGATGAAGGAATTTTGTGTGAAGTCCTCGTACAAGCCTTGAGGTGGCCTCATTTAATTATTAGGTGAACACGCAATTACTTCCGCCACGTAGCACGGCGATTCCTCGAACGAAACCTTGTTTACATCGCCTTCTTGCGATGTTACCGTATATAAAGAATGAATGACATAAACAATAATAACGACGTGCCAAATATGCGACGCGCCTCCTGATGCACACAACGACAGAATAAAAAAAAAAGGCGGCTGTTTGTGCTATAGCGGCAAAAAAAGCTTTCCACGCTCAGAAACTAAAATGTACCTTATACGTGATTCTGTCTATCAATTATTCATGCCTAACAAATTTTTTCATGCTATTTACTGTTGCTTTGTGCTGCAAATCTTTTCCTTCTTTTCACCCACTTCACCCGCGTCCCTCCTTCCCCTGCCATTTCTTAGTCAGCGGGTTGTGCCTCTTCAGACGGGATTATTGTTGTGGCAGCGTCAAGCTGCTTTGTTATCTTTCCATTTAATTCTCGCTTTGGACGCTACATACTCACATTTCACAGGATTGAAGACGCGATTGTGGCTATGCTTTAATGAAAACCTGTTCACCAAGTCAAGTGTCTCAGGCACGCTGACCAATATATTGGCCTGAGCGTTTTCACTTCTGATTCTATGAGTAAGCGGAGATAACAGATCAAAGAGTGGTATAAACCTGAGTGGCGCACGCATGTATTCGTATAGGTAGCTGCGAATAAGCCGCAGCGCCGGACTCAAGTCAGGCAGCATTCTTTTTATGCGAAGCATATTACTAGAGCTCAACCCAGCTCCTCAAGCGCGGCGGTGTCGCCTTCAATACCACGTGACACCGTGACGTCACGACAGAGGAGAAACGGGGCTCCAACTCGCGCCGTCGCTCGCGGCGTCGCGGCGGTATATAAGCAGCTGCGCTTGCCTCTGCTAGACACTCACGAGGTGAGATGCCTCCTGGAGACAGAGCTGCTCGTTGGAATGAGAAGCGAAGGTTGCGGCGTGCTACAGAGACTGTTTCTAGGTGGCTTTGCTACGGCGCAGCGACTACGCGCCCCGCATCGGACGCGGTGAGCGTCGAGCAGCGCAGCGTTCGGCGCGACAACGAAATGTGCGCCTGAGCAAGTGCCGCACGCCTGAGCCGACGCCGACGACACCGGCTTTTCTGCGACACGAGCTCCTTAACGCTGTCGCGTTAAAATAAAGGCTAGTATGCTTCGCATCCTGGGCTTAACCTTAGCTAAGCCACAGCCAGTTTTTTTTTTGACACCATAAAGGACATGTTTGTGCACGAATACAGCGCCGACTCGTTAAAGAAAATGCAGATGTCCAGTATTCTGTAAAGGCATGTTATGAATTTGTGACATTTTTGCGCCTTGGTGACCTCTAGACAGGTGTCGCAGAGGCAGAAATGGATGGGGGTAGGCTAGAAGCCGTAGAGTAAGACGACGAGGACCGAGAAGCCGTAGGGAGGGATACGGACATGACCGACTTCGGTAAGAATGAGAAAGTTATTCTCGGTGGTCAACTATAGCCAACGACACACCTGACATCCCTAATGAATAAACGATTTAGAAAGGCGTAGGCTGTTCAGTAGATGTTCTCGGCGGAGTTTTCGACGGCCTACGCGCTGTCTGTGCGCCATTGTACGCTCGTAATCGTTTCCTGCTGAATCTGGCTTACAGTGCTCGGCATACCGTAATATTTTTATCTCCCGGTGCGCAAGATAATGATGCTCAATAGATAATTGATCGGACTGAGTTCTTTCCCATATCTTCGTTAAGGACATAAAACAAATCTCAGTTTCGTCATAACGACGAAGTAATGAATGCGATAGCAACATGTTAGGATATTATATTAAGTGTGGGAGCCGTAGTTGTAGTGGCAGTATGAATTGAAGTAAACGTATGCTGACTAAGTAAAAATGAGCTGTTGTGCTGGGGCTCCTCTGCTTGAATCCTGTCATCGGACAAATTCGTTTATGTTAATTAATTAAAACCAACGGCTTTCTTAGCGACTACCAGTTTTCTGTATCGGGTATGTTTCAAACCTCTTTCCTGGGCCGATCCCGAAGGTTGTGCACAGCCGCGCCAATAAAATGTTGACTTAAAGGTTTGTCTTCTGTGATTGTTTCCACTTTTAATATTTATGTCTGAGAATACTTTAGATAACAGAAATGCGCTGTCGGTGTTTTGTTTCATGACATTTATTTGTGAACTGCCATTCTCAAAACTCTGCGGCATAATTTTGCCAAGAATGTAAGACCTGGTATGAGCAACTTTAGTGATAGAATGGCGTGATCCGCATATACCGCATGCCATGTAGCATGTCGTGGCATATAGCAGACATATACCTAAATATATACGGAACCTCACGCCGACGCCGACGCCGACGTTTCCATTTCCCCACCAGGTTCTATTAAACTCTAGGCTCTGCAAACGCCCATTGACGTCTAACGCGAAACTAAAGCTCTAATGTACTAACTAATCCACAACCGATTCAAGGTACACGCATTTTTCGAGGTTTTTTTCCTTTTGTCTCATCGCACTTTGCTTAGTAAGCACATCATATTGCATCTATTAGCCGCCGGTGAAACTCAGTGCAACCGATTCAACAAGGAAGTAAAATATTGATGCAGGAGCCGGATAAGAAGTCACATGCATGCGGAAATGTACGTAATTGATGTATCATATTGTTGGTGATCAGCTACTTAGAAAATTGACACTAATTTTATCTGGACTGTTGCGTTGTCGCACACAACGAAAATGACCCGTGAAGTGCGCTTCTGATACAGAATGATGACATGAAAAATCGAGGGCGTAGCATAAACATGTCAACCCATTACACGATGTTGCACCTTCACTTCTGTATTCATAGAAATGGTATTTACCATAAAAAATTGCTTTTTCTGCGTACATGGAGATGCTGCTTTCAGCATGTAACCACAGTATGTAACCACAAAAACAAACAAAAAAACTTTTTTTTCACGCTGATAACATGCCAGTCGCTAATTATAACCGGCTTCAAAAGCGACGACGTACATTACCTTTATTTGGGTCTCAGGAGGCAATACTTTTTCTTTCTATTTCACACTAGACAGACAACAAATCGCTGCAGATGCGCAAGTGGCTAAGATTGCTATCTGCACTGAGTTACACGAAATCCGTGCCCGAAACGTTCCCGCACGTCCTTACCGCTCGTGCGTGCAGGATGCATAACTCGTAACTCTCGACGGTGACGTGTACGAAGTCGCGCCGATCCTCACACACACTGAACTCACGTTGGAAAAAAAGATGACTGGAATAATGCGGGACAGCGCCTTTCTCATCCATGCCAGTAATTCCCCCTTATCTGAACAATGAAAATTACATTACGCTGCCAGTTCTGTGCGTGAACGACCATTTCCGCCCAAGCAACGCCCTTTCGGTCTTCGGTGGCTCGCCGCTTAAGTGAGAAATGTCAAAAAGGCATAGGTGCCAGAACCTGGCAACTATAGCTATGTCTCCTTTGCAGTCATGACACAGGCACACCCCGGCATCTGTCCTTCCCTCCTTTTTTCTTTTTCGCTCTTTCTCACTCTCTCTCTTTCTCTCTCTCTCTCTCTTTCTCTCTCTCTCTCTCTTTCTCTCTCTCTCTCTCTCGCTAATTTTCCCTCTTCTCGTCCTCATTAACAGGCGCAGGCGCATAGCTACGTAATTTGCACCGAGGAACTCGAAAGCAGTGGTGCTCATTTGCACGCAGACTGGTTGTTTGATGAACGGAGTCAACACGAAGCTGTTTGTAATTGTGCAAAATAAAATTTCCTTTCTATATTTTTTTCTTCCTTATCTTTGCGCGTCCTCATTGATAACTCGGGCTCGAGGATTCGGTCCCCGCCTCGGCAAACGAGAAAATTAAGACGATTTCCGTGCGAGACTTCTTTCTTTGTAAGCTCGGCGAATCGTCGTTCCTCCCTAACATTGTTTCACGGAGTTTGTCTCGGGGCAGCGCGCATGTAGCGCTGTCGCTTTCTCGTGTGCCGTCTTCGTGACTGCCTCTTGTTTGCGTGCTCGTTACTGCTCGGAACAAAAAGCGACTTTCGCTTTCCATCCGCGTTGGAGTTGCGAATCACTCGAGACGAGCTAAGTTTGTTTCGCAAAAAGAGCCCGTGTTTGTTATAATCAGAGCTTTATGTTCGAGGTGACCGGAGTTAAATCCCACGCTGAAACTGGGTCTCAATCACTGTATAGTGTGCTGAAAACTCTTGACGAGTTTTATTTTGTGTTGCTTTCGGTGGGCTCGATGGAACGATGGTCATTTCCGAGTCTATAACCCTTTCCGCGGGAGATTGGCAACCGAAAGGTGGTTAGTGTGTAAGGTGGTGCAGCTATTTTCGTCCTTGCATATTATCTCTGCTTTTGTTTACTCTAAAGGCCCTGACGCGCATTACGCACACACACACACACGCACATACAAAAAAAGGGAGGCGGCGGTTTGATTGCATAACAAGGCAAAACAAAACTAATGTTCTCAGGTTTAAGATACTATGTTTTGTTTTTGTTTTTTGTTCTTGTTACTTACGCTCATTACCTCTGTATTTTGATAGAGCCACAGAGTATGGCTTTAATTAGAGTCTCCGTGTAATTCTCATTATGACGATTACTATTTGGAGTGCACACGCAGTCGGGAACACGCGGAGCGCTCAGGGTGCAGGGTCTCGACTTCGGCTTGCCGGAATGTGCTCACGTCCGTGTAAAGAAGTACGCCACACGCGTGAGCATTCGGGCGAGCAGATGTAAAATGCTTGTTATTACCGCGTGCGAGTGAATTCATTACCCCTTCGCGTGCCGCCAGGTCGGCTGGCTGGCTGCATTCGCGCGCGTGCCTCCGCCGCTGCACGCAGTGCCCGAAGGCGCGCGCCGTGTTCCGCCGACGTCGCTTCATCCGCCGTAGAGCGGCACCGAGTCGGGCGGCGCGAGGCTCCTTGCCTTGTCTCGCTTATAGTTCTCGTGTCCCTGACTGTTTGTTTGCACGCTCAAGGGTTCGGCTATTAGGCCCCTAGGGCTAATTTTCTAATGTCGCGTACTGCTGCGTTCATACTTTAGTATATGTTGGGATAGCCGATTTCGCATTGCGCCATGGCTGCTAAAGTCCCGTTTGTTCGCTGCATTTGTCACAAGAAATACACAGTTGGAGGAAGATAATCAAAATAGAGAGAGAGAGAGAGAGAGAGAGAGGGAGAGAGAGAGGAGGGAGGGAGAATGCATAGAAAGGCAGAGAGGTTAACCAGACGTAGTACCGGTTGACTATCCGGCACTAGGGGAAGGAGTGGGGGGATAAAAACAGAAAGAGAGTGCAAGGGAGAGAGCGAGAGAGAGAGACAAACACAAACAAGCTGCGTACGCCATAGAGCGGTAGGGGGCGTCGTTCTTAAAGTCTATCTTGAACGCCTGTAGACCGCAGGAACATTAGTGACGCTAGTAAGGCCTTCAGCGGGGACGTTCTTTGGGAGCACTGACCTAAAGCTTTTAGTTCTGATAGTGGACGATTGTCCAATTGGTCCAGCACTCGGCACGTCACTTCTCTCTGGGCACTATATATATATATGTATATATATATATATATATATATATATATATATATATATATATATATATATATATATATATATATATATATATATATATATATATATTGCGGGCAGACGCAGCTAATGTGTGCGAGCGTCCCATCGCTCCTGCACGTGTCGCACGTGTGGCTGCTGTCCATTCCAATAGGGAAGGCATATGAGTTCGCAAATGCGACGCCTAGCCACAGACGGTACATCATGGTCTGTTCACGTCGTGGTAACCCAAGCGGTAGATGCACCCGCATATCCGGCGACAACGAAAGCAAACGACACATGGTGAAACACGTTCGAGTCCCACAGGGGCAAAGTACATTCACGGGACATCAATAGCAGCCCAGCCGCAGCGTCCGTTCGCGAAAGCGGAATCAAGACACGTTGACCACTTTCATGCGCAGGTCAGGAGGCTTCGCGGTGTGATTATTCCCGCTGATCTTACAACGTCCTGGAAGACATTGGAATAATATGTTGTGTGCCTTGTCATGGCTGCTATGATATATCTGAATGAAGAGAAGCACAGCAAATTCGAGAGTTAGGTTAGCTGGTTACTCTTTCGAAGGCGTCTAAGGTTCTCTGACTAGGGTGTCATTTCCGCAACTAATTTCTATAAAGACATCCTGGGTCACCGTCAGAAAGATAAGAGTAAGTAGAGATTACAACTGTATAGCATGGAACTTATGAAGAAAAAAGTCATATCACGCACTCCCAAATTTAAAATCGAATACACACAAAACAACGCATTTTCCGAGCTTTTACTATTACCGTGGCTTGAGAAGGCGCTGCACCTGTCACTATAGGCATCGCATCCTCTCGGCTTTGATCGATGGTCCTTATTATCGCCCTCCAGAGCAAGACTGGCATATCCGCAGTGCCTTACAGCAAGAAGCTGCCGAATGAAGGCTGGGAAGAGAGACAGTGAGCAACAGAAGTAAAAGTTGGCTCTAGTGACGGAGGCAACTTATCAGGGTTGCTGCGTCGTACCGATCCTTTTCATCGTCGGCTTTGTGCCAGCAACAGACGGCGGTCGCGGGGGTGCCCATATACTGTATACATCGAGAGTTGGGCAACTGAGATATGCAGGACAGTGGGCACCGCGGCCTATACGAAGCTCTGCTGTCTCCTCGTATTGCGATCAGTCGCGCCGATTGGCCGTCCGCATCTGAATGCGCGCGGCCTTCGTCGAGCCGTCGCGTACGCGCACGTCTCTTTTGTGGCCAGACGGCACGCGCGGGAAAGGGTCGCCTTGCAGCGCGGCTCTTAGCGGCGGCAGCTGGCCTCGGAGACAACAATCAAATGTCGATCTGGCCGTGCGGCAATCAATGCTGCTTGGTCGGCGGCGTGGACGGCGTCAGAAAGGGCAAGATAGCCGTCGCTCTTCCGGGACTCCCGACGACGCTGTGCCGCCCGGCGGATAGAAAGCGCTCCGACGCTGCCCGCAAAGAGGAACAATGCGGCAGCAGCCCGCAAAGAGATGCTTCCCTTCGCGCGGCGATCAGCATGCACCCGAGATGTATGACTGCCGGCGTCGAGCGGCAAGAGATTCCCCGCGGGGCAGCGAATGCTTCTAGCGTGGTCGCGCGTGCTGTTTGTTCAAGGGGCGCGTTTCCGGGCGTATTGGTCTCGAGAGACTTTCCGGGGGCCCGGTGTATATACGTTTGCAGCCGGCGACCATGATGGCAACGGCTGCAGCCCTTTCTTTTTTGTTGAAACGTAGACGCGAGGACGTTCGTGGCGGTGAGTGACGCCGACTGTTACCTTCCGCTTTGCGTTTGCACAAACAGAATGCACGCCGTTGTGGTTAAATATGAGATCGTGGCGCCATGGAAAGCGAAGCTCATAAGAAAAAAATAAACGGGCGAGACAACAGTCTTTCTTTTTCTTTAAAAGAAATGTGCCCGCCACTCGGCAAGTTAAATTTCTAATGTCTGCGTTCAGGAGCGCTAGTCACAGTTGTGTGCTCGAAAGAAAACGTCACCAACGTGCTGTGTGGTGAATGGTTGACGTACAAAACTAAAATCCAATAGAAAAGAATTCTGAAGTTTACGTGTAGCGGTGAAAGAACGAGTACAAAACCGCAAGGCGAGAATAATCATCACCGAAGATATTACATTTTGCAGAGAAATGTAGCAGTCTTGAATAAACTTTAGTGTCATTACCGCACGCTTCCGCAAGATATCATTCTGGCGCAACTATGGGACTTTTAATGAAGACGAACATTCTCTTTCAGTAACACGTCATTTTCTTTTGCGTGTTTTCGTTTCTTGTTTTTATTTTTATTATTATTTTTATTGCGCCACGCATACTTTTTCAACAATGAAGGATGACCGGGGCGTTATTATCCTGCAAGCCGCCGTAACTCGACTTGCACCCCGTGCTCCCTTTTAGTGTGCGAATCTCTCCAAGAAACATTTAATTTCGCCGACTCAGTAGCGCAGCAAGAGCTATATATATTCATCAAACATCTAGAAATTGTCTGATAAACCCGATATAGTATCACTGTCGCTATCGGCTTAGTAATGACTGAATTTGAACAGCTTGCCATGAGAATACCGCCTCTCAATGACCCTGAATTCTAGCCTCTTTTGCATTGTGATGTTGTGGTCCAATGTGCTTTGAGAATTGGCGCGACATTTACAGCTTTCCTTTACATGGGTCTTCCATAAGTTCCGCAAGCAGACAAAATCTATTCGTTGGGCGCATGTAAATGAAAGCGTGAAGTTCCTACCGTCAGATATGTTAACGCAGGCAATTTTCGCGGCGGTATTGGCTAAACTTGGTTGGGTATACACTTGCGAGAGTTTCAGAGGCGTCGCTGACGCGGCATCTGTACAGTGATGGTGCGGGCGACAGCGACGTCTACCGTATCGCCCGCTGCATAATCGAGCACAACCATCTCACCCAGCTTGATTGAACTTTGCAAACGAAACGCCTATCCTGGAAGGACCAAAATCTGGAAATTGAGCCTGAAACAGTATTTCGGTGCGGCACCGATACTGAAGGGCTAACACTCGGGACCCGAGCAACAAAGGCTTCCGTCTGCTCCACGCACCTTCTGCAATCGACGCGAAACAGTTACAGCGAGCCGAATAAAGGCGCATGCGAGTTTATTGAGATTCGTTGAGTCTGTATGTCCTCTAATCCGCTCGCAGTGCCGCTGCTTCGTTGTTCATCGAGTGGCGCAGTTCGTCGACTGTAACAATAAATTCATTTCGTAGGGAACGATAACGGGCAGTTTAAGCAGACTTCGACAGAAACGTACTGCCATGGCTATCGCGTCGTCCTTGAGCCACTCCTGACGACCGCTAGCCTAATGACTTTTTAAGCATCGGCGGTGACCTTATCTACCGTGCAACCTAAGGAACGGACAAGTACTTTGTGCGTGATCTCTACCGGTGCACTACTCCGTTTAGTTGGCCGTAATAGTCCTGGGGCCAGATGATGTTAAAAAACAAGAAACTGGTATCGAGGGAAAGCTTGCGCACTGGTTGGTTTAGAAAGGTTGGGGCGAGACAGCCGTCCATTATCCTGCACCGGGAAGACATTGAGGGAAGTTGCTGGGAAAACTGGAAAGCAGAGGGAGCCGAGGCATCAGTTTGGCTACCATCTTTGCGAGCCAACTAAAGTGATGATGAACTGTGGTACATCCTGACAGCGGCATACATTTCAGAGCCGATAAAACGAAGAATTCACTTGCAGTCGAGGCCACATGCATTATTCATCTATAGCCATGCTTTATACTATACGCGGAGCTAGCGTCAATTCCACAGCTTGGGAAGCTTCGGGGTGACTGCGTTTTCCGTCTGATGCATCACCAGGATATTTATTTCTTTTGTTTTGTTGTTAAAGCCTGCAGTATTTGCTTTACTTAAGAACAGAGCAGACGCAGCGCTTTCTTTGGATTGGTGCTTCCTTTTTCTCACTAGAACAAAAAAAAATTATAGAAGAACACGCACATAAGCAAGGCTTTCATACAAACAGCTACCGAGTTCACAAAAATAAGCGATGGCTTTCGCTGTTCAAACAGTTGACAGCGGAAAAAAATGACATTGGTCGTGGAAGCTTTTGAACTTAGTGCGTAAATGTGCCATACAGAAGCGTAACATTTTCAGAGCAAAGGAGACGGCACAGCAGCCTGCCGAACCTTGAGAAAAAATTATGCTTCTCTTATTAAATTACCATTCGTTCCGCGCCGTTATTTCGATTTATTGAACGTACACTGTCTTCCAGGACGGCTACGTGCTCTCCATTCGCTTCAGCGAGAAGATGGCGCTGAAATTTGCAAATGTTTTATATCTTTTTACGAAGAAAAACGAATGAAAAAGGAAGCATTCAGTCTGGTGTATTAACGTAATCGATTGGTTGCTTGATCAATTCAATTCGATTGATAGATTTAATAATTGAGCGAGTTGAACGATTCGCTATTGAATAAAGGTTAAAGTTATTGCTAGTTTTCATCATCCTGACGCTTCCAAGTTTGCTCACGTATCAACCTCCACATGTCTGTTCCCTCCCAATTGTGTGGCCCAATTTCAAGCGGTTCATAAATGCCCGTCGAAATTTGAAGCAGAGAATCTTCATCGTGCCCTGTCGGTATAATTCCTTCGCTGCCAAAGGGCAAGGCCCACCCAACACCTCAACACTATCGATTCCAATGGAAACGTGGCGAATAGTGTCAAGGTCACTTGGACCTTGATGTTACCTATTGAATTGCGTTTGCCATTGATCGCAATGGACTCTTTGTGAATGTTGGCCAGCGGAGGTCATTTATATCAACGAACAAACAATCAATCATATCGTGGCTATGTCTTGGTGAGGCATGCTTTGTGCATTATATTGCACATTGCCTTCAATCTATTCAAACCAATCAAGTTTAAGTTGAAAACAATTACGTAAGATATTCATCCCGGATATTGTGGCACATGCGTTCGGAAATGTATTGAAGTGGGTTAATCGCATTCTTACCGTTAACTTTCGAAAATTGACGCTATGTTGATCTGGACATTTGTGCCGTTACAAACGACGAAAAGCAACAGTGAAATACGTTTACAATACCTAGATCTCGCATGAAAACCCAGGATACAACGTCAGCATGACATCCCAACACACGACGTTTCATCTCCATCTCGTTGTTTAGGCAGGAAAAAAAAAGAAAGGGGTTTTTAACATAACACACGTGAGGAGATGGTTACATTGTCCGGTTACGTCGAGATGCCGCTTTGAGCATTTAGTCGTGGCGCTTAAACAAAAAGTGAAAATTTCGCCTTCCTAATGTCCCCGCCAGTAACAAGAATTAACTGAACTAAAAGCCGATTATGTCTCCTGGCCCTCTTCGGATCTCAGGAGAAAACCGTAGCTTTCAGGCACACCTCGTCAGCCCCACAGCTCGCAACTAAGGTTGCAAGCACGCGCGCTTCTTGCCAAACTTAGGTAAAGGCCGCAAATTAATCGACACGTTCGACGCACACGCAATGACCGCGTATTCATGTGCTTCGGCTTTAGTCGCGAACAACGTGTGTTTGGCGAACGTAGTCGAGATTTACCGAAAGCGATTGATTGGTCATGACCGTCCAAGATCGCAATTGACTGATTCTTCTTCATAAGCGGGTAGCGACGCACACATCGACAAATATGGCGCAGGGATGCACTGAAACCACATTTTGCATCCACATAGACGGGCACACGGGAAGTTTGCTTTCAGCTACGAAAAGCACCATGTCGAATATTTTTACTGACTCATTCTATCATAGAACAACTTTGAAGAATCGGGAGACGTAACTTGGTTTAATGACCATGCGTTCTTGTAGAATTTCCAGTCTATATGTAAAATCGTGTTGCTCTGAAGCTTCGAGAATATACGAGTATAAATAATTTACTCTACATCGGACATACATGACATTCTTCCTCTACTGAAGTTTTTCTGAGACCTGCAAAGAATAACTGGTATAGTTATGCTTGAAAGGTTAGGTTAGATTACACTCTTCATTCAGGGATGCTAGAATGGTTCTTTATTTTTTTTTTGGTCATATAAGATGAAAGTGGAAGGCGAAAAACTTCGGCTGACGGCAACGACAACAGTGCAAGTTTTCGCTGCTTTTCGTCATTAAAATGTCTGAATTCATCATAAAACGTGACAGACGCCGTGTCACTACAAGGTCGAGTACCAAGACGCTATAGAAGCGTATACAAATACAAAAAAAAGAAGGCCTTAGCGTTCTCGTGAGTTACGGAGGCGGACAAACGCTTGGTCTACCAGAACCGCGTAATTAGCTAACTGAACTGGAGCGCAACATTATTTTCCACAGCAAGGGTGTAAACGAGGTTATACACAGGGAGAAGCACGATAACAAATTTGTGCGCACGACAGAAGCGCCGAATTAATTTCCCGCCCACTCGGCGCAAACTCTCGGCGGCGTGGGCGACGAGGCGCAGCGGCCGCCGCTAAAGCGCCGTCGACGCGTCACGCGCGCGCCAGCCGCCCGAACGCCTCGGCGCGGGGCGGCGTCATGCGCGCGCGCCGCTGTATCGCCACCGGCGCGCTGACAGGCCAGGCGGCGAGATTTTTAATTGCCGCGCCGACTAATCTAGGCGGCACGAGCCGAGCTCGGCGGGATGGTCGGGGCTCGGTGACGACTGGAGCGTGCGCCGCCGGAATCACACCGGGGCTCCGTATCGCGCCGTCACTCGCGCCCCATCTTCTCGTTAACGAGACCGCTGGAACAAAGGCGCGCGCCCCGGTATATCGGATCCTTGCAGGGCACAGCGCGCGCCTACATAATTGGACGCACGAGGGAGAGCCGGTCCCGTTTTGAGGCCGCATTCGGAGGTGGAACATCCGCCGGCTCTGCACACTTTCCGCGCCGCCCGGCGTGCGTGGCAGGCTGGCTCGAAAGCTGCTGGTTGCTCGAAACCGCGCGCGCCGCGACAGCGAATATCTGGCCGAGCACGGCGCTCGCTTCGGCGCGTCGGCTTGCCGCGCAGACGGGCTTCGCTCGTTCGTTCGTTCGTTCCTTAGTTTCGTTCTTTATTTATTTGTCTTTTGTCGCTCTTTCTCTTCGCTGCCCAGCGAATACTGTCATTCAATTGTGCAGCTTAGTTTCTTATTGTAAGTATCAATATGCAGACAGAGAGAAAGAGCTTTCTCGAAAAAAAAAAAACAAGTATCTCCCTTTCCAGCATCGGATTGTGTCCCGCTCGTCGTTCACTCCGTTTTTCGCTAAACCTCTGCGGCCTCATATCTTTTTCTGCCTTTTTTTCTCGTGCACAGCTGGCTGACCTCACGTCTTCCTGCAGTGAATCCCATCGTCTTGCTTATTAGTCACGTTCCTTTTCTTGCCTCACCTGTATGCAGCGCCTCTTTTACGAGCGAGCGGTATTGCTAACGAGACATGTGTTGTTGTTGCGCCTGCGACGCCCAAAACAGAAAGCCCGAACAAGAACTTTACACAGCCAGTAGGCTCCTGGTTGCGGAAAGCAGGAGCAAAGAGGCCGGCGCGTGGGCAACTCAATTATCGACAGCCTATGACTCCCATTATTTGCGGTCGGAACAAATTCTAAGCATCCGGTAGAAACTACCGCTGTCGCTGTGAGTTGGAACGATTTTTGGGCAACGCAATTTGCATGAGAAAATGAAGTCATTGTTGCGGTAAACCTTTTATTTCCGCGCGGCAGGCGTTTGGATTCTTTTTCCACGATTGCAGGGGAAGTATGCGGGTACCAGAGCGGCTCCTATCTTGAGGCCTGCTCCCTGGATTTTCCTGTTTCCTTAGAGAGAGAGAAAGAGAGAGAGAGAGAGAGAGTAATATAGGAAGGCAGGGATGTTAATCAGTCAGTAGTCTGGTTGGCTACCCTGCGCTGGGGGAAGGGAGAAGGGGAAGCGAGAGAAGGGAGAGAGAAGGTGTAGATACGTGTACGGACAGCACTTGAGTTAAAGACGCTTGCGCAAACCAGAAGTTCTGAGAAAGCATAAAAGTGCCTTCACTGCCTTGTTCTTAAAGTTCTCTATAACTAAATCAAGAAGGGGGCCGACAGATGAAGTAGCACACTCTGGTACAAAAGTTACCTAAGCAGGGATAACGTACCTCAGAAAGGCCTTTCTGGGGCGCTTTATCTATCTTTATGTAACCTATAACTATTTGGTTTTTTTGGGCGTACCTCTCAGAAAATTGTAGACTAAAGGTATCCCGCGATACCATAGAATTTGTCGCTAAGTTTATAGGTATCCATTATTGTATCTGATGTCCTGGCTTTTTGCCCACGAATAACCATTCGTTCATTTCAGTTCCTTCGAGAACAACTCTGTCTTATTTGTACATTGCTTGCGAAGTTGCGATGTTGAAGAACTCGAGCGTCATTCTGTTTACGCAGACCGCTCACTTTGATAAAGAGTAAAGTATTCATGAGACCATGGAGCCTTTTTGAACAGCTACAGTCACGTAGTGAAGCCCCGTGCAGCTTCTTCTACAGCTGCTGAAATAGTATAGAAAGAGCTGCCCACACACTGGTCTCGATTATGACGCCGGCCTTTCAACTTTTCTTGAAAAAGTTTATACATTGAGGGATGCTTTAAATAATGTGTATGAAAGTTCTTGTTTACCGCTCTTAAAGGCAAAGTTAATAAACACGACTAACGTGCAAGTATGTTCGCTCGCTCGCTCGCTCGCTCGTTCGTTCGTTCGTTCGTTCGTTCGTTCGTTCGTTCGTTCGTTCCTTTGTTTGTTTGTTTGTTTGTTTGTTTGTTTGTTTGTTTGTTTGTTTGTTTGTTTGTTTGTTTGTTTGTTTGTTTGTTTGTTTGTTACGGGAAGGTGGGCTACATGAGGTCCAGCTAGGCCATGACACAGTTAGGATATTTAAGCTACCCCTTTACCCTCATAATACGCACACATATACCAGTGACACGGAAACATAAACCTACAGAAAAAAACAAACACGAACAAGACACATACAAAAAAAATAATCTAAACACAAGAAGCGTCCCATTACACCCGCGCTAGTATTAGAAGTTCATATACATTTCTCAATAAAGGCACTAATATACGCACATACACGAATGTCATATATTCTAGTACTTTCATTATTTGCTTTGAAAACATATATAGACTTGAGAGGAAAGGGAAGCCGAGGAGCAGGCTGGCAACTGCGGCCGGAAGGGGTACAACGCCTGCCTAGCTACTCTTCAGAAAGGTGGAGACAGAAACATATGAATGGAAGATAGGAAGAAGGGGAAGAAAGAGGGAAAAAAAAGCAATCCTAAACGCAAACACTCAATGTAAGTAGAGTTCGTGACAATCAACAAGTCAAATCAAAACACTTGGCTTGGTGTACGCTGTAAAACCCCTTAAGGCTGATGATTCTCTCTTATTTCTTTTATTTTCTTGCTTTACTTACATTGATATTAGCTTAGTTCTTTGAATGATTATCCATAAATAAACAAAGGTGAGTCTGTACATAACATCACCATTACTATATATATAGTTTTGGCAGGCACCCGCCGTGGTTGCTCAGTGGCTATGGTGTTGGGCTGCTGAGCACGAGGTCGCGGGATCGAATCCCGGTCACGGCGGCCGCATTTCGATGGGGGCAAAATGCGAAAACACCCGTGTGCTTAGATTTAGGTGCACGTTAAAGAACCCCAGGTGGTCAAAATTTCCGGAGTCCTCCACTACAGCGTGCCTCATAATCAGAAAGTGGTTTTGGCACGTAAAACCCCAAACATTATTATTATTAGTTTTGGCAGGCACGTACTATATTTTGTTGAAATCACGTGTTCAGATGATGTAAACTTGCTAGCGAGATATTATCATGCTAGCACTGTTAATTTTGCACATTTAATTACCATGGTGGAATTTCGCCTACCGCAGTAAAGTAAGGCAATAATCTTTTATTGTGAGTGGCATGAATACGCTGAAACGAATTTGCCACTAGGTTTACGAAATCCGCCACAGCTTATAAGCCGCTGTGAGCGCTTATTGTGCTTTTAAAAGATGCAATAGGCAATAATCCTTTACAAGGCGTTACGGTCCTTTTGCCTCCTCAGTTCCTACAGCCTCGTTGAACTGTTGCGAGAGAAAATTAACTTTCTCATTTCAAGATTGCAAGGTGGTTGCAAATCAGCCAGGCTGGCAAGAACGATGTAATCAGAACAATAAATCTACGGGGTTGCTACATTCGTTTAATTCATTACGTGATTGCAACGTCCGTGAGGTGGTGTTATTTAACCATTTTATCGTTGCAGAAATTATTTCTGGATATGTTCAGTCGACTTTCCTTTGAAGAAAAGCCCACGGAGCCCAAATTTAGTACAACAAGAATTGCTCAATGTCACGGTCTCAGTGCGGCCCCATAATAAACGGCAGCTAGATGAGACACAGTGGAAAGGGTTTTACCGACGTGAGCATGGTTGACTGCCTAGGTGGTGCGCTGCTTACGGAAGGAGTACGAGACGGAAATGCTTTCGGAGAAAAAGGACGAGAAACAAAATAATCAACTGAGGGAAGGAGGATGACAGTGCCATCTTCTTGCCAGCCATTGAGAATTTCTGAGAAATTTACGTTGTCGTAAACGAACAACGTTTGATGCTCTTCAAAGAAGACATTAGCAGTATAAGGCATGTTAAACCTTCACATATCGGGGTTCCATCCAAATCAATCTGAACTCTAAGGAATTTGGTGCCCAGAACAAATTATCGCGCTGATATGTAAAGTTATGAGAACATAAGCTCTACAGTTTCTAACGAGCCGCAACTATGCACCTATAGAATTGGCAGAGGGTCCAGGGAAACGAGGACAAGTTTTCGTCAGACAACGCTGAGCAGGAGCCCATGATAGCGAATTTTTCACCGACGAGGAATTCTGAATTATAGGCCTGTGTCCATGGAATGCCGAAAATCTTAGTCCTTAATATCGAAGCTCAAGAGGTCCAATATATCAATGACATATGTGATGCATTTTCTGCATATGTAATAAGAGTTGGGGGATTCACTGCGACTTTTCTACGCGCACACCTTGAATTAGTCTTCATCTCTCGCGACTTTCTTGATTTAGTTCGTTCCAACAGAGGCTGACCCCCGCATTCGCAAGCACGCTTTGGTGCCTTCGCAAGATTACCTTTCTTTCTAATTGTCTTTGAAACCTTAGCGCCATCTTGATTTTGTGTATATGAACATTTCTACGTGCGTTAACGAATCAAAGGATGTAAAATTCAACTCAGAGTCATCGAAAGCGCCATCTACCATAGCCTAGGTATTGCTTGGTAACGTACGCACCATTTAGAATAAAATTTGCATATTTTACTGGTGCTGCATTTTCTGCAAGACATTAGGTGTCTTAGATTAGCTGTTTAATATTTACGAACGTAGCTCATGGCGTCTGCACACTTCATGTATAGTTTTATTACAAACTTGCCTTTGCGGCAATATCCATTGTAACAACAAGGACATTGAGCTTTAACGGCAAGTATGACACGAACAAACTTTTCGAAGGGTAGGTGAAACATGGACACATGCAGAAAAAGATTGCATTATACTTGCAAATACTAGAATGTTTGTACCGAGCTTAGGTTATCATTAGTGTAGCTAATACCTTTCCTTTGTTGACCTTTGTTAACTTTGCTCCCTATTATTTCTCAACTCTATTAGAAAGATAGGAAGGCAGTCGATAGAGCACAGATGAAAAACGCGCCTTGATCAAGTAGGCGGCCAATTATGAGATGGACACATCAGTTCTCACCTACGCCTTCGTATTGGCCAGCAGCCTGTCTCCATCCATCACATCTTATTTGTGCGTTTTCTTTACTGTCGCTCTTTTTGCGAAATGGGACTGCAGACTACGTAGCCTTATGCCGCAAAGGACACAATCGATACCTGTCTCTAAGAATCTGTGTCTTCGGGCGCAAAATCCTAATCCTGGTGGCAGCGCTTCTTCCGATGTACTATGCTCTCCAATATTGTTCTCTTTTCGTGTGTTTCTCTCTTTTCTATAGCGGTGAGATGCCCTGAGGAAGCGATCGGTATGGTTCGCGCATTGTGTAACTATGTGATTCGTACGCTGCTGTAAAGGACCAATGTTCTGTCAGCCATGCAGTGCCGTGCAAAAGCATAGTGCTGCTACAAAGTGGCCATCAAGCAAACTTTGGAAGTGCGGATGAGACACGCCGGCTTTGTGAAGCCAACTATGATTGAGAGATTTTATTTCTTTTTCCATTGTCTGCGAGCCGTAAACGTACCGCTGAGAAAAGACAAACAGGAAAAGGAGGAGGAGGAGGAGGAGAGAAAGAGGGAAGGCAGGGATGTTAGACAGAAATGAGTCTGGTTGGCTACCCTACTCTGGGGGACGGGAAAGAGGGAATAGAAAGATGATATAAAGAGAGGAGGGGGAGAGGGGAAGACGCGGTGAGCTCGCCCGCGCACGCGGAGGCCCTGAGCAAGGGAAAGGCATTCACTAGGCCAGTCGCCCTCAAGAAAAACAAAAGCACTTTCACAGCTTTCTGGGCCGATGAGCAATGGGGATGGTCTTCAAGTAAGGCGGAAAATGCGTATTGAGGTGAGGCCATCAACTAGCTTTAGTAACATAAGCGAAAGCCATTCGCAAGCAAATAATTGGCAAATAACTAATTTGAAGTTTGCATCCGACTGCAAAAGCTTTTTTCTTTCTTTTGTGTGTGTTTGTTTTCAATGAGTGCTGTTGGAAGGTCATGTTACTTCCACTGACATGACACTGCTGCCATAAACCTATGAAAATTGCCCGCAGTGCGCAAGAGCTTCTGTATGGTTGTAAGGGGAGGCCCATCAAAATGTCCGTGGCTTATATCGTCACGTTGTAGTGACCATATTCGCAAAAACATTCTTACGCTATGTCGGCTCGTAAGAACATACGCCAGGCAGTCGTGATGTTGGGCATTAGCGAAGGCGGCCGGCCAATGGCAAACAGCGCTTACGAACGAAAAGCTCTGTGACTTCTGCCCGATAAGGCCAGTTTGGCTTGCCAACTCTTCCTATCTATAACTGCAGTTCTCGCAAGAAAATAAAGCGTGCAATGTTCGAGAAGAAGATGCAAGTGAAAAGCGTACTAGCCTCAATGTACGCACCACTCTTTCCAATTCATTCTGAGTTCAGGCATGCATTGTTATATCGTATAGATCAAAGTGACGGAAAAGGCCTAACTTTCGCTTTCCGCTAAAGATGGCTGCATTTATGTCAGAATTCAACGCTGCTAAGAGAGCTAGCAGAAAAGTGACACTTGAGACAAGACGTAAAATATGAACATTTCAATTGTCTTTTTTCCGGGCCTGTGTGATCCAGAAAATTATTTGTAGATATCTGCACAAAATATCGGATGGCAATGCGAATAACGCACCGGACAATGCAAGCGATTTCGTGTGTAAACGTTCCTACGATGTCACGCAAGCAGCATCTACTTGGCTTCGCCTTTTTTTTTTGCACTACGTTTTCGTATGTTCACAACACCACGTGCCACACTGCTCGTTGAACACCTCGATGCGAGCGTCCATATTGTAAGTGCTTAAGCTTTTCTCCATGAAATGAGGGCTAACAAAACTTAGTAGTTGGGAAGCCTACACGCGCGCCCTTGCGATAATGCTCGCCTTTCGCAACACCGATGCAACACCGATGCTACTGAACCTAGCAACCCCTTTGTCACGCGTGGTATCGACGTCGAGCGCTCGGCGGTGCACTACCCATGAATGCCAGTGAGGGGTGGTAACATAACGGTAGCTACAAAACCATGTTTTTGTCGACTCCACTTTCTCTCATCTCACATCGTTTGTTGTCCTAATCTTGAATGGCGAGAGGTTAGCGTCGTAGCCAGAGTTCCGCCCCGCCGCTACAAGGAGCGATGGCAGGATTTCGTTTTGCCCTGTCCCGGAACTCAACACTTCCAACTCCAAAAACCACGATGCTACAATTACACGCACAATACAGTGAGATCAACAAGACTTCAGCGTGCAGTTTTCTTGCGGGGATCACTATATACACGTAATTTTCCTCCAGCTCAACTGTGCGCGTGCGCAAGAAAAAAATAATTGTGCCAAAACCACGATTTAATTATAGGCATGCCGTAGTGGGGGACTTCGGATAAATCTGGACCACCTGGAGTTCTTTAACGTACACCCAATGCACAGTACACTGTTCTTTTTTTTTTTTTGCTTTGCGCCCCCATCGGAATGTGGCCGATGTGGCTGGGTTTTCATCCCGCAACCTCGTGCTTAGCAACGCAATGCCATAGCTATTAAGCCACCACGGCGGGTAATGGTGCGTAGAGGCTCCTCTTTCTCTCTCGACGTGTTTAAGGCAAAATGAGAATGCCACACTGACAAATTCAAAAGCCTTCTTCATGGTGGTAGTAATGAAGGAACAGCACAACTTTCCTGATCATTTCTCGGCCGTTCGCATTAGCATAAGAATGAGTCCTCTGTTGTAATGGCATTCCAATATATACCATCGTTGAAGTGTTCTCTCATAGCCAGAGCATGCACACACGTGAAATAGTAGGTGGTGCTACCAAGATAATCCGGAATGGTTCGGTGAAAGGAGAAGAGATGGCGGTAAATATGGCGGTACCTTCTTTAGCCTTTGCATGAATAAATCAAGAAGAGCTGCAGCGAGACAGGGGCAAGTGGGAGAAAACACGAGGTGACTTGCGCGTGTGTACTTGCATAGTCCAAGTGACGTCAACTGGCGATGTGTCAAAATGTTCCGCCTCAACGCGATCTTTTAAAAGAGTACCATCACAGGGACCTTCGTTTCCGAGCGTCCTAAGATTGTGGTCCTATAGTCAGTTTCAAATGGACAAATGCCCAGCCGAAGTTCACTATGGCTGCAGAGTCCTAGATTGTCATGCAACTTAACGTTTCATCTACCTTTGTTAAAATGCACATTAACGAAGCATCGCCATGCGCCAGGTACAAGGGAGAAAAATGCTCTTTAGAAAGGCAGGGAGGTTAACCAGAGGTAGTTCCGGTTGGCTACCCTGCACGGGTGGAAGGAGTAGGAAGAGAGAGAGAGAGAGACGAGCACAAACAAACCACGGGCACTATAGAGCAGTAGGGGGCGGCGTTCTTAAACTCTATCGTGAAGGCCCGTAGAACGCAGGAATCTTAGTAACGCGAATAATGCCTTCTGCGCGGATGTTCTTTGGTAGCACTGGTCTAGAGCTTTTAGTTCTGATAGTGGACGATTGTCCGTCTGGTCCAGCACTCTGCACATCACTTGGCTCTCGGCACTATAGCGCGGGCAGACACGGATAATGTGTGCGAGCCTCTCTGCACATATGCATGTGTCGCACGAGGGGCTGTTGGCCATTCTAATAAGGAAGGCATAAAAGTTGGTAAATTCAACGCCTAGCCACAGAGAGTACAGCATGGTCTGTTCACGTCGTAGCAGACCAGGCGGTAGACGCATCTGTATGTCCGGAGTGGTTTTCGGTTAGAAGCAAATACTACATACTTGGTCTTTTTGGAGTTTAAAACACGTTTGTTAGTTTTAAACCATGTTAAAGTATTCTGCAACTCACTTTCAACGATTTCTTCTGATCTCTGTAGTGACCTTTGTGGAATTATTAGAGCTGTATCATCCACATATAAGAGAATGAGAAAATCTGAGTGGTCTAGGATACCCGCTAATGAAAAGAGAGAAGCGTATTGGAACCAGTACTGATCCTTGTAGAACGCCAGTTTTTGCTGACGTCACTGAAGTTTCTTTGCCTCTAACTACTGCGTATAGCTTACGATTGGTTAAATAGCTGCGAAAAAAGCCAAGTGCTTGTCCTCTAATACCATAATGTTCTAATTTATAGTTCTTGTTAAGCGCTTGGTTTATAACTTCTGTTAGGGAACTTACTGCAGTTGTAACTGAGTAACCAGGTTCTAGAACCATGTTGTGCGTTAAAAAGTATGCGGTACTTTTCAAGATAGCTTGTGACGCGCTTTGCAATTAGTTTTTCGATGAGCGTATCAATACATGATAAAATAGTTATTGGTCGATAGTTCGCCCAGTCATTTGGCTTATCTGCTTTGTATATTGCTACCACTCTTCCGATCTTGTGCTGGTCAGGGTATGTACCCGATAGAACGGATTCATTGAACAAGTTTGCAAGCACTGGATCCAAGATGTCGATGTTGTTTTTGAGTAAGCTGACAGGTAGCCCATCGTGACCCATGGTCTTGTTTGATGGCATAAGCTTTACAGTATCTATGATTTCCGCTGTTGTTATTTCAGAGAAAGCAAATGTGTTTATTTGAGAAGGAGGTAAAAAAGAAACAAATTCTATATCATAGGCACCCTGGTTGCATTGTGTAATGGTGCCTAAAGTAACAAAGTAGTCATTAAAGGATTCGCCAAGATCTGCGTCAGTCGCGCCCAAGTCGCGCCAATGCGTCCATTGTTGAGGTGGTTTCTCATTAATAAAATCCAGTGTACCACGCAGTGCCGCGATTTCAGGTGGTAAAACATGGTCTCTAACTTGGTTTCTTCAGATTTTGTTGGGATAACGACTGCAGCAGAAGAGCTGTTGTGTTTTTACCGAACCATCTGTGTAGACATGTTGCCGTAACCGGTGCACGCTGTGAATGTGTTCCAAAGTTGCTTGCTTTACAAATTGCAGCGGTGCTACGGCTTTCTCTTTCATGCCCGAAATTGTCAGTTGTACTTGCGGCCAGTGCAGACACCACAATGGGGCTGATAATCGTGTAGCAGGCGTGAATTCTGTTGGCAGGTAGGACTGATGTCTCAGAATACTTTTGGCAAAAATTGAATGTGGCCTGCTTGCTGGCAAGCAAGCAAATTGGTGTGAGGCAATCTGAGTAAAATGTGTGTTCTCAGGACATCTGTAGCAATGTAGACTGTCAAAGGAGAATCACTGGCAATGGCCTCTGTCGCAGTCTAAGACAATGTTTGGCAGACCAAGACAAGTTCTTAGTGTTTCGGCTTGCACACTCGGAAGGCTGTGGATATTTGTAGTGAAGAGAGAGAGAGAGAGAATGAAGAGGAAAGACAGGGAGGTTAACCAGATATGAGTCTCCGGTTTGCTACCCTACACTGGGGATGGGGGATAGGGGTTAGAAAGATGACAGAGAGGAAAACGCTAAAAAAAGGAAAAAAAAAACACGCACACATGGAGGCACACACACAAAAAGGCGTTCCAGTTAAAGTCGTTCACTCAGGCCGGTAGATCGCAAAAAGCGCAATAGCGCTTGCACGGCCTTCTTCTGTGACGGTAGGTCCTTTCGATGTTGAAGAATTCTTTTTTCGGATAGCGCTTGGTCGTCCAGTTTGTCAAGTTCGTGGCGAAGGCATGCCCTCTGTGTACTGTACTGCGGGCAGGCACACAGAATATGGCCAATTGATTCTTCATGGCCGCAGTGGTCACAGGTTGGGCTGTCGGTCATCCCTATGCGGAATGCATAGGCTTGAGTAAAGGCAACGCCCAACCAAAGTCGATATAAAAGCGTGGCGTCTCTACGGCGAAGCTGTGATGGCGCTCGAAGACTTAATGTTGGGTCAAGTGAGTACAGTCGCGTGTTTCTTAAATGTGGCTCATTCCATTGCGACGCGGTGCACTACCGAGCAAGTAGGCGGAGCTTCCGTGCTGCGTCAGTTCTAGAATGAGGAATCGGGACGCAGCGCTCCTCAGTATGGGCTGAGCGGGCAGCGTGATCCGCCCGTTCATTGCCGATAATCCCGCAGTGACTTGGAAGCCACTGAAAGGTTATCTCATGGCCTGCTTCACTTATATGTTGCAAAGTCTCTGTAATATGGAATATTAGTTGCTCGTGTGGTCCACGTCGCAGAGGTGACAGTAGAGACTGCAGTGCCGCCTTCAAATCGCAGAATATTGTCCATTTATGTGGTGGTTCATCACCAATGTGATGAAGGGCAGTAAAGAGCGCTGCGAGCTCTGCTGCCGTCGATGTTGTCGCGTGGGTCGTCTTGAACTTGATTGTTGTAGCTTTCGCTGGTATGACGATTGCCGCCGCGGTGCTACTTGGAAGGACAGATCCATCAGTGTAAATATGCGTAGAATCACGGTAGTTCTCGTACAAATGTAGTAGCGTGAGCTGTCTAAGGGCTGGCGATGATAGATCAGCTTTTTTCGAGATACCAGGTATTGTGAGGTTGATTTTTGGCTGAGCGAGGCACCATGGAGGAATCGAAGGTCTCGCAGCCGGGGTAAAACAAGCTGGCAATGATTCGTCATATGCGGTTATCGTCCGGCTGAAAGATGTGTGTGGTCTGTCCGCTGTTAGGGAGGCCAAGTGGTGACGAGGAGTCCTGGTCAGATGCCTGATATGGGTCCTGAGTACTTCAATTTCAATGTGGGTCTTGACAAGGTGATCTCCAGCGATTGCTATCGTAGCCACTGTTGAAGCACTCTGAGGCAGGCCTAGACAGATCCGGAGCACTTGACCCTGAAGACTTTGTATTGTGCGTAGATTTGTTTTACCAATGTTGTTTATTGCTGGCAAGCTGTATCGCAGAAATCCTAGGAAAAGCACCCTGTACAGTCGTAACATCGCACTTGGCGACATTCCCCAGGTCTTGCCAGCGAAAAACTTGAACAGGTGGCAGATGCCTGTCAACCGTTTTTTCATGTATGATACGTGTGGGCTCCATGACAAGTCCCTGTCGATTATGACACCTAGGAACTTGTACGATCGGACCCGTCGTATTATTTGGCCATTTATCATTACACTGTAGTTGGCCATGGGTTTGCGCGTAAATGGCACTAGTGCGCATTTCTCTGAGGAAATTTCCAGGCCTCGATTACGAAGGTAGAGAACAGTTTGTGTGGCGGCTTTCTGGATTCTCGCTCGCAGCTGTAGGCGTGTTACTGCAGATGTCCATATGCAGATGTCATCCGCGTACATTGATACCCTGACTGTGGCTGGCACGTGCTCAAGGAGAGCAATTAGTGTTAGATTAAATAACACGGGGCTAAGTACACCGCCCTGGGGGACGCCGCGGTAGCTATAATGTAGAGAAGTATGGCCTTCCTCCGTGCTTACAAAGAAGGATCGCATGGATAGATAGCTCCGTATCCATTGAAACATCCGCCCACCCACTCCTACCTCTGCGAGAGCAGAGAGGATGGCTTCATGCGTAACGTTGTCATACGCCCCTTTAACGTCGAGGAATAAAGACGCGCAGAGACGCTTACGGCATTTCTCATGTTGAATGTAGGTGACCAGGTCGACGACGTTATCGATCGATGATCGACCGCGTCGGAAGCCCGCCATGGCATCTGGGTAGGTGTTGTGGTACTCCAAGTACCACTCCAGGCGTCCTAGGACCATCCTCTCCATTACTTTGCCCACACAGCTCGCCAACGCGATCGGGCGATATGATGAGAGCTTCAACGGCGACTTGCCAGGCTTCAGCAGTGGAACAAGGCGACTTGTCTTCCAGGTTGTTGGTAGCATGCCATTTCTCCAAGATTCATTGTAAACCTCAAGAAGAACACCTCTCGCTCGCTCCCCCAGGTGACACAGAGCTCGGTAGGAAATTCCGTCAGGTCCTGGCGCTGATGTGCGGCTACACAAAGCTAATGCTGCCTTAAGTTCGTGGATCGAGAATGGTAGATCCAACCGGTGATCACGTGGTGGCGGACAGCTTTGTAGTGAAAGTATTTCCTAGTCCAGGTAAGCTGTACCGCAGAGAGCCCAAAAATATGGTTTTATATAATTGCAACATTGATGGTACTGTAGCGCCCCAGGTGTTCCCGCCAAGGAACACGAAAAGGTCCACAATAGCGTTCAAACGCTTTGTCAAGTAGAATACGTGAGGGCTCCAAGACAAGTCTCTATCTGTGATGACGCCAAGAAACCGGTGCGTCCGTCTGCAAGGTAGATTTTGGCCATTAATCCACAAAACATAGGCGGCCATCGCTTTGCGAGTAAAATCAATGAGTACACACTTCTCAGATGAAAACTCCAGGCCTTACCTTAGGCATGTTGACATGGCCGTCGAAGCCTTCTGAAGTCGTGTGCAGACTTGTACACGTGTCACTCCTGCAGCCCATATGCAAACGTCATCTACATATAGGGAGAGCTGTACGGTTTACGGTAACGAATCGGCGAGACCAATGAGTACCAGGTTGAATAGAGTAGGGCTAAGTACTCCGCCTTGCGATACACCACGACTGGCTGGACGGCGTTGGTCAGTCTTCAGCCAAATGAATGAAGAGGTTACATTCAAATAGCTGCGTATCCAGCGAAAGACGTGTCCACCAATCCCAACAGCTTCTAAGGCGTCTAGAATTGCATGATGATTTACATTGTCGTAGGCCCCTTTAACATCAAGGAATATATCCGCAGTAATTCGTTTCAGGTGTCTCTGGTGCTGTACATGCGTTACAAGGTCAATAACACTATCTGTTGACGAGCGTCCGCGTGAAAAGCCAGCCATTACCTCTGGATAGACGTTGTAGAATCGCAATTACCAATCTCACCGTGTATGGATGATTATCTCCGTTATCTTGCCGACGCAGCTGGCCAGTGCTGTCGGATGGTAAGATAACAATTCTAATGAAGATTTGCCAGGCTTGAGGAGTGGAACAAAGCGACTGGATTTCCACGTCGTAGGGACCAAGTCATCACGCCATCAAGCATTGTATAGGCCAAGACGTGCATCTCTGGCCTCTTGACCAAGGTTTGCAAGCGCAGAGTATGTGATGCCATTGGGTCCTGGTGACGAAGATTGCCTGCACCTAGCGAGTGCGGCATCCAGTTCATCTGTGGAGAAAGAAGCGTCTCTACGAGCGTCTCGGGTCTCGGGAATCAGGAGTGACAACAGGAATAGGTGTGCAAGACCGGAACGTGGGGCCCGCGATCCTTGCTCAGTAATCTTCTGCTACGTCAACTTCTCGGCGACCTTGATGGAGGCTAGATATTTAAATGGACGGCGCTGCTGAGGAGCTGTTCGAAGTCCATGGACTGTTCGCCGAACAACCGACAGAGGTTTACACGGATCGAGAAACTCACAAAAAGATTTCCGGCGTTGATTTTGCAGCACAGCAATGCGACGCTGAATTCTCTCTAAAGTCGACCGCAAACTGATTTAGTCCGTCTGTATCGCCTTTGCGTTCGCCGGCGGATTGCAGGGAGGTGCTGTATTTCCGCCTCAAGATCGGTGTATTTCTCCAATAGCCGAAGTGAACGCAAAGTATCCTGCATGACCTTGGCGATCTGAATTCCCATTGTGGACGAAAAGCCTTTGTGGCATGCGTCTTCCATAAGTGATTTAAATACCAAGAACAAAATGGCATAGCTGGGCAGGCACGCTGCTCGGACAAACTGAGCAGAATCAAGTCCTGCTTACTGGTATGATACTGAGAGAACGTACTCAAATTTTTGATCGCATTGTTCCTATTTAAATAAGCAATTTGAGTTTACTGAACTCTTCAACCAACTGGGAGTTCACAACAACCTTTCCGAACTCATTGAAGCCCAACAACGCTCTCAGCTTGAACGGCTCACCCATACTGAAACGGGGCGCTTTATTCTGTCCACGCTTGGCTTCACCTACCATCAGCAACAGGGCCCCAAACAACCGATCCCGACCGACATCCGTAGCTGGATCTACATAGACCCTATCCCTAGAAATATGCACCCTGAATATAACAGGGCCCGGCGCCAAGCTCGGGCCGGAGCTATCATAAAAGCCCTTGCCAACGTACCTGGCGTCACATTTGTTGATGCAGCCCGATACTCCCATGGCACACGATTTGTGGCCATTGCCACACGCGATGGAGCCCTACACCATGCCTGCAGCGTCACTACCCCCACTGCAGAGACGGCTGAAGAAGTGGCCATCGCCCTGGCCACTTTAGATCCCACCTGTCACACCATAGTGTGTGACTCTCGCTCAGCCGTTACTAACTTCAGCAAAGGGCGTATTTGTCCCCAAGCTCTTCGCATCCTCTGCCAGGCACCACACTCTAAAGACAGCATAATCTCCCTAACATGGATCCCGGCTCATGCGGGCCCTGTCCACCCACACCTCCCCAATCTCAACGAGGTCACCCACTCCATTGCGCGAGGCCTAGTCAACCGCGCCGTAGTCACTGGAGATGAGTTGGACACCAGGGACAGTCTGACAACTTATAACGATCTTGTTAAGGCCTTTTACCTGAGTCGCCGAATCTTCCCCCCGCCTCACCCAAAGTTCAGCCGGGCGCAGGCTACCACCCTGCGTCTACTACAAACAAACACGTAACCTTCACCCGCCCGCCTCCACCTTATATTTCCGGACGTCTACACTACCCCCAACTGCCGGTGCTGTGGAATTCACCCGGCTACGCTTTCGCAATGCTATGGGAGTGCCCAGCACAGTACGCACAGACTAACACCACGACTCTCTCGTCGAGGTTGCATGAGGCTCTGCGGAGCTCCGCCCTCAACGACCAAACCTGGGCGACCCAGCACGCCCGCGAGGCGGCGGCGAGGCAAGCCCTCGACGTCCCTTCGTGGGAGGCGTAGGCCCGGCCATCATAAAGTGCTGGTTCTACAATAAAAGTTTATTCCTCCTCCTCCTGAGTTTGCAGTTTGAGATTTCAGTTTTCTTGAACCTATGTAAAGTGCATGCTGTAGGGGTTGGAGGACGGACTCCGGGATGAAAAACCCAAACTTGGGAGGGATTTATTTACATATTATATACAGGGAGGCGTGAGCGTCAAGTAACAGACGTACTGTCATTACGGGCCGGCAGCAACTCGGACGCTGCGGCCCGCGGCAAGAAGTTCGAGAGAGGTGAATCAGGGAATCAGGGCATGTCCCAGAATGCTCAGGTCTCTCTGGAAGGCTTCTTATAAACCCTTCGAGCACTGCAAGTCACGTCATGTTTGACCAATGGGAGAGTCCACTCCGATGACGCCACTTGCAGCCAATGGTAGGCGCCCGTGTCGCGTGGCACACCTGTCGGGGCTCTCTGCGGTCTTGCCACGCAGACTGGCAATCCACTTGTAGGCTGGAGAAGGAGCGGGGGGGGGGGGGGGGGGGCGCTCGTGCACCTGCTTCATTGTCGGATGCCCACCTGCAACCGGTGACTCGGCTCCGCAGCGGTGGCAAATGCCTTCTTCAAAGACGAAGGGGGTCGATTGAGCTCCATTGTCCCAGGCCCCCTTCTAATCCCGGCGACGCACGAACTTGTTGTCTTGGTCGCTTCTCTGGAATGCGCTTTCCGGCTTCTGCATTCCTCAATTAGCTGTGCTGCAATCCGACGTGGTCTGGGGAACTCGAAGTAATCGCAGGAACCAGCTCCATATCTAACAGCTCGTCCTCGCCCCGGTAGTTCTGAATGGCCGGTGAACTCAATTCGCTGGCCATGAGGAACGCTGATAGAAGCTGCAGGGTACTGGGGTCGAGCCACGTTTGACGAACTTCGGGATCCTGGGCCCTGGAGAACAAACGTCAAACAAACAAAACAGCACAGCGCTGCACCACGCGTAAGCGCAGGCTCTTCACCCCTGACTCGCCAGACTATTACTGAGTCAAAATCAACCCTGATCTTTTATTTCCCCAATTTCGACAAAACAGTTCCAACCACCCTTCCAAACAGCTATGCATTTCTCCTCGATTGCCGACAAGACCAGAGCACTATTGTTGTTGCAAAACAAAAGGGTCGTTGAGGATGCAAACAACAAATGAAAACAGCCGAACATAACATAAGTGGCCTAACTACACGAACAGCATGTTTCCAATCTATCGCAGTGGCGTACTTATCACACGTATTGGTGCCACTGAACAATCTGGTCAACCTCACAAGTACGTAATCACAAGCGCACTAGCCTTGTGGTCACTAAACAAAACGCGTACTTGCGTTGTAGGCAAACTTTTCATTCACGCTTACTCACGTTTCTTTCCTGAAAGTCCTACAGGACACGTGACGTAAACGAACAATTAAACTTGCGGGACTTACACACTCCGCAGAACCCTTAAAATAATGCGTCTTAATAACTCGTTCCACGCATACTTATCAGAGAAGTCAGAATACGGCTGCCCTAACACACACGAGCAACCCAGTCATAAAGTCTGCTTCCTTCCGTCCACACAGGACACGCGCTAATGGAACTAAGAACGCTTCACCGTGCAAATCATGCACTTACTGAAAACTTACGCGCTTAACCTTAGAAAATTCAACTCTTAAAAAGAAAGAAGGTTAAATAACACACGCGCTTTACCGTAGGCCTTTCGACGATAACCTTGACCTTCAGGTTACTCACACACACAAAAAAAACCTATCTACTTATTAATGAGCATCTCGCGAGACTACATGTTTACATAAACCTCATCTTTCAAATCACGGAGCTTCTCAAACGAAAACACAAACAAAGCTCAAACCTTACACGTTGAAAGAAATCCCAGTCTCAATTCGCGAAAAACTTTCCGATGCTCAAAATAAAAAACAAAACACTTCATTTCTACGGAAGGGCTCTTGGCCTCCCTCTCCAAACGCTTAAGTCTGACTCATACTTTGAGTCTAACCCGGGGTGGACGTGGTCTGAAAGCTACTCTGGCTGCCGAGAGACAACAAAAAGGCTGATTCACTATCAGCTCCCCCAAGACGTTACGGTCTCCTGCCAATTTGCGTCCCCGCGCCCCGCTTTCAACACGAACTCGATTGACCGCGTCGCCACTCCCCACCTGGTCTCGTCCTGCCACCTTGCGTTTCTTCGAACTGCACGCTGAGCTATGAGAAGAACTACGGAACGACGAGGAGCTTAACTGCCTCGTGCCCTTTGTCCGCGTCCGCGCAGAACATTCTTCGCGGTCCCCCTTTGACCGGTGGCTCGACCATTTTGGATGCGTCAACATCGTCCTTGACGACCGCACCTTTTTCCTCGCGCCCTGCCCATTTGGGTTTCTCGCCATCTTTGGCGGCGCCTCATTAGTTACCGACTTTCGGTTTTTACTGCGCTTCTTTTTACGGCGCTTTCTCTTTGCACTCGTTTTCATGTCGCCTTCTCGTGCCTCGTGCTGGCCGGTACACATTTCGTCGGCCCGGATCGGCCTCTTACCCGCACAGTCTGAGTGATTTACATTTAAATCTACTCTCACTTTGCCTCGACTGGCGGACAGCCCAACCGACTCTGGCACAATGCAGTAGGCTTTACTCGAGTAAGACAACGCGCACTCTTGCGAACTGCCCTCTACTACATTGCCCAGCTCACGCTGTGAATCGGCACACAGCCCGTCGGTATCGATCGCTGTCTCACGCGCACAGTCCGAATGATTAACGACTGAACCATCCCTCTCTAGGCTATCTAGACTGGCGGAGAGCCGCACCGATCCCTGAACAATGCAGTTGTTCTCTCGTGGACTACGGAGCTCGCCATCCTGAGAATTACCCTCAACTGCACCGCTCAGCTCGCACTTCACTTCTGCACGCACATCTGGCTCTACATGGGTGCTCGCGTCTGTCGCGTCAACAGTACCCTTTTCCTCGCTAGCAACCTCGCTAACCTTACCAGCGACGCACACACGCGGTAACTGTGCCAATTTGTTCGCAGCTGGCCTAGCTGTCTCTACAGTCATCTGTTGGCACAGCACCTCGTCGCTCTCCTTGCGGCCTTTAACGGCCTCTGTTGCCACTAAGGCATCGTTAGCAGCTAGCTTTTTCCCTTCACTTATCAATCGGCAGCCAATATCACAGGCACTAATCTTTTCCTCGGCTTTTGGCGAAAATCTGCTAAACACTTCCACATTCTTTCGCTCTGTACTTCCTACAGAATTCTCAGACAGCCGTTGTCTCTGTGCCAATAACTGATCACAATACTGTATCTCTTTGATCAGTGCTGCCTTCTCTCTCTCATACTTTTGCTCACGCTCAAGCTTACGTTGATTCTCACGGTCGTGAAGCTCACACCTAAGAGCAAGTTCTTGAAGCTCCTGCTTCCGTTCATTCTCGCGTTCTTCACGCTGACGCTCACTCCTAAGCTCACGACGCTCTCGAAAACGTACACGACGCACACGCTCCCGTGGCTCCTGTATCACCTCCCAAGCAAGCTCAATGCTTTTCTCATCATTGCCACTATCATTAATCGCCTTTATGATAGCTGGCGTTTCCATCCGTTCGTCCGCCTCAACTCCCAAATCGTCGCACACCAACAACAAGTCTAACCTCGTCAACCTTCTAAGATCCATGGCAGCTGCCCCGACAGGTGGTTAAAACTGTTTTCCTTAATTAATTTGTGCAAACACACAATGCAACAAACTCCCGATTCCCAGAACTATCAAAATTGAACACACAACCTTTGAGTCTGGCGAATCATAAGGAAAAAAACCACGCGCTCACTTACGGTTGCAGCACCCTGCCATCCGGTTCGTTCGTCCGCTGTTGCCGGTTCCTTCCGGACTCCCTGGGTCGAAGGCTCGCTCCTTCTTCGATACTCCCAGTCTCTTCGGACCTCTTTCGACGAAGGCTCTCTCTTCTTCGCTCTTCCCGGTTCTTTACGATCTCTCTCGACGAAGGTTGATTCGTAGCGCTGCCACCAGCTGATGTATTCGGAGGCGATCCTACCGCTGCCAACCAGATGTAGGGGTTGGAGGACGGACTTCGCGGATGAAAACCACAAACTTGGGAGGATTTATTCTACATTATGTACAGGGGACGTGAGCGTCAAATAACATTCGTACTGTCATTACGGGCCGGCAGCAACTCGGACGCTGCGGCCCGCGGCAAGAAGTTCGAGAGAGGTGAATCAGGGAATCAGGGCATGTCCCAGAATGCTCAGGTCTCTCTGGAAGGCTTCTTATAAACCCTTCGAGCACTGCAAGTCACGTCATGTTTGACCAATGGGAGAGTCCACTCCGATGACGCCACTTGCAGCCAATGGTAGGCGCCCGTGTCGCGTGGCACACCTGTCGGGGCTCTCTGCGGTCTTGCCACGCAGACTGGCAATCCACTTGTAGGCTGGAGAAGGAGCGGGGGGGGGGCGCTCGTGCACCTGCTTCATTGTCGGATGCCCACCTGCAACCGGTGACTCGGCTCCGCAGCGGTGGCAAATGCCTTCTTCAAAGACGAAGGGGGTCGATTGAGCTCCATTGTCCCAGGCCCCCTTCTAATCCCGGCGACGCACGAACTTGTTGTCTTGGTCGCTTCTCTGGAATGCGCTTTCCGGCTTCTGCATTCCTCAATTAGCTGTGCTGCAATCCGACGTGGTCTGGGGAACTCGAAGTAATCGCAGGAACCAGCTCCATATCTAACAATGCATGCGAATGCATACTATATTTAACCCATTATTCCTAGCGAGTGCCAGAGTTTCATTCATTTTACGTGCCTTCCTTTAAGGACGGCACAGATACCGCGAGATATGTGCGCTACAGCAAGTGCGACTCGGTGAAACTATCTCGCTTTCTGTCGGCTCCCTAGGAGTTGCATTGAGTCTGCTCTGCATTCTGCCTACAAAAGCCTATTTTTCGTTTTTAGCCGTGCAACACAAAGCATAGGAACCAAAGTGAGTTGATGTATTTGCTCTATTTCTTACACATCTTCAAGCATCATTTTCTGTCTTTCAGAATTCGTCAAGCAAATCCGCCTATAATCGCCTATTTTTAAATTATATTATTCACGTCACAGTGTCTGATGACAGGAGCGCGCTAGAAAGCATGAATAGCATATGCTAGATATTGTCGGTGCATATCTTGAAGCAAAACAAGTTGTTACGGGGGCAGGGGCAACCTAAAGTACTAAAACCAGGCACTTCGCTGAAAATGTTCTGTCGGCCAATATTACGGTACACTTTATATTGAATACCTACGAGCCATATTTGCGGGACATTTCTTCAGTCGAATTAGGTGTGGATTCCTTTCGTTCGATTTTATGAATTTCTTATCACCCGTCGCAGAGAGTGACCGATGCCGACTATAACGAAGGCGCGGCGTTGCGCCGGCCATTGACGCAGAACAATAAGGAAGGAAAATGAAAAGACTGGTTACAAAATACGGCCCTAGGAGTGTATTGTCTGACTACTTTATTCAAACATTGCGGTTTAGTTTTGGTTCATCAGTGCATTCACCGACATTTTGTAACTGCGGGAAAGTCGTCATAAATGGCCTGCATTTACAGGCACTGGGTTGTATATTACAACATTTAACATTATGTAAGGTTGATCTCATCGACTTGAATGAACGTACTATAGTTTCCAGGCCACTGCCATTGCTCTTTTATCTCGAGGCGAAACGCTAAACAGCCACACTGATGTGTCGTGTCTCCTCCATTTCCCCTGTTACATTTGCGTCGAAAACAACGCTTACAGCCGTAAATTGTCGCGTATTTTGTCAATAGCGGTTGTCCTCGGCCACTACGTGCCCACGACTAACATTCCCAGCATTCACCGTGGTGCTAGTGCCCTGAGAGTGTCGGTTGTCGTTAGGAGTGTCGTGTTGTCTCGTTTTGATGCAAGTACAACTGCACGCATTAGCCAGCCTCATTATAACGCCAGTCGCCCACCGCGCACTCCTAACGATAAACATTTACTGTCTGTTAACTTATCTCTCGCTAGAGGAGTTCGTAGCTCTTGTGCTGCACTCGTATGTATGCCTCCCTGCTGCCTGCACCAATTGTTCGGGACGCTAAATCTCCTCCCTAAGGACTCGTTTGGCTCGTCACGGCAGTAGCAGGCAAACGTGACTTTGAGCCATGTTTGCTGCTATAGTTATTCTTGTGCTTGCTTTCTGGCAGGCGCCGCACAACATACATAAGGTCGCACCAGGCATATGTTGCTATATAGGTCCCGTGTTTCCGCATTACAGTGATACGATGTTGATGGCCGTCCCCTTTCGGAGCAGATGAGGAAGAGCTGATGTGCGAAATTGTAAGCAAGCCTGTAGGTTTGGCGCTAATATAGCGCTTAGAAGATCATGATGTCATCCCGCACCAGCGCTTTCAACAAGTGAGCCTGTTCTCATGTTCCCTCGGGTCACTCCCTTTCAGCGTTATCTAGATTTTTGTGTTATATCTTCTAAGATAATAATTTTGCATTCCGTCTAATAGTAAGTCCGTAAACTTATTTTGTTTTTACGAAACAACCGCGAACCGCTGCAGCAAGTATCTGTCGCGCAACACACTTGAAGTGTCTTTGTGTTGCGTGAGTGTTCTTGTCGAAGGAAGATCATAAACTGACGCTTTACACCAGCATTCAATCAGACTATCGTATGTGAGCGCAACAATAGTTTTGTGTCCAGTTCTCACGTAACCCGATATTCCGCAAGTGGTATTGCGCTTGCAGTCAAGCTAAAGCTGCCCATTATCTGGCCACTGAGAAAGCTTTCTAGGAATCCGAACTCCGGTATTTCTATAATGTTCATGGCAAATGAATGTGCCAGGGTATTTTTTTTTCGTGTTTTTTTTTTCACTTCTGGACAAAGCTTGTAGGTTACTGCCCGCAACCACGTCTATGTAACACCTGGGCTGAAAATATGCATTCTTTGTTTTCGCAATGTGAAAAGTTTAGTAACGGTGGCACGCTCTTCCTTAGAGCGTAAGCACTGCTAGCACGGACACCGAATTCACGAACGATCAAGAAAGTAAAAAAAATGCAACAGGGAGACGAACTATACGCACTTATAACCACATCACATAACAGTGTCATTGCGCGAGTCCTGTCGACGACCTAGTATGTCGGAAATGTGCACAAGTTTAAGTAATTTTTTTCTATATGCTAAGAAAAACTTTTTCCTAATAATACCACGTTTGACGTCCACACAATAGCTTAATGTTGAACTTCGGTAATATCAAATATAGTTTCAAAGTGGAATTTATTGTTTCGTGGCTGAGGAGGCGAGGGTGCAGGAATCGTGAAACGTCCAATCACGAGAACAACCACGAGAACAAGGGGAACCTTCTACAGTACAGACAATGGCCGCGGGAACACCGCAGGCGCAGTATAAGGTTGTATAAAGCTATGCATTTGTACTGTTGCATGTGTCGTGTTTCTTTTTATTTAAATATAGGCAATATACGGAAAAACAGGCGAGTTTCTGTCGCGATAAGAGCTCGGAAGTAAGTAAAAAAGCATTGGCCCACCACCCCACCTTCTCGTTTATGCTGAAACCATATCCGAAAAGTGCAACACACAGTACGAATGCAAAAGAACGAAAGCGTGGCTACACAGCTCTATCGCTGAACATTCTTCCTTTTTTTTTTAGCAGATTAAACATCTGTCTATTGATGCATTGCTGTCGCCAGGGCTGCAACGCGCACGCAAACTCCACTTATTTGCTTAAAAGGTTTCTTTCTGCATACAGTTAGACCTTCCTTCGTACGCATTCTCTCTGAAGTGCGATCCAATCGAGCGGACCTTTCCGGCACTAGTGCTGCAACCGCACGTATAAATTTACTGATTTTTCGCCGGAAGGTACTGCATACATTACTAAGAAGCGAGGTCTCACTCATATCTGAATTTCAAAATGACGTTTGCGCTGGCCTACAAGGTTTGCTCACCCAAACCCGCAGAAACTAATTTTCCTCGCCAGAGATAAACCTTACGCACTTTTGATTCTGCGACTCAGTTACAGGCAACGGCTTTACCTGAGATGCACATGCTGCGCAGGTCGTTTCTGCCTAATGTAATTTTTTTTTACTTGTTCGGCTTTTGTTGTAGTGGTGCTCGTTATCGTCGGTGCTTTCCTTACTTATCTGCGGGTTTCGCTGCAGGAGGGAAATAGCCGCGAGACGTATGTAACGCACACATCTGCAGTTGTCGTTGTTGGGGGCGTGTTGTCAGCCTCGAGGTCACCTTGAGAACGCTGCCGAGCGAGGAACAAAAACGCGAGGCAAAGAAAAGTTGAAGCAAACGTGTCCATGCCGCGGCGCAAATGCGTCCGCGAGTCGGTCGCGTTTGACGCTACATGCCCCCGGAGTGAGCAGTAATGCCCCGCCTCGAGGCATCAACGCTTCAACCTCCAAGCCCATTTCTTCGTTCTTGTTTTTTATTTTTGCTTATTCTTTTTGGCGCTTCTCGCTTTCAATTCAAGAAGCCGTTCCTATGGTCCAGTGGTGTGCGGGCGCGCTCTGCCCCGGGATCCCCCGTGGGCGGAAGTGATCCGTTTTACAGCGCGCCGCTCGGTATACGCGCCTCGCTGGAAAGCTGCAGTTTCTCTGGCCGCCGCCGTTTACGACGCATCCTATTCGGCGTGCAAAAAAATAAAAAAAGAATACTGATCAGCCATCAAGACTCGGCCGAGATGCGCCTGCGGGCCGAGACAAGATCGAGCTGTTCCTGAAATCTGTCTGCCGCTTGTAAGGAACAGAGAATTAACGCCGGCGCTGTCGCCGCCGGCGAACCGTCGTGCACAGCCTTATACTGTTCTGTCTATTGGCTTTACGATTCATCATTATTATTTATTTCTGTTGTGTGCGTGCCGGGATTAGATGAGCAGAGCCCCGCACGAGGGCTAAGTAGGTTTGTCAACAGCGCTTACTTGTGTCCTGTAGTGCTTAATGTGCATCGGTGTAGTAACGTGTTGCCACACGACGGTGCCAGAGGCAAGGAACAGTGTCAACTTTCAAACTTGAAACTAGGCTCTGTGTGTGTGTCTTTCTGACTGTGTGTGTGTGTGTGTGTGTGTGCGTGTGCGTGTGCGTGTGCGTGTGCGTGTGCGTGTGCGTGTGTGTGTGTGTGTGTGTGTGTGTGTGTGCGTGCGTGCGTGCGTGTGTGTGTGTGTGTGTGTGTGTTTGTGTGTGTGTGTGTGTGTGTGTGTGTGTGTGTGTGTGCGTGCGTGCGTGCGTGCGTGCGTGTGTGTGTGTGTGTGTGCGTGCGTGCGTGCGTGCGTGCGTGTCTGTGAGGGGGGGGGGAGTGGGGGTGCGTGCGTGGCCTTCTAAACCCCCGGGGAGCTGAATAAATATGAGAAAATATGAAAATGAACACTTCTTGAGAATGACTTTCACCCAGATAAAGGGCAATCAGACTCTAAATAAACTGCGGCACAACCACCTTTTCATTAAAGAAAAGGTATTTTTTTAATGCATCAGTGGCCACAGAATTTATATTAATTTTACGGAGGTCAATGTGGAAGGGAAGAGTTCACCAACGATGGTAAGTTATTACTTTTGCGTGAGCGCATACTTCTGTGGGCTGAGCAGCATCTCCCGTCTACTTAACTTTTACAGCGGTGCTGTTAGCCTCTAGTTGATCGGCATTTTTCATTTAGTGCTCACCAAAAAACAGCACCACCGAATATAGTTGCCGCGGCCACTCGAACAGGCCTCAAACGGGAGCTAGAAAATGGCTTTGTATTTGAGCTTCCTCTTGCACTTGCACTAGGCGGAGCACTTGCACTAGGCGGAGATCCTACAAGAATGAACATGCCTGCTGCGCTCCGCAAATATGGGTGTGCGCGTGATGAACGTGTGCGCACAATGTATCTGGCCTTGATGTGTGGGCGCTCTGCCCGTTGCATCTGTCGCACAGCGAGCTCATAAAGATATTCAGCCAGAGCGGACACTCCCATAGAGCCCAGTGGCCGAATTTACTGTAGCACAGCAAGCGGATGGGATTAACAAGTTTCGGTTTTGGGAGCACGCGTTTTGAACGTTAGCAAGCACGCGCTGCTCCAGCTGCGCTAATCGGCGGGTCTTGTTCTTTTTTTTTTTTTTTTTGCATGTGCTGCTCAATCGCGCGCGTTCTAAGTAGTGGATCATTTTATTTAGCACAAATGATTGCGAATGATCGTTACAATCCTGCATCGAAACTGTGCCACGTGCAATTTCATAAAGCAGACGCAAGACGCATTGTAAATGAGGAAATGTTCATTTTACTTTATATTGCTTCAATATAACAACAGCGCTGCAACCGCTGTTGTAAATATAACCTGTAAATAGTTGCTCGTCTTACTGACTCGTCCTTCGCATAACATTGTGGTGGAGATGGAACTTTCCTCGTCCTCGCCACAGAACTCCGAAGCGGCCGCACCGTCGTTTTCTCATCCATTGCTTCCGATGGAACCACCCCGTCGCCACCTTCACCTGCGGCGCCAACCACAACGTACGTTACGGTTCCTAGTCTCCCTGATCCTGGGACATTCTCCGCCCAAAAATGACGTTGACGTCGACGACTGGCTCAGCATGTATGAGCGTGTTAGCCAAAGCCAACACTGGGACTCTACTATCATGCTTGCCAATGTGATCTTTTATCTGAACGGGACACCGCGTGTCTGGTTCCGTACCCATGAGATCGCGCTCTCCAGCTGGGACATTTTCAAAGAGCGGCTTCGCGACCTATTTGGCAATCCGTCAGGTCACCAATAGGCTGCGCGAGAAGAGCCACCCGGGTCCAGTCGTCGACCGAATCGTGTGTCTTCTGCATACAGGAAGTGCTCGCTCTTTGCCGGAAAGTCGACGAGCACATGACCGACGTTGACAAGGTGGGCCATAAGTTAAAAGGCACCGCGAACGACGCCTTCAATTTGCTCGTCTATAACGACGTTTCTACCGTCGATGTCATCGTCAAAGAATGCCGCCGCTTCGAGGTAGCCAAAAGCCGCCGCGTCGTTTCATAGTTTTCCCGGCTCCCAAACACCCTTACCACGCCTTCTTGCTCCGCTCTTACCGCCACTCGACCATTTCAAAAGAATGTCACACGTATCGTTCGCCGTGAGATTGAAGCGGCGAGTCCGGCCCCCCTTCATCCACGACTCCCTGTGGTACCTTTGACCAAGCGGCTCCCGCTATTTCCGTTATTCAAGCAGTTGTGCGGCCAGAAATTGCAAACCTTGGCATCCCTACCGCCTGCTCTGTCTCCGGACCTGATTTGGCACTGTTAGGAGTTGTGTTCAGGGTTGTAGGGAGGACCAGGCTCTTCGTCAGAAACTAGGCGTACAGGATTTATTTACACATTTACATTAAAACAAGAGATACATTCGACAGTCTGGCGTGACTCTCAAATACAGCACCGAAGACGCAGCATACAGCACACGAGCACAAAGCTCCACTCAGCCTGTACACACCGATTGTCGAGCACGAGCACACTCTAGCAGCCGACAAACTGCTGCTTAAAAAGCCTCTGTCCTCCCTAGATCTATAGGGGAGGGAGAACTGCGGTCCAACCTTCGTCCAATCGGACCGTCCACAGTCGTTGGGGTGTGGTCGACCCGCCTTTGAGAGGGAGGACTCACACACACACGAACGTACTTTGGATTCCCAGAACCCAAGTTGAGCGGGTCCTCGTAGCCAGGTGGTCACGCCTGACCCCAGCCGGCGCCTCTTAATTCCAGAGCTGACTTTCTCCGGTAGTCGCCACGAGTGTCAGCAGACTGTGACGAATCCTGGGGCCCGAGGAAAAACGTACCGCAAAGCAACGTTTTGTAGGGAAGCTCTTCTTGCTGCAAATAGATCATGAAGGCCACGGCAAATCAACCAACAATACACGGTCCGCCAAACGTGGCCAGCCCTGCCGCCGTCACCGACTCTCCGACGAAGGCGCATGGTAGATTAACGCTGCCGTAGTCTCCAGTTCTCCGAAGGAAGTTCATGGCCGGTTAGTGCTGTCGTCTTCGCCGGTTCTCTGAAGGGCGCCACCACCGCGGGTCGATCGAAGCGCCTACAGCGGGCTGAGATAGCTTTGCAGAGCAGTACCCCTGCAGGCCGATCGTAACAGCACCCATTCCCATGACCACAACCTGTAATGACCAGTATTTCGCTCCCAGACCATGCAACCCTACTGAATCGCGAACCCCAGGCGACAAACCGATCTGCATCCGCTGCCACCACGCTGGTCATGTATCCCGGCACTGCCGCAACACCTGGATGCAGCCGTACTGGAGCTCATTCCGTGCTCCTCGCCCATACGCCGACGCTCGCCGTTATTCACCTCGCCGTCTGTACCCTACTTCTGATGCCCCTGACAGCCGCTCATCCGTGCGATCGCCGTCGCCTCAACGCCGTCGCTCCCCGTCACCCCAATCTCACCGCTTTTCCTCGCCGAACCGACGGACGGGAAACTAGGCCATGCAGCTCTTGGAGATAGTGCTGCATCACGTTCGTCCTGTCCAAACCCTCCGTTGGCGCTCCTCACCAACACGAACCTAATTGAAGTAGACGTAGATGGTGTTCCGTTAAAGGCATTAATTGATACTGGAGCCCAAGTATCCATAATGAGCGCTAACCTATGTCGTCGCCTCAAAAAAGTTCTTACGCTGCCATCACTCGAGCGGTACGCGGCGCCAATGGCGCCACTGCTGCCGTCAGCGGTATGTGCACTGCTCGCATAGGAATTGCTGGCCGCCATGTTGCAGTCATGTTCACCGTGCTGACCAGTTGCCCTCATGACCTAATCTTCGGGCTCGACTTTCTGAGGACGCATTCTGCCCTCATCGACTGTTCCACCGGTATGCTGTGCCTTGAGCTTCCTCTTCTTTCAGACGTTCGCCCCGAACAACCGAACACCTTCTGCACTATATATATAGCGTTTGTTCGCTTACCTCCTAAATTTCCATCCTTCGTCGAATTGGCCACACTGGCAACCGTGCCTGATGGAGACTATGTCGTCGCACATATTCGTTATGTCCTCCTGGCACGCGACATTTCTGTGCCACACTCCGTCGTAACTCTTGCCGCTAATCGCCTGTGTCTCCCCGTTATCAATTTTGGCTGGACGAAGAAATTGTTACCTGAAGGCATAGCGGGGGCCACGCTCCGGTCAGTGACAGACGACCACGTCACTGCTATTGCAGCCGACGTGTCTCCAGATCCTCCTGGTTACCCGCAGGATGTCTTGAACCTCGACGACCCACTACGTCCCATGGTCACTCCGGACCTCGCACCTGATCAAGCAGCCGCCCTACATCGCCTTTTGCTTTCCCACCGCGACATATTTGACACTGACAATCAACCAGTTGGTCAGACGTACCTTGTTAAGCATCGGATAAACACTGGTGATGCTGTTCCCGTCCACCGGCAGCCGTCTCGCGTGTCCATGGCAGAGCGGCAAGAATATTCAGCAGGAAGTAAACAAGATGCTCGCCAGAGGCATTGTTGAGCCCTCGTCGAGTTCTTGGGTGTTGCCGGTCGGGCTCGTCAAAAAGAAAGACGGCACGTGGCGTTTCTGCGTTGATTACCACCACCTAAACCAAATTACTAAAAGGACGTTTGCCATTTACCATGAATCGACGGCGCTCTTGATTGTCTTCACGGTACTAAATACTTTTCGTCCATCGACCTTCGATCTGGTTATTGGCAGATTTCCGTCGATGAGCAAGACCAAGAAAAGACCGCTTTCGTCACTCCAGATGGCCTCTACCAATTCAAGTTTATGCCGTTAGGTTTACGCACATGCCCCCGCCACGTTCGAACGTATGATCGACTCTTTGCTTCAAGGTTTCAAATGGTCTACATACCTTTGTTACATCGACGACGTCCTTGTGTTCCCCCCCCCCCCTACATTTGAGACGCACCTTGAGCGCGTCGCAGCTATCCTTGACGTCTTCCGCAAGGCTGGGCTCCAATTAAACTCATTGAAGTCCCACTTCGGGTGCCGACAGATTACAATGCTAGGCCATCTCTTCGATGCTTCCGGAGTACAACCCGACCCGGAGAAGGTTCGAGCAGTAACGGCTTTTCCTGTACCTATGTCTATCAAAGACGTCAGGAGTTTTGTGGGGCTCTGTTCTTATTTCCGACGGTTCGTGAAAGATTTCGCAGCAGTCGCTCGGCCACTCACTGAACTTCTGAAGTAAGACGTGCCTTTTACGTGGGGTTCCCTTCAGGCTGCCGCATTTTCACGCCTTATAACGATTCTCACCAATCCACCGGTCTTGGCCCACTTTGACCCGCCCGCACTTACAGAGGTCCCAACCGATGCCAGTGGTTATGGGATCGGCATCGTCTTATCGCAACACGGACACGACCACGTTATAGCCTACGCTAGCCGGCTTCTGACAACTGCAGAGCGCAACTATTCGATTACCGAGCGCGAATGTCTTGCTCTCGTCTGGGCTGTTTCAAAGTTCCGCCCATATTTATATGGGAAGCCCTTCTCAGTAATCACAGACCATCACGCACTCTGTTGTCATTCGTCGCTCAAGGATCCTACTGGTCAGCTCAGTCGTTGGGCCCTCCTACTACAAGAATATCCCTACACAGTGACTTACAAGTCGGGTCGTCAACACCAGGACGCAGATTGCCTCTCTCACTACCCAGTCGAAGACGCGATATCTACGTGTGATACTGACACCGACGCCTGTGTTCTCTCAGTTTTTCCACTGCTCCATGTCGCCGACGAGCTACGCCGTGACCCGTCCTTGCGTATCATCATAGATCGCCTGGAATCGTCGCTTGCCGACAGTTTCCTTCGCTTATTCACACTTCAAGATGGCGTACTCTACCGCCACAACGTTCACCCCGACGGCCCTGCATTACTCTTTGTGATCCTTAAAGACCTTCGCTCGGCTGCTCTCCACGAACCTCACGACCTCCCCACTGCCGGTCACCTGGGTGTGTCACGTACCTATGACCGGATTCGCCGACGCTTCTTTTGGCCAGGGCTTGCTCGCTGCGTTCGAAGATACGTAGCTGCGTGTGAGAAATGCCAGCGACACAAGACACCATCGACGCTCCGTGCTGGGTAGCTTCAACCACTCGACATTCCCGCGGAACCATTCTTTCGGGTTGGTTTGGGCTTACTTGGCCCTTTTCCTCTTTCTACCTCTGGGAACGGGTGGATCACTGAGGCCACGGATTACACCACGCGCTACGCTATCACCCGAGCGCTTCCTACAAGCTGGGCCACAGATGTCGCCGATTTTCTTCTACGTGACGTGATTTTATTACATGGAGCTCCGCGACAACTTCTCACAGACCGTGGCCGGACATTCCTATCAAAAGTTATCGCGGACATCCTGCAGTCCTGTGTCACGAGGCACAAGCTATCCACGTCATACCATCCGCAAACAAATGGCATCACGGAGCGTCTCAATCACACTCTCACAAACATGTTACAGACATGTCTCAGCTAACATGTCTCAGCTAACAAGCTAACATGTCACAGACATGTTAGCTTGTTGCTAGGTGACGCAAGAAAAATAAGTCGCAGAGTTCTTTTTTACTCAAAGCGTTTTAGTTTGAGTGAGAAAGAACTAAAAAACAAAAGAAATCTGTTAACTTTATTTCATTCTTTTTTTTTCTATGCATGCGGCAGCTAGTGGACGACATTAATACTTGCGTGGCTTATTTCCTGTTGCGTGTATTCGCCGAGTGTCCCCTCTTGTTGAATTCCTTTCTCTATGATAGACGTGTCTCGGCCAGACGGAAAGTGGTTCGTGGCGTTTCTCTTGGAAAGGTTTGGCATTCAATATTACACAAACTAAAGTGTGCCCATGACGCGTCATCGGTCGTTTATAGACCTCACATTGGCCAAGAACCTTTACAGTGTCGCCACAGAGCCATTGGCCGTATATCAGCGATCATACAGCGATAGTCACCTTGGTGACCAAATAACAAATTGAAAAAAGCAAACAAAAGAAGGTTCAAAATAAAAGAAACGCTGAGTATGCAATTTAATCGAAAAATCTTAAATAAACTAAATTCCTTGTGGTACGGCTTTTATTTTCAATCAATATATTGATTATCAAGATACTTATCACCATATATACAGCTCCGCTGACCACCCACCTTCAAAGAGTGGGTTGGCTCTGAATTTGCTTATCCCATATTTCTCCAGCGAGATGGCGGATGTGATCTACTGACATCCATAGTGTCTCTCGTCACACCATTGTAGGACGAGATATCACAAAGAAATGAAACGCAGGAAAAGCGAATAAAGATGTTACAGAGCCCCTTTAATAAAACCAAGGTCCGTATTCACGAAACTATTCCTGCGTGATGTCGACGGTTGGCCATCGCTGTGGGGATATAGTGCCGTTATAAAACGATCACTCTCGCTATCATGGCTGGCCGACGCCATCTTAAAAGGTGAACGCTTTATGTGGTGAGTGTGTGCCAATAGGCGGGTATAACCGCTTTAGCAAGTCAGACCGGCGTTTGCAACACATCTGCATACAATTCCCTCGACCCGTCTATGCAACGGCGGCTGTTATATGGGCTTCCGCGAAGTGAGGAAACGATACTGTACCATTTACGCTTGGGCGTTGCATTCACCAATGCACGTACATGTTTGGTTGGAATGCTGATAGCGCTGAGTGCAATGCCTGCGGTGTGGAGGAGACTGTAGCTGCTGTGCTCCTGCCCATCTTTTGAAAATGAAAGACATGACCTATGCGCAGCTCTAAAACAGTTATATAGAATGCCGTTCACCTTGAACAAGATCATGGGACCATGGCATCGCATATCGCAGCTACATAAGGTCACAAAAGCGCTGCTGAGATTTTTGAAAGCTACCGGATTGAGTGACCATCTGTGATCCGGACTGAGTGACTGTCAGTGATATAGAGCAGAAATCTGTTACCACGTCGGTGATATCCACAGTGGACTTTCTCTTCTTCTCTTAACATTTCTCTCCCCTTTTCCCGTCCCCCAGTGTAGGGTAGCCAAACAGGTTCAGTCCTGGTTAACCTCCCTGCTTTTAATTTATCATTTTCTCTCTCGTCCTCTCACAGGCCACACTTACGCCAATTCAAATTTGTTTCACCGAGTATCTAGAAGGCTGGTGCCGCGAATAAACTTGAGCGACAGGCACAGCACTGCCGACTGTCTACCTCAGCATATTGCACGAGTGCTCCCGTCTGAGCGTATGTGCAAGGAAGGTCTCTGCTCCCGAAGTTCATAGGCTGTCTGTGTATTTCGATACAATAACGAAGGCAGAAATGAAGTGCTCAACGCCGCCAATGTCATCGCATGAGGTACTTAGTGAAGAACCAAAGTGGGCCAACATAGCAGGCGAGCAGGGTGCTGGGTCTCCTTCAACAACCGCACTGTATGTGATCTTACACAGTACAAACCCTATAAAAGAAAAGGGTTCTTGTAACAGGCGCCACCATTTTCGTACGCATAAAAATAATAGAAAAAAAGTTAATGAAAATATTCTTGTACACCAAATGGTTCTTACCAATGAGGTACAGCAGTACGCTTTGATATCTAAACGTAATGTCCTTTTTTCTTTTCAAAACTAACGAATAAGCTAAAAGATTCTTACGCTTTTATCGAAGTGCAAGTAAGATGATGGCATAAATGGCATGTACGATTTTATTTCTTGGTTCTTTCAAACAACCTACACGCGATCGCTTCGCTTGCGTCGACCTTCAACCATGTTTCTCTGCCTGCATCATCTAAATTCACCAGCTTACTGCGCCTTTTGTCAATCGCGCAGAAGAATGCGGCTACAGATTTTTGCACTTTCAACCACCCGGCACATGCCGTTCTTCGAGTTCAAAATGGCCCCAACGCGGTCTAGGTTTGCATTACTGAGCAGAGTGAGCGAAATGGACTGCACACAGAGACCCCATGGCGTATACGGCGCACGGGGAAGTTGTGCGCGGGTTTTTTCATATGTCTTCGTTTATTGTCTTCATAGCGTGCACGCCACGTGAGGTTCGTTTCACAGTATCCGCGGCCGGACAACCTCTTTCTTGGAAGTTGCATCCCAAACGTATGACTCCGCTGGGAAATCAGGACGCCTGCTTGCTCGCAAGCAGAGAAGATAGCCGTAGCCTCAGCGCTGTCGAGGCAGGTCTCAGCCTGTCTCATACGCCTCGCGAAGAGTGAACGGGGGCTGAGACAGAGACGACTCCGAGGTGTAACGGTGAGTTCGGGCGACTCATCCTGTCTGAGCGGAGCGGCGCTGCAACTACCACTCATTCCCGGCCTGATGAGGCGTTTTTCTTGTTCTTTTTGCGACACGTTCCTCTGATTTCCTCACGCTTTAGCTGCACTTCAGCTTTACGACATTCTATACGTTTTTATGTGCTGGCACATTGACGGCAAGCCCGCAGGACGAGTCTATTTTGGAACAGGAAACTAAGCACAAACATAATTGCGAGAATGCGATAAACGCAGCCTCGAATATTCCGCTTTTATTACATTTAACGTGTTTTTTAGTCTCTTCCCCAGCGCCTCACGAAGACGTTTTTGCCTTAATTTAACCCTTTCGTGGCACAAAGCTTTGCATGCTATTCATATTCGTGAGCCGAAGTTATCCGACAGACGATTCACACGGATTCTTAGTCCATTAAGCCATTCTCCGAGCTCTTGAGGTGGCAGATCTTGGAGGCCACGTGTTTTGGTGGATTAGGAGCTATCTCTCACGGAGACCTGTCTTTGTCCTTACAGAGGATGGCACGACAAATAGATAAATCTCCAGTCGTGGTGTCCGACAAGGCGGAGTGTTCAGCCCCACTCTTTTCAATCTCGTTCTAGTGGGGCTTACCGAAACGCTATCCCGCACTGCTAATATCTCGCTCTGCGCTGACGATATTTGCATCTGGGCGCCCGGGGTGACATGGCCACAAATGCGCTTCAGAATACAGAAAGCGGCAATCCTGACAGCGGCATACGTTCGCCGACAAGGTCTGACGATATCTACAGAAAAATGTGCACTAGTGGCATTTACACGAAAACCGATGTCATTGTACCCGGTGCACACCGCGGGCCAGTCAATTGCGTATAAGGAAACTCACAGGTTCCTAGATGTTATTGTGGATCGTGACCTCACCTGAAGTACCCATGTCTCCTACATAAAGGAAAAACTCATATGTATTGAGAATATGTTTAAATTTGTAGCCGGAAAAATCGCGGGGATCATCCATGCGCTCCAATGCGCTCCTTTGTTACAGCTATACACGACACTTTTTCTCAGATTTCTTTGACACAGTCTTCCTGTCTTCTCCAACACATGCAAGACTAATCTCCTTGCTCTACAGAGCGTACAAGGCCAAGAACTTCGGACATGTGTTGGGCTCCCGAGATGTTCTTCGACAGCTGCAACGATTATCATTGCACAGGAGCATCCGATCACCACTGATATCGTCGTTGAGACGCTGAGAGCGCACATTCGACACCTTTCACGGCTGCCATCCCACCAGTTAGCTGGTTGGCCAGCGCGAAGACCACAGGCTACATTCTGTAGTATTGTGGCGAGACACCATGACTCGATACCATCTGGCTTCAAGCCTGCAAAACGCCCAACATCGGAATTGTTTTGTTTCCGGCCAATTCACGTCTGCCTCTGAGTTCTTGAGATGGCTAAAAAGGCAGACTTGTCACCGCTGCCCCCGAAACAGTTGTCTCTGCTTCTCCTTAACGAGTCTTATTTTGACCGCATCGACATTTACACGGACGGCTCCACCGATTCCGACAGTTCCACAGGAGGAGTGATCGTTCCATCGGATGACGTCTCTTTGCAATTTAAATATTCTCAGAATACCACGTTGACAGCAGCAGAACTTACGGCTCTTCAAGGTGCACTCAAGTATACGCGCTCCAGCAGCCGCCAAATCATTGGGCCATCATCTGCGATAACAAAGCAGCCCTAAAAACTCTGCAGTTTGCCCTACGTCATGTGTTACACGAGCAGTGAGCGTACGAAATAACGCACGCTTATCATCACGCGCTCGAAAAAGAACCCGACGTTGTATTTCGATGGTTACCGAGCCACTGCGAGATTATCGGCAACGACAATGCAGATGAAATTGCTCGCTCAGCTCATCAAAAACGTCAGCGGGGGCCTATACCACCCTCAAGAACGGATGCTGCGCGGCAACTTCGAACACTTGCTCGCCCACATCACACTTGTACGATGGAATCTATCGGGTTTCAGCAACTCACGCTTGCACTCTTTCGACCCTAACTTGCGACTTCGCCTGCTACCTGAACTCTCCCACAGCGAAACAACTTTACTGTGTCGCATGTGGTTCCTATTTACTCCTAATCGAAATGACCAACAGTACGGCGTGCAACCCTACAGCACCTTCTGTGTCATTGCCCATCCTTTGACGCTCAACGACGTACTCTACAAGCTAAACTCAGTCTATTAGGTAATAGAGTTCTCTCAGAGGAAAAGATCCTGGGACCATGGCCTATGCATCCTTGCATGCGAAAGGCCACAAAATCCCTTCTGCACTGCTTGAAGGCTACTGGTCTGTACGAGCGCTTGTCACAGTGGACATTTCTCTGTGACTGACTCTGTGCATGACTGACTCTTTATTATTTTTCGCCTCTGTCCTTCTTATTTATTATTCCCCTTTCGCCCTCCCCAAGTGTGGAGTAGCTATCCGGGCACGTCCTCGGTTGACCTTCCTCCCCTTCCCGTTTCGTTTCTCTCTCTCTCTCTCTCTCTCTCAGCCGATTAGGAAAAATCCTTTAGTCACATTATACAGTATGTATGCGTTTACGCTCCGATTCAGTCACTGTATTCGCCTAAGCGCATCAGGGCTCTGGCATCTGTATAAACACGCAAGGGCGTCAAACCTAAGATGCTCTGACGAAACTCGCGTCCAGTTGAGTAGGCGCACAGGTCAGTTTCTTCGTTCTTCGTATTTTGCTTAGATTAGCCTTTTTCACTCGCTCTTGCTATTGCTTACAGTATATTCTGCCATCTCTATTTTGTTATAAGTGGCATTTTCTAGTGTTCCGATTATTTTTGCACAATAATAAGAAATCCTAACATTCACTTATACGCCCAGTTCTCTTAACAAGAAAGGGAGAGCAACCGATCGAGTTCTCGCGGCGTCCGCTCTTCAACGGTAAAAGCTTTCTCAATCTTGTATTTGCTACGCAGACTCCATCCATTCGCAATATCTTCCCGGCCAGAACCCGACCGCATTACTAAGGTTCAGCGCTGAGCATTGCTAGGGCACTTACATGCAAACAATAGGACGAATGACATTCAGCTCTAACTTTGTCTTTGTTGAATGAAAGCTTTTGCATCGAGAAGTTATTTCTTTCGGTTCTTACTAACTTGAAATGTACTGTCCTCTTTACGAGCGGAACGTCCGAGTATTTGTTCACAAAATGTATTCTGGTAGCTTACTTATCGTATTCATACAAGCCCACAAAATAGAAAAAATACTTCGAAATCAAGCCGGATGTGCCCTAGATGTTATTGCTTAAACCTCAGCTCAAATTCATCAAAGCAAACGCGCAGACATTGGATCACTCTCGTTCGGCAGCCAGCGCTCGCTCTAAGTCGACCTGCAAGATTAAATTACTTCATATAATGTTGGCAATGTTAGACCGTATTACATAATGCATTCAGCTTCAGGAAGGGAGGTTTTTTCAAAATGCTAAATTGACAAGCAGACGGTATTACCGCATCTAATCTGGACTACATACTTCTGCAAAGAGCAGTCACTGACAGAGAAAATGAAAAACGTGATGTTATACAAACCCCGCCTTCAACATGCGCAGCATACACCAAAGAAAAAGTATCTGACTGGAACGGAACGAAAGAATCGACTCAGCTCAAATTCTATCTCGGGCACTTCACACGATCGTGTGGCGGTCCAAATTCTCAAGTCTACTGAGAAATATAGCAGCCGAAGTATATAAGACATATCTTCAAGTAAATATTCGGACAGAATACGCATAGTAGTAGCATGCGAGAGAGAGAGAAACAAACATTTAATATTAGAGCCCGCCTATCTCGGGCTTTTCCTCTCCTTCTTTAACATATTTAATATATTCGACAGGGGGTGCCTATGGAATCCATTCTGCCATCCCTGTAGATTCTGCAATTCTGCCATCCCTCTGACAGTATTGTTTGTGCAACCTCTTGGGCTTCATAGTAGAAGAAAAAAGAAATATAACTAGCTATTGCGAGATAGCTGCTTGCTTCCTGATAAATTTTTCCTCGGGATGCCAAAAGGCAGAACGCTCTTGTTCTTATTCTTCTTTCTTTCTTTCTCTTTTTTTTCTCGAAACAACAACGAGAAGAATGACGACTCCTGATATGATTTTTCCCCCTCAAATTCCGCTGCACTGCTGCACAACATTGAAGGCGCCCACGGAAGAACGGGGATTGTCCGAGATGAAGCTTGACGTGTTTCCTTCGCTGGCCACCGGGTGGGCCGCGCCACGGCGAGTCCACCGCCCTCAGAAGGGAACCGGACAAACGGTGCGGCAAATCGGAGGAGACGGCGTGACGTCTCCTCCGCCGCTGGTTTAGCTACTTCGTGGCGTGGTAGCCGAGCCTCGCAGAATGATGGCGAGGCATTCGGATCCCGGTCGGCAGGAATTCCCCACCGACGTCCGCAAGACGACAGCGCGCAGTGGCGCAGCTCCCAGAGGGGGCACGCCCACGCGGCACGCGCGATTTGCGCCGAAAAGACGAAAACAGCTCGCGTCATTTCATCCGCCGAGGCTGGCTGGCGTCGCTGAAACCGAGACACTCTCGCGGGTGTTGATTTGACCGAATCTCGTGGCCATGGGAGCCAAGTGCAGGATTCACTTAGAAGGTCTTGTGCGCCTTTACAAGACTCCTTTGAGATGCGCTTTTCTCTGCCTTTGGGCACTCACACATCTTAATAAGTTTAACTTATTTTGCTCGAGTCCTAACAAACTGTAATTGATACTTCCGATACTCCCATGCATATCGATTGAGACATTATGTAGTAACACGCGGGTTTTTTACGCTCTGTACATACATAAAGACTGCTGGCATGGCGCGAAAGTGCCCGACAGATGTATTTAAGCAGAGGAGGCCTGATACTCAACAGCACGGGGTCGACTCAGTCTCAAAAATGTTTTCTTTTTTGCGAAGTTTTAAAGGACCCGTTGTGTGTTACCCTTAATTCTTCATTGGCGATTACTTGTTTTCAGCCCCAGCTAGTAAGAGATTACGGATCAGTGCTAGGGCGCGCTATCCCTGTCTTACATACTGCTGTAACGAGTAGTTTCAGAAGCCATTATTCACCAAGTTTTTTAAATCATGAATCTTCCGCGATTTAATAGGTTCGCGACGATGACGGCTAGCCAGGCAGAATCGTCGAACATGCTGGTTTTCAATCTATAGTGGGCAAGGCCGAAATGAGATGCTCGTCAAAAATAAAATTAAAAAGTTGGAGTTGTTCTCACCTAACCAATCTCAAACTTCAGACCCTTTTATGAGCAAGACACAAAGGACCATCGAAACAAATGCTACGGGCTACCGCAAACTTTTAAAGAGCGCTGTTGTACTGACATCGGCTATGCATTGTTCATCAGTTTCGGGAGATTTTCAGTGCAACTATGCCCTGACATTTTTCTTTTTTTATTTGATTGTTCGTGGAAGATGGGAAGCAGTGGTTAAGGGGATCTGCTGTCAGGTCTCAGGTTGGGAATTAATTGAAAAAAGGCTCAGCTTACTCAGAGCGTGTTGCATGCCGGCGTGCGCGTTACACGGTTTATGTTGCCGTCGCATTTTTATTAGTCGTGTTGCTTTTCTTTTGTTCCGATTCTGTGTTCAGATTGTCCAGGGGTTGAAGTGCGAATACTGTCGTTCCTTTACTTTTTTCTTCTGACTTTTGTTTCTTTCGAAATGTCAGCGCATGACAGCCACGGTAGAAGCTCCACCTCGAGAGAGAAGCGTGTGCCAGCCCAAGCGTCGAATTGCCGCGTGCGCGCAGTGGCGCCGGAGGAGAGGGGGGCAAACGAAAATTATGAAGTGGCGGCGAATCGAGCACGGAGCAGAAGAATGCGCCCGCGGGTGTCGGATAGAGTTGTAGGAGGTGGTGGAGGCAAGATTGATGCGGTTCTCTTTGCGCGTTCCCGTTTTCGGCGTACGCTGGAAGTAAGATTAACGGAAGGGGCGGGCGTCCTTCTGCGATCTACCCTCCAACCACGGGCTCTCGCCGTTGCTGCACGCGCGCAGGCCGAGTTCGTTGACAGATGGCCGCCCGACTCGGCCGCGCATCCCGCGTGCCCACGCGTGTAGCGTTTCCTCGGCTCGCACTGTCATGCGAGGGACCGCAAGCGTCTGCAGAACACTGCAGAAACTTCGTGTGGTGAATGGCCACGCGCAAGACCGAAACAAGCGCTTTAGTGTGATGTCTTTTTTTCAATGACGGCACTATTTGTAGCGTACCGAGGTTTCGTGAGTGTATGACGTGATTTTAGTACACTGAGGGCACGCGTGTAATACTACCACACATATACGGCTCAGTGAGCCGACGAACAAGACATCGGGAGTCTTGTGAAAGATGATGACGCACTCGTCTTGCGCGGTTTGCCGGCCACCTTGTAAGTGAATGCAATGCCCTTCTTTTTTCCAGTACATACACATTGCCGTTTTCAAGTGGGCGAGAAGTAGGGCGGCCACGTCCGGCTAACAGGAAAAACAGCTCGGCAGGAGACTTAAATGCCCACTGCGCATTATATGCGCCAACGAGAAAGCGAGTAGATCAAAGCGGGGCGAGCACTTTAGCGCTCCCCCTTACCCAAAACAACATCTCTCTACTTATGAATTTAGCAGGAGCTCAGCAGCTGAACCCGCAAAGCTTTTGGTTCTGAAGTGCTGTTTGCCTTGCCGGCATCATCATTACTTTGCATCTGCTATTACGCAATATCCTAGAGGAATAACTTTCTTTCGGGCCCCGATTCCTTCGCCATCTCAGGCGCATATATCTGAGAGTACTGCAGACACGGAAGAATACTTGAGCGACAAGTAAATTCCCCGCCCGGCGCTTTGCTAAACTACAAGGGCTCCACGAATGAGCTGCAAACTTGCTACCAGGCTATTTTCGGTTGGCGCCTACTGGGAAGCCGGGCGTCCGCAAAGTGCTCGAGCAAACAGAGTGCCCTCCAGTGAAGCCGCCGCAAACACGTGAATTCCAGGATCTGAAAGCAAGGGGGGCACTGACTCGAAAGATTTGTCTGGACACAAGTGTTTTGCACGGTGCGCCGTATCAATGACCGCATCTCCACTTGCTATGAAAACAACGTTAATGTACACTTTGAAAAACAGCTAGAAAGATGAGATTTGAGGAAAGAAAGGCCCAAGTGGCCGTATTTTGTGTCATTTTCCACAATATGTTCCCTTACCAGCTATCCCCACTGTGAAAAGTTACTAAAGAGAATTCTCTACCGTTCAAAGCAACAGCGCCATCCCACTCTCTGCGCTCTGGCTTATTTTAAAGGCTACAGAAGCTTTGTAGTCTTGCTTCGTTTTTTTTTTTTTTTTGTAGTCAGCCGTCGCGAAGAACGTGGTGCCCCATCGCCGATACTTAAGAAGCAACACGAAAATATATTTTGGGGGGATATCCCAACCGGATTCCAAGCATCTATATACACGGGGATGTGACAAGCTCAAGTATTGCACGCGATCAGCACTTCAGGTTTGGGCTCTATAAGTGAGAGGAAATGAGCGCTATGCAGTATAAAAAATAAAGCCGCATCTTTGAGGCAGGCGAGCATTATAAACATAAACGGACAGTTTACATTCGCGAGTAGATAGCGTGCTTTGAAATGAGTGTCAGTGGCGAGAAGGGAGTTTTGTTTCTCCGTATCTCGTCGATTCGAAGGCACGAGGAAAATTTTACACTGACGCAACTTGTGGCTGCGCATTTCCTCTTAATCCGTCAAAAGTATTCTTCGTGCCGGCTATGCCATGGCCGCTACGCGTAAGTACAAGTAATTGCCGAACCACTAACAGATTTCATTACCATAGTGCACGCTAACATTATTCCTGCCACGATGTATAAAATGGTCCTTGTTGCTTGCCAGGAATCGGGTGGAATTTGCAAACCTTTTTATTCGTAAAATATCGTTGTCATTGACCGGCCACCATCGCTAATGATGCGTGCAACACCGCCATTGGCTGGCATCGGGTCTTACGAACCTATTTAGCGTAAGAATGTTTTTGGGCATACGGGTCCAAGGCCCGTATTCACGAAGCTTCTCATTCGTAAATACTCTTTGCCAATGGACGGCCGCCTTGGCTAAGAATATGCCCTACGTCACCACTGTCTGGCGTCTTATCCTATGGACATACGTATCTAGCGTAAGTACTTTTCCCTGAATACGGGCCCAGGAAATGCTAATGGAGGAACGTACACGAAATGCACGGTGTTTTTCCGTACACGAAACGCGTTTCAGCAACTCTAACGGGAAGTGGAGAAGAGCGTGACCAAATACTGATCGCGTATGCAACACGTCGAACTACAGTTGAAATGGTGCAGCTTTCTTTTATTATTATTATTATTATTATTATTATTATTATTATTATTATTATTATTATTATTATTATTATTATTGAGCACTCCTACAGCAAAGATGACATGTAGATAGCTGGTGGATATCTACTATATAATACATTTGTGGCACTTCCTGCCAGTTTACAACGCTTTATGTTTCTGCGACATTTTCCCCTTTCATGGCACCGTTTTTGTCCGCTTTCCGCATCGAAGATTTAGACAAAGCAACAAGCCGTGTTTTGTTCCGCTTAAGGTTTTATCAAATGAATTTGTAATTCTTATTTTCAATGCAAGCAGAAAAAGAGGGGGTGGGTGTGGAGCGATAAGTCTCTATGCAAAGTTTGCCTGTAACTTGCATCGCTACTTTTCTTTGTGCCACTCCTTATTCTGTCTGAACACTAGCTCGTCTTGGCCTGCTACAAAGCCGATGAGTGCTTGCAGGACGTCTTGTAAACACTTTGATTGCCTACGCCAAAAGCCTGCAGGTGTTGACATAGGTGCGTGAACCAACACGTGCATAACTTTGACAGCACCACTTCTACTTCGGCTTGAAAACGAAACATTGAAAAGTACTATCGCAGATTTATTGACATGGTTGCAACGTTGCTTTCTCTAGCCACTCAGAAATAATGGAACCTCGTTTCAGTGGCTCTTATTCTCCGATTTGCTGTCCGAGATGCGGGCCTTGTAAGCATGCAGCACCCTAACGTCTCGGAGAGAGAAATGCTAGTTTAAATGAGAAGCAAGAGATGTCAGCCTGGCCGATGGCATACTCCCGCTCTTGGGTGACATATTTGCAGTGAACTCACGTACCCGACACATACAGGAGCCACACACAAACACACGCACACTAAAATAATGCAATTCAGCATATATATATATATATATATATATATATATATATATATATATATATATATATATATATATATATATATATATATATATATATATATATATGTATTGTTGACGTGCATAATTTTAGCGATCAGAAAGACAAGGAGCCCTTTCCTAGTGCACAACGTACGAGCGATGTTTCCACCCGGCCTGCATGGGGAGTGCCTCGCACTTCGAGGCTTGATTCGTCAGAATCAAGCCTCGAATCAGACAAACGACCTTCAGAGGTTGTTTGTCTGACAAGTAATGATTGCAGTGACACAAAATATATTTCAAGTCGTCAGAAACAATGCACACAGTACCCTTCAGCGAGTCTGTCCATTGATTTTTGCACCTAAATATAGTTCGTGTAGGCCACATCAACACTCCTGCGGATAAGGGATGCTTGCGTTGCCTATTGAGGTCTCGCGGCATGCGAAAGTCACAAAACGGATGAATTTTAACGGGGTTCATACTGAAGGCTTGCGTCACACCATAGAGACCACTACGAAAGCGAAGCAACAATGGATACTGAAGTCTCGGCATTTTTTCGAGAGCAGTATTCAGGAGATCTCTCTCAAAGCGTCTCAAGTTGCAAAACTTTTCGAAGCTATGATTTCTCCATTCACGAAGGAAATGCTGGGTCGGCGAGCAGATAGCTTTTCAGGCATTTTTCAGCACCACTTTTTCAGCTCGGTCGCCAAACGGGAAATGCGTGTTGACGGCGTCGAGCAGGAACCCGTCGAGCTCACGCAGCATCACAAAGCCTCAGCGATTGGAAATCTGCCTGATGAGTGCCCGCATTGTCGCATTCATGCCGCACTTAATCGCCGTTCTTGCCAAACTCAGAGGGCGGCCAGGTCACGGATACTGTTCGTCATCGGTAACGAGGGAACAAAGCAAAGACCACTGCACCACTGGTCGAGCCGCGAATCGAAATAGGGGCTATTACAACCCAGGTCGGTGCCGAATGAGCCTCGACCACTTTCGAGCCACTGTGAGCTTGGAGGAGCTGGTATGATCTGCTTGGATGTGCGAAGCATTCAAGATGTGACGAATCAGTGAATTTATATGTAGTGAGGAAGGAGTGCGATTAGGATGACCATATGTTACGTTTAAAAACGAGAGGTCTTAACCTAAAAGGCCACTAGAAAAATTAGGAAGGTGGCTTGTTCCGTGATAAAGACAGCTACGATTTTTTTTTTGCTTCCGTGAGAAACCAAACCTGCTGGATTCGTGTACGAGTAATTTTTGTTTTAGGTCTAGCCCTGCACCGACCTCTTCTCCGGTATCGAAAGATGTGATTTGCAAGGAAACTGGAAGAAGGGGACCTTGTTTCAGCAGACACCATACTCACAGTCTACTAGAGTGGTTAAGGCTAAAGGCTAAAATCAACGGACCAAGGCCTGCGACTCGTAGCATTTAGCAAGCGGCACTAGCGTACAGACAGGCAACCATGTTTATCTCGCAGAACCGAAGAGTTACTGAGCCACAAACTCGATATGCAAAGAAAGTAAGATGCTTGTGCCAACGAAGTAGTTATCAGCATTCCCTACTATCATACGTTCCATAGGATACCTGCGAATAAGGGATAACAAATCTATTTATTTCGGTCCCATATTACGCACCCTCTGGATGCCAAAGTGCCGGTTTGAGCTGGTAGCGCAATCTTACAGATTAACCACGCAAGTAAAACACGAGGACAATGAAGGCGACAGGATGACCGCTAATTCCATTACCCCGTTTTTTACTTGCGCTTATAATCTTTTACAATGCCAAAGAAGGGCCGATATAATGTAGAGATTCAGTCTCTCGATCCTGTTCTTTTTTCATATCAACGACCACTCATGACCAGCCGATCCTGTTGATAACGTAAGCGGAGCGCGCCGCACGGAGCACTGATGAAGCAGGAGAAAATTTGTAATAGAATCGTCTACGTGAAGGAGATGAGCGCTTTGTGAACAATGCAGATGGTCCCACTGACGGTGATATTGGTGGGCTAGTAGCTTGGCCGTAATTGTTCTGAAGGCAGCGCACTATATTGTGTTCGCTCACGTATGCGCAAGTTTACGGGAATGACGAAAAGTGGGCTAAACTAGCGCGTATGCTACACCTATTAACGATTGGCTTTCCCCAACATAGCTTGCCGCGTCGTCTTTTTAACGTTGGAGGTATTATTAGCGAAGGCTTCCGGTCAACGGTAAACAACTTTTACGAGCGAAAACTTTTCCGGATTCGGCCCCAGACGGTCTTTGTCTGCCATGCTTAGCACGTCTTGTTTTCGTTTTTTCTCCCAATTTTATCTAGCATATACGCGGACTTATCCTGGCATTTTGCCAGCATGTCCCATTACACCCACCAGAACTACTCTCTGAGCGAAATGCAATAAATACAATGAAAAATAGTTTAGCTTAACCCGACATTTAGTTTATCGCGACAGGTGCAAAGCTCCGGTTACAATAGTTTGTTTCGATGCTGTTGTTATTAATCTTTACATCAATTTGTCTTCCCTCCGTTCTTTGTTTGAGCGATATATAGCGAAAGAAAAACTTCACGTGTCACAAACTTCTGTCAAAACACAAACTTTTTACGTTGGTACTTCCATTTTTTTTTTCATTTCCTTGCCTTGCAGGAACTTGAGGCACGTGTACATGGGCAACGCGACGAGGCCACATTACATTTCTTTTTTTTTCAATGCATAAAATGTCCTTGTCGGCTGGCGCAATATCTTTTAGTCCCTGCTGTGTTTCACAATATCGAGCGCTAGAACATCCGCAGTCGCATCACAAAAACTCTTTGGCTGCCCTTTCTATTCATCAAATGATCTTCTAATGCAGCATAATTCTAAAAGAATTATTTTGTGTGATACAAGAAACATAACTTATGCGTTGCAGTTTTGTCTTAGCTGAAAGGCTAGTTTATAAAGGCGAAAGCCAGCCTGACAAAATTAATTATGCACTTCTTTGTGTCTTTGGGTCTCGCTTCTAACCGAAACCCAATTTTACAAAAGCTGCATTTATTTTGTTATTTCTTCAAAGCTACTTGGAGCCTCCACAAAAAAATCATCGCCCCTTCCAATCCGCGAAGATGGTCGAACAGCGAAGCTGTATTAGTTACACCGAGTGTTACACTATGCAAGTCAAACTTCGCAGGCAGTCTATACTGTAAATTCCTTCTTTCACCATTCTTTGACCTCATTTTCGCTTTCGTGTGCTTCACGTGGTGAGCATTCTTTAGGAGTGCTTCCTCTTTGCGGTTCTCCCAGCCATTTCTTTTTTTCTTTTGCGCGTGAGGTTTCTGTTTGCACTTTGCTGTGCTTTCCTTTTTTTGTGTGAGTGCAAGAGCCCTATAACTAAAACTATTCCAATATGTTTTTGTTCCCATCTCCTGACGTCAAATCTGTGTAACCACCGACGCAGGCATCGGGCGGTAACCCGCAGGGTTGTCTGAACAGACCAATCAAACGCTCTCCTTGTTTATAGGAGATCACCTTTGTTTGCTTTAAAAATGAATAACATTACCTACACTTAGCGGCTTGTCTTATCTAATCGGCTGACAAGAGGCGAGGAGCCCGTTCAAGTGGAGAGGAATTCGATGGGGCCGTGCGAGTGCACTGATAATCGATAACCGCATGAAGAGGATGGTGCCGGCGTCAACGATTGGTCCGCTTTCCCTTACTTAGCTTCAGGTGGCTGGTCGAAAATGGCGGCGGCATGCAACGGAAGGTTATGGATGCCGATAAAACGGATCGTCAGCTAGGAACCTCAGAGACGCCACCTAAACTCACCGAATACTGTGTCCTCTGTATGGAAGCGACGACAACGGTGATGATGCCGGGATGAAATGTTGCCACATTATTCAGGAAGTAGGAATAAGTGGCCATCTTCGGGTGGTTTCGTGCTTCTCTACGACAACGCGAAGTAGATGGAAAGCCTCATTGAGAATTCAGTATGAGAAACGGCTTAACCGCTCTAGGCACCCCTTTCTGGACTCGCTGCGGCAGCCTTCCTGACACATATTCACAATAAGAAAACAATGCATTATGATAGAACTTTTCCGAATAGCCGATTCCGACCAATCCTGATGCGTGATACATTATTAGCGACGGCTGCCGGACAATGGTAAAAAGCACTTACGAGCGAGAAGCTTCGCGAATTCGGTCCCGAATCTTTCCCTCAGTATAGAGCGGTGGTTGTTTGGGAATGCGGCGTTGACCATTATAGTGAATTGGGTTAGGGCACAGATGGCAGCCATCTTCGATTTGGCTGTGCAATGCACTTGCGCCTCTAAATGATAAATGTGCGAATATGTTGCGTGACTGTGTGAGAATAGTCCGCAATGAGCATACTTTAGGCTCTCCTAAAACAAGATATGTTTTGTCCTTCCTGTTTCTTGCGAAGTAATTTATTTATTATTCAGCCGAGGCTGGATGAAGAAAAGAAAAACAGCCCTCATCTATTTAGTTACACTAACTCGCCGAGACAAACTGCAGGTATAGGAAGGATGTCGATAATAACACAAGGTGAGACTCTTGAAGCTGAGGGGCTGCAGCTGTGATGCTTATTAACGCGTATTCTTAGGGTACCTTGCGCACTTTCCGGTGTCTATCTATCTCGATGTGTTTGTATGTAATCGTTTACCCGCCTGCCTGGGTCACTGGGTAGTCTATGGTCGAATGGGCAGCCCAGCCGGCTGAGGGAGTAGAGCGTGCACCCGTCTCGTCTCGGAAGCCATGGGCGGACTTCTCGGCGGCGTCACTAGATGGAGTAGCTTGTCTGAATAGAACTGCAAGAGGAGCCCGTATGCCACAGGACGGGTTTCTAAGCGTTCACGTACACCGACGCGCCGTGTGTTTTGGATACCCGGCGCAGGCTTGTCGACGGTGGCCCCAGACGGCGCCGAGTGTTCTTAGGAAAGCGCGAAAGAGGAGTCTAGCTGCAGTACACACCTCATAAATAACACGTTTCGACGGTGGCAATACGTTGCGCCGCTTTATTATTTCAATGCTAAACGCATTTCCATCGACAGTCATTGTGAGATGGGTTCTGCCGAATTTATATTTTGCAATGTGCACGAGCATGTTGAATTTATTACGCCTGCAGGAATGACATCACGAAAAACTCACTCTTTGTACGGTGCCCAAACTAACGAACTGTTGTTATAGAGATCGTCCCTCGATGGGAGCCAGCATGTCATGGTATTTATTTTTATTTGCTGGGAACCTAATTCTGAACATGCTGGATTTATGAAGAACTGTAACTCAACGTTGCAGAATGCCAATTGAAGTCTCCGTAAAGACTATCTCGCAATGAGAGAACAACTTCTAAAATATTCCGCTTATTGTCGGATCAAGCACTGTGCCACTTCCTAGTTGAACATGTGCCTCTATTTCAGGTTAGTAAAGTTTTTCAAAGTGCGCAAATTAATTTTTTTTCCGGAACGGAGGGATTATTTTACTCCAATACATGACGTTAGCGTCTGTTCTATCTCTTACTATTATCATTAGTTTCTGTAGAGCTGCAAAGCCCTACTTCGGTAAGGGCAGGACACACTATAGGTTTTCTGCTCGTGAAAAACGCGCGATACTGTAAGAGAAAGAACATCTAAACGAAAATTTTGACCGCAGAGCGCATTTCAGTCAGCTTTGAAATCACTGACATCCCATCAGGGGCCACAGTGCCTCTGCGACTTTTTTGCGGTAGAAGAAGAGTTCTCTTTTCGCTTGCTGACGTATGTGTCTATTTCTATGCCGTGCCAGCTTTCTACGTGCTCATTGCTCCCGACGTCAAGACTCGTTCGGAAGCACGCACCGCAGTTAAAATGTTAAGGTCAGCCACGTGAGTTGGCGGCCACGTAGTGCTACACGAAGTGTCAACGCACAAAAGGGAAGAAGGAACGGAACAGCGCACTCGTCGTGGGGAAGAGAGACCTTGGCCGGCGCTTTTAGGGCCGTGCTCCACATGCCGCTCGGGCCGAGCGCGGCCAACTCGATAATGGGAAAAGCTCGTTTGGTGACCCCCCTCCACCCCCCCGGCGATGTTGAATGGGAACAAAAAGGAGACCCAAAAGGGAGAGAGCAGCGGTGCAGTTGTCGCTGCCTTGATTTGGGCGGCGCGCACCAGTTCGGCCTCTCCTGCGAGACACTCGGCTGCACACCGCTCCTCGCGGCCGGCGCGCGCGTCCGCCACGCGAAAACAATGGCGCGCGCCACGTGGCAGCTCGCAAGCCGCTGTGCCTCCGCCGCCGAGTCCAGGCACGTTCCTGTCAGCGCTTTCTCCATTTCAAGCAGCGGCCAATCTCCCGCCTCCTGCGGAAACCTCTCGCGCCCAGCGGAACAGTAGCAGCAGTAATAAGGTAGACGGACTACCGCCGACGTGCGGCCAATGCGCGATCCGCACTGGAGACCGCGTCGATGGGCGAGCAGGTTTGGAGCGTTCCGAGCTGCCTCCTATGCCCTCATCTCTCTCTCACGCAATGCGACCTCCCCTCCCCCCACTACCCCCCATCCCCACCTTTTTTTTTTTTTTTCGCGCTATACTCGGTCTAATGCAGCCGCGGCTCTTGCGCTACGAAGTTGCAAGCCCAACCACCGTGAACCGCAGGCGCACTCCGAGCGCATTGTCGGCCCCTGGGGTGGGCGGCAAGGCTGGAGTTTTCTTCGAGATGAATTTCCACGCCACGAACCTTGAATGCATCCCCTTTATCTGCCTCGTCACGCCGGGGTGCCACTGGAAATGTGGACCCCGAGCGCAGTGGAGACTGCGAAAAGGAGAACAAAATGGGAGAAATGAGATTGAGCTCGCTATAGGTGGAAGTCGGCTCCTTGTCACGCAGAGAGCCATCGCCCCTACCCCCCCCCCCCACACACACACACTTTTTTTTTTCTTTCTCGCGTAGCGCTCTATTTGGTTTGGGCCACCTTCGTGCCGCATCTCCATCTGCTTTCTCGCCGTGCTGACACGCGGTCTAGGCGACGCAGTCAGAGAAAACTCGGTGCGCTGTGGCGAAGCGCAGGGGGCAAGACAAGATGCAATGTTCCCAGCCTGCGCGGCGTCGCCCCCTGATGCGCTGGAAAACTTGGAAAGGATGCCAGCTCATTTCTCTCGTGCCTTCCACTATTTCTTCTTTTCCTGTTTGCGTGTGTGTTTGTGCCAAGGAATACCTTATTTTGGTTGCGTGATAGTTGATCGTCAAAGCTCGTATTCACAAAAACATTGATAGAATTTTCGTAAGGTCAGTTGTCAACCAATCATGGTGTTGCCGATATCATTAGCGAAAGCAGCTGGCCAATGGCAAACAACGCTTGCAATATAGAAAAGCTTTGTGGATTAGGCTCCCATAAAAATAGCTAAAAATATACGCTGCAATGTTTTTTTTTGTTGTTGTTGTTGTTGTTGGTTTTTTTTTGCATTGACATGAAATAGAAGAGATTTTCGCGCTCAAATATGGCACCGGCACGTTTTCTCCTCTTTAACAGAAACTGTTTTACACACACACCCTTATACATTTCTGCACATAGCTCACGCAGAAAAACAATGTTGTTGCAGTTAATGCAGTCCCGGTCGACGATATTAAAACAGGAAAAGCAAAACAATGTGCACGGCAACAGCCCACTTGTTTCGTAAGTCTACTAATAGTCACCTCGAATGCATCCGACAGCATAGAGTTGTATGTACACTCGGTCACAACTCTTTACGGAACCCGAGATCTAAGAAAAAGCTAAATATCTGCGCAGCTCCACAACGCAGCCTAGTATTCGCATTTACAGCCTCTACTAGTATATGTGAACAACGCTGTACTGTTCGGTTTTATTGACTACTGTTACAGGCTCCTCGAAAAGTAAACGTTTTCTGAGGTCCCCTGGTCCGTAAACGTTTGTGGCCGGGTGTACGTCATGCCGATAGAAGGCGGCAACTTCAGTGGCATCTGCTTTGTCCAAGTCCACGAAGATGGCGATGGCGGTGATGCGGCTTAGGCCTATATTTTATAGTATTTCTGCGTAATAGACGATAAACCGTGCTAACCACCAGCGTCTGATCGATAAAATTGGACTAAGGCCTTCGTGATGTTGTGGCGGGTTGCCTTTGCGTTCTTATTGGCAAGGTCCCTTCCGTCTACGCCTCAGTACCTTGGTACCAACTCAAATGCCACAAACCATGCAGAAGCAGTCAACAGCAACGACATCCAGCGCCACGCTCGCACAAGTATTACCAATAGCGTTTTTTTGTTTTTTCGTCTGCGATGGCAGGCAGGGTTACGTGAGCCATTGCTTAATCATTTCCCCTTTCTACGTCGTTAAAATTTACTTGAAGAAAAATTTGACGAAACTTGAAGAAAATTTGTTTCCCGAGCATTCATCCTGATTGCAGCCAGCAACGGCATCATATCGCGTGCGGTGTTGTGCCATTACCACAAGCCCGGATTCCGAATCTGCAAGATGCAGAATCTATCCTGCGAGCGCCCTAATTCTCCCTTCACAAGTCAAGATGCTGAGCCGTCAGGCAGCGGTGTCCTGCGGGAGAAGCATCGGCAGGCGACGTGTTTAGACGTGTCAGCGTGTGCCAGACAGCCCGGCGCCGCACCTCCTTTTGCATGGAGGTCTCCGCGCGCGCGAACTTTGAACCGGGTGGCCAGCGCGGTCGCTGGTTGGACCCCTCGGACGACCGTCGTGTGCTGACTTTGTATTGGGCCGTTTGAGTGACAATGGTTCCTCGGGGATTATAAAAGCAGCGACGCGCTGCCTGAAAAACAGGATCCGCCGACCCACCGGGAGACAGTGTCGCTCCCGACTGGGGTGAGATGTGTCACGCGTTTTCGCCGGACGTCGCCGTGCGGGAACAGTCGCGGTTGTGTGAGCTCTCGGCCCCAGTGCCGATCCGATCTTGTCCTGTACAATGACCTGTATATAATGTATAAAATCCCTTTCGTTATTCTCATCGACGCCTGGCTCGGAGTCTTCGCTACCAACGCTCTGTCACGAAACGGGTGACGAGCGCTACGGGACCACAAAGTCGTAATAGTGGTGCAGCGGTGCAAAGTCCGTAACAGCGGACAGAAATGAGCTGTACTCAGAGCGCGAGTCCTCGTTATCCCCTGAACGTATGTTGTACGAGTTAATCTGATTCATGTGTATTCTTTACTCAATCTGTCAACCTCCTCCCTTCCCCCTTTCGCTTCACCACATCTATTTAAAAAGAAAGGCAAACAGAACACAAACGAAACTTCCGTCAAAGATCGGTTCGTTTATTTTCTCTCCATTTCCCGTGAACTGTTTAGCTTCTAGTTGGCTATTTGCTACCCGCTGTTACGACACCCAACCGGTGCCACCAGTGTTACGAACTTGCACCGCTGCACCACGAATACGGCTTTGTGGTCCCGTAGCGCTCGTCACCCGTTTCGTGACAGAGCGTTGGTAGCGAAGACTCCGAGCCTGGCGTCGATGAGAATAACAAAAGGGACTTTATACATTATATACAGGTTATCATACAGGACATGAACGGGTCGGCACTGGGGCCGAGTGCTCACAACAAACGCGACTGTTCTCGCACGACGACGTCCGGCGAAAACGCGTTACACATCTCACCCCAGTCGGGAGCGACACTCTCTCCCGGTGGGGTCGGCAGATCCTGTTTTCGAGCGGCGTGTCGCTGCTTTTATAATCCCCGAGGCCCATTGTCACTCAAACGGCCCAATACAAAGTCAGCACACGACGGTCGTCCGAGGGGTCCAACCAGCGACCGCGCTGGCCACCCGGTTCAAAGTTCGCGCGCGCGGTGACCTCCAGGCAAGGGAGGTGCGGCGCCGGGCCGTCTGGCACACGCGGACACGTCTAAACACGCTGCTCGCCGAGGCTTCTCCCGCACGACGGCGCAGCATCTTGTCTTGTGAAGGGAGAATTATGGCGCTCGCAGGATAGATTCCGCATCTTGCAGATTCGGAATCCGGGCTTGTGGTAATGGCACAACAGCATCCCCGCCCTCAGATAAGGCGCCGGGAAGACGAGCTGCCTCCACGTGGCTCGGATGCCAGGCGCGCACGTTCGTCAGGCTCGTCCAAGTTCACGTCCAGTGTCGGGACGCCAGGTAACATCACGTGCCCAGGTCCGACTCGCCAGGACAGGAGCTCTGCTCACCACGTCGTCGCCAAGGCACCTTGACCAGCTCCGCTCGGGTCGTTCCTAAGACCTTGCTTCTCGCCACTGGTCCCGCTTGGTCGTTCTGCAGCTTGCAAAACCGACCGGCAAAAGGCAACACCCAACACGAACAAGTGCCCTCTGTCTCCCGTCAAACACCAGACAAGGCCATAATTCAAATCAACCTAACTAAATTGTTTTCCCCTTTTTTCTCCCGCTGCAACAAGAGGCAGGTGTACGATCTAGCACACAAGGCTTAAACAACCAGTTTTCAAATTATCAACGCAACAAAATAGAAACAATTATTAATCATCAATAATAATTACAAATAGAATGGTCCCCTTGAAATCACTTGGACCGAAAACATACTTCTGAGGAAGCAAATGAGGCCATTCATTTTTCCCGGCGATATTTTCGCGGAATCCGAAGCTGCTTATATTTGCGACCCTGCTTATCCGTGTAGCGGCGGTACAATAAGCCAGATTCCTTGCCAAATGAAACCTCCTTTTTTTCACTCCCCGTTTGACGCTCTTCCTCAGATCGGCTAGTGAACAATCTTCCTGTTGTTCGCGAATCCGAGTTTCCCTTTCAACTGCAGCCTGCTCCTGCCAGCTGGCGGAAACCGGAGCGAGTGTGGAGCCCGCGTCGCCTAATTGCGGCGTCGAGTCTATATCGCGGCTAGCACTGCACGCGTCACTCCCACTCACTTCCAGGACCCGCTCGTCTAGGCCAGCCTCCGAGCTCTGCCTCTCCCGTGACTGCTCGCCACTCAAGTTACCCTGATCAGTCCGTGTGCCGCACCGCCTTTCGCTCACCGACGCTAAGTCAAGTTCCCTCGACAGCGGGCGCGCTTTGGATCGCGTGGGGGCCATGTACGCCACGTCGGCAAAGAATGATTTGCCCTGATCCCTCAGCAGCTGCTCCGAGCTATTTGAGAAGAGGTAGGAAAATTGCTCCGGGAGGGCGGCTGACACAGCGGCTTCGGTGTTAAGTTTTCCAAACTCTCCTTCAATGATAACCGTTGCGATCGGTAAACAGACACTCTCCTTCTCGGCCACTTGCCGTATCCTAACGCACTCTCCCGTAAAATCACTCGAGGAGACGAAAGACGGGTGAACAACGTCCATAGTTGCTGCAGAGTCCCGAAGTGCACGGCACTTCTTGCCGTTTACCTTAATTTCCTGCACATAGGGCTCCAATAGACGTATGTTCTTGTGAGTTTCCTGTATCGTTGCAAAAGCAATTCTCTCTGGGCAGCTTGCAGCGATGTGCCCTTGCTTTTTGCAATTGTAGCAGGTTAACGGTTTCCGTTTTTCAAAAGAACGCGTCATTTCGTTTCGCTGTTTCGGACCATCGTCATCATTCTGAGATGTATTCTGCCCTTCCCTTACAGTTTCTTTGGTAAGGGATTCGTCGTCCCGAAACTCGCGACGCGTGATTTGCTTCCGTTCGTCGGGCTTCCCGTAAAACCCATCTCTTCTATCTGCTTTTTCTATGCGCACTGCCTTGCTGTGCAAGCTGCGGCGGGTGTAATACTCTTCCGCTAACTCTGCTGCCTTGTTTAGCTTAACCTCCTTTAGCCTATCTTGCAGCCAGAGCCGGACATCCTCATCAATGCAACGGTAGAACTGCTCCAACGCGATGCATTCGACAATTTTGTCGCGGTCGTCGTAAACCTCTTCGCCCTTCAGCCATTCCACCAGGTCGGCTTTTAGACGAAACGCGAAGTCAACATTCGACTCCTTGCCCTTTTTTGCATACCGGAACCTCTGCCGGAAAGCTTCGGGCGACAATTTGTACTTCCGCAGTAGCGCTTCCTTCACATCACTGTAGCTCTCAAACGCCTCTTTCGATAAGCAAGTGATTACGTCTGATGCCTCCCCAGGAAGCAACGCTAACAGATTCTGTGCCCAAAGGGATCGCTCAATGCTATTCCGTTCGCACACGTGCTCAAATTTCACGAGGTATTTGGCCATATCCTCTCCGACGACAAAGGGTGGAAGTTGATCGCGTATTCTTGGAACATTAGAAGTGAGACTAGGCGCTGGCGAGCTATTTCGGGTCTCCAACTCTTTCATTTTAAGCTCGTGCTCACGAATCTCTCTCCTTTCCTCCTTTTCCTCCTCGCGACGTTGCTGTTCTCTCCTTTCCTGCTCGCAACGTTCCTTCTCCCTTTCCTCCCTTTCCCGACGTTCATTGATATCCGCCCAGGCCTCTGCGGCTTCCTCAGCCGTTACGTCCCCAGTCCTCATGACCTCAAGGATCGCATTCTTTCTTTTGGTTGAGCCCAACTCAATGCCCAACTCCTCACAAATTTCGAGAAGTTCCTTCACCTTGTACTTCTCCATCGTTCACACTGTCCTCCTGCTGTTTACCCTTTTTGAATATACCTGCCGAACGCTACTATAATGCTACTAGTAAGACATATGCAAGTATTTCACACACTGCCCTGTTTACCCCCTCAGCATCCCCTGGTTTTCAAAACACTCTTACTAGGCTTGAAACACACAAGGTTATCACAATGCAACACCAAATCCTTCCCTAAGCTACTATAACCTGTGTCAGAGAAAGTCTGGTGTTTGAGGTAAACTTCAGGCACTCACCGCGCCGAGGTAGCTGATGCCGGTCAATCCCGTAGCTGCCATCCAGTGTTACGAACTTGCACCGCTGCACCACGAATACGGCTTTGTGGTCCCGTAGCGCTCGTCACCCGTTTCGTGACAGAGCGTTGGTAGCGAAGACTCCGAGCCTGGCGTCGATGAGAATAACAAAAGGGACTTTATACATTATATACAGGTTATCATACAGGACATGAACGGGTCGGCACTGGGGCCGAGTGCTCACAACAAACGCGACTGTTCTCGCACGACGACGTCCGGCGAAAACGCGTTACACATCTCACCCCAGTCGGGAGCGACACTCTCTCCCGGTGGGGTCGGCAGATCCTGTTTTCGAGCGGCGTGTCGCTGCTTTTATAATCCCCGAGGCCCATTGTCACTCAAACGGCCCAATACAAAGTCAGCACACGACGGTCGTCCGAGGGGTCCAACCAGCGACCGCGCTGGCCACCCGGTTCAAAGTTCGCGCGCGCGGTGACCTCCAGGCAAGGGAGGTGCGGCGCCGGGCCGTCTGGCACACGCGGACACGTCTAAACACGCTGCTCGCCGAGGCTTCTCCCGCACGACGGCGCAGCATCTTGTCTTGTGAAGGGAGAATTATGGCGCTCGCAGGATAGATTCCGCATCTTGCAGATTCGGAATCCGGGCTTGTGGTAATGGCACAACACCGCAGGATGTTCCTATGTACACCCTTGAGAGAAGGCGATTCGCATCAACTCGAGACAGTTTTCGCGGAGCCTTCGCGCAAGGTGCAGAGTACAGGTTGCAAAAAGGCCACACACGCTGCGTTTACCCCGACGTCGCGATTTCTACCCCTTGGGGCCCGTGCTGCTATTTTTCCATCTCGCACAATTACGAAAGTTTTCGCCGCAGATGCTTGAGTCCCCGGGAGAGTTTTATCTTCCCTCAGCAGCCACCGTGCCCTCAAAGCAACCTCCCTATTTATTCACCCTGCTAGTTACCTAGCAACCCAATCCGCCTGTTTTGTGTCTGATTTCATGGAATCGCTCACTTGTCCTTTATCATTCCATGCACTTTAACCCGCGCAGAAAGAGCGCAGACGCTCCGACAAATTGCAGTGAAAATTAAGAGGGAGGGAAATAAATACCGAACGCAGCGCAGTGGAAGTTGGAAGCAAATATTACAAACGAAGAAAACAAACTCTACATGGTGCAACTGTGCTGGCGATGGAAGTTTCGCATTTCTAACCCCCCCCCACCCCCCTCTTTCTACTTTGCGGCTATAACGAAACGTCAGCAGCACAACGAGAAATGCACGCGCGTCCCCTCGCGGCGGACGAGCTGAACTGCGGAGAAAAGAAACCTTTATTTTATTTTTATTTTTATCTATATCTTTCTTTTTGGTAAGGGGGGGAGTGATCGTCGGCACTTGTATTTTCCCATGAAGCCGATTTACCAGGCGTGCGGAGTTTACCCATTTTCCTTATAATTCGCAGCAGTGAGCAGTGTCGTTACAACGCTGGTGCACTCCGACAGCGTGTCGAAGCCTTCGTCCAGCTCTCCGACTGGCGCGCACCCGCTCCCCCGCGGCGAGGCTTTCTGTACACGGCGGAGTGCGCCGGAGGGCCGAAAGGATGGCGCCCCCGGGAGCGCGACCATTCGGGGCTGGGACACCGGGACCGTTTGTCACGGGGCCCTCGATGGTCCCGCCGAGGTCGTTTCGCGCCAGTCAACCTCTAGCGCCGCTCATAGCGGAAAGTGTACGACCGATCACCGAGAGAACGGAGCCACGCGAGGCCGAGCCGGACCGTGCAGTGCGCGAAGAGCGCTCCTGTGAAGCACCCCGGCCACGCTGTTCATAGGCGCGCACGGCGGTCTAAGCCAGCATTCTGTGCCCGAATGACAAAGTGTAGACCCATTCTCCTCCTCCATGCTCGCTTCTTTCGTATACCCCGCTTTTCGTGTACGTGTTCGCGATTTTTTACATCGTGGCCACCAACTTCGCGACCAACGCTCGCTACGTCTTTGTAACTATTCGGAAAACGACGGCCATCAGTCGTTGCAAGATGGCGCCGCGCCGTTAAGCTTCAACTGAGCCTGGAACTCACTGCTCACCGTCGCCCGCAGTACGTTATTTTTTTTTAAACTGTGTCGTTCATGGGTCGAACAACTTCCGTGCCATTCGCTGCGCTCGAAGCACACCCGAACGAGTAAACCTCGCTCGCATCAGCCACAGGTGCAGACTAAATGCCGAGAAAACGACTAGACGTTCTTTGGAATGTTTTTCAGGTATTCGTTATAAAAAATTTTGTCAGCGCAGTATAACCCCTGCATGCCAGCATACTATCCTAGTAATGTACCGAGACATTCTTTAACTCGGGCCCAAGGAAATTAATGGAAGAAATACTACATGTTCGTTTTCCTATTCCCCTCCATGCCACCGCTATGTAGGAATCCGTATTAGGAGCTCCGCGAAGGAAACAGAGAAGAGGAAAGAGAGCACACTTTTGCCTGCTCTTCCCTTGCGTTTCTACACTGTTCCAAAGATGAATTCTGAATCTAAACACTCAACTACAGACCATACTCTATTGTATAAACCTTCTATTCTATAAAAATCTAAAGATGTTATAAACATTCGGCTCCCTTTCAATAACCACTGTTCTCTCAGCTCTAAGTTAAGCGCCCGTTTCCTGGCCCAAATTATTTCTTCCCTCTTAACTACTGCAACGCAACATCGACCCCTCTCGTTACAGTTCGCTGTAATGCGTTGCAGTCTCCATGCAATAATAATGACTAGCGTGCTCTATAGAGAGCGAGGCAAAAAGAGGATAAATGGTAGGTTAACCAGGACTGAGCCCAGTTGGATAACCTGCACTGGGGGAATGGAAAAGGGAATGGAAAGATTAAGAGAACAGAAAGACCGCTGTGGATATCACCGACGTATACATATATAACGATTTTCTGCTCTATATCAAAGACGGTCTTCAGTGCGGATCACTGACTGTCACTCAATCCGGTGTGCGCTATAAGTTCCATTCGCAATAGGGAGCCAATAGTTTGCCACTTGATGTCAACCAGTGCCAAAGAGATGCGAAAAGAAACACACGACAAATGCGACGACTGCAAAACGTTGATCGAGTTTTGCACTGACACTATTCCTTGCAAACCGAAGGTACAAATCGAAGACACTGTCGCTCCGAACAACGCGATCGTGTTTGGTCCTTCGATGTGTTCCCGCTGTGCAAGGAAACAGACACTAGTTTCTCAACTTGCTTTACGCTTAATTTCAGCAAATTTTTAATATGTTAGTATAGGCGACACAAGGCAAACGTAAACTTCACAAACCCTTGCACTGTCGGCGCGCCTGAATTGCGCGACGAGGACCATCATTGTGCTGAGGTCGCTGGTCGCGCGGTCGCTGTCTGCTGTCGAGAACTGCTTCAGTGGGACGAGGTTGCTTGATGCGTCATCCGCTTTCAATCCGGTCGCCGCTCTTCCACAGAAGCAGTCAAGTAGTGAGGAAAGAAAGATACTAACCTTAACGAGAAGGCGGCGACGTTTGACTGGCTAAAGACCGTGTACGCTATACTCCAAGTGTCGGGTGAGAAGCACGGTACGCACAGTGATGACTAAAGCACATAACCGGCACGCACATACGCTCACTGACCCGAGCATGCACACTAAAGCTATACACAAGATCTCATTAGGGCATGTAGATCTCAGAAAGAATCACAAGCGCATTCGCTGCGCGCACCGCGCAGCTTCTCTGCGGGCCGAGAACTTCCCGTATCTCCGAGCGGGAGTATCCCTTTAAGTGTAGTTAGGCCTTATCCTCTAGTGCAGGATAATTGGAATAAAAAAAAACATTGAACTACAGTTACTGTTTTCAAGAAATCGTACAAAAAGAATACCACATCGCTATCATTCGACCGTATCCGAAAAGGCATAAATGCAAAGGCATTTATGTTTTTTTTCTTTAATTGCCAAAAAGTGTTCACCACATCCTGTAATCAGTTCTTAACTGTGTCAGACTGTATACGAGGCTTCCGTGCGGTAATACCATCCCAGCCTTCAGCATCGAACGTGCGACGTCCTACCAACAGACTACACGTGTTAGCGCACTTTGTCGCCATGTATACGTAGCGTATTTAGCTTATTATTTCACTTACTGTCTCATGTTCATATAGCTTGAAACAGCTATTCCTAGTGAATTTAGACAGAATCCAGGGGCCCTATAACGCAAAGGTATTTCAATATGTTTTCATTCCAATCTCCTGACGTCAAACATGCGTAACCACCGACGCAAGCATCGGGCGGTGACCTGCAGCGTTGCCTGAACAGCCGAATCAAGCGGTTTCCTCATTTATAGAAGGTCACTTTTCTTTGCTTTCAAAATCAATAATATTGCCTAGATTGAGATTTTTCGTTCGTAATTAATTACCAGGAGGCGAGAAGCAAGCTCATATGGAGAGGGTTCGATGGGGCCTAGCCAGCGCGCTGTAAATAGGTAACCGCATGAAGAGGGTGGTGCCGGCGTCCGCTATTGGTCCGCTTCCCGTTACTTAGCTTGCGGTGGCTCGCAGAAAATCGCGGCGGCGTGCAATGGAAAGTTAAGAATGCCGCTAAAACGTATCCTCAGCAGGGAACAGCTGGCAGAGCGAGTTCGTATACGTGCCGAAAATGCTTGAAAATGCTACACGGCCACGCAAAAAGCTTTATTACATGCAAATAAACCCATGCCCTCCGGCAGGCGCGAGTAGCCAGAGCGTGAGTGATCGGTGGCCGCCATGCTTTATTGCTTTCGGAAGGGGCCAGCCTACGGCTATTCAGATGAAAATTGAGTTTTGTTCGGCATATTGATGCATCTTTAACGCGTAGATGTCACTTTTACGCGGTGAGTTTTCGCAGTTTTTTGACGTCGCGTGACAGGCAGATGAAGTGGGTGCAGCACGGAAACTTTTGACCAATACCAAAGCTAATGGCGAATAGCCGTCGAACCAGAAATAACTTGTTTTTGTTTTTTTCGGTCCAATCATGCATAATCAATATTTACACGTCGTATCAGATGGGGAGCTATGGCGGTTTTCGTGACGTCGCGTAACAGACAGGCGATGTGGGGGTGGCCTAAAAAAGTGTTTGACCAATCGCGGAGGGTTGATTGTAAGATTGGAATAGAAAAGTTTGGAATAGCTTTACGTTATAGCGCCCCAGTGTTGCCTTTCTGAAATATAAGTTTCCACTGTTCTGGTCTGTTCTGTTCAATCTTACATCGGTTACTGCGGAGAGAATGAGGCAGAGAGTATCTCAGCTGCCCCATTTCTGTATGGTATAGGGAAAAAGGTAAAAATATAATTTATTATAATAATACATGAAATAAAACAAATATGACAATGAAACTAATCATAAACATAACAATGCCACAATGAAGAGTTCCCTAGACATATAACGTCTGTCCGCGCCGTCATCGAAATGCTACATACACTTCGTACTCTTTGTCCGTTGGTGCAAGACATACTGAACGGATAGCAAGTCCAAACACACAGCTCATTACAAGTTCAGACTACAATACACAGCATGTATAAACGCGTCCCATCATACCTATACGTACAAGACCACTTATCAGAAATTCTCATATAACCCCATGTTTACTGAAATGTTTTAAATTATATATTCGCCTTTTGCGACATATATGACTCACGTTGGATTGTCCAAAAAAGCATTCGCACCATTTTATTGTACATGTTTTGAAAGAACATGCTCACATAGTGTTATTGCACACCATGAAGCAGAGGGTACTTTCGAAAATTATAAATTCTTTTCCGTGTTTTCGGTATCCATTTTCCTTAGAATTAGGTAGTATTTATCGATGTTTATTTTTCTCTCTTTGAAACGGCGATTTTCGGTGTCTATAATTTCAGTGCCGGCGAGAAATCGGTGTTCAAGGGGGCTTGTTTTGTAAAGTGACTGTATGATTGTAAATAATTCTTAGTATTAATTATAATTAAGCGGAAGAGCGGCTACACCATGCCGCGTACCTCGGCAGCTCTTTCTCTCCCTCTTGCCAGGACTTGCAGATAGTACCAAACAGGGTTCTGCTGTGAGCCGCCTCTGGTTCAAACAGGTCCCTTACAAAGCGATCCTCGAGCTATTTGTACCGTTCCCGGAGGCTGGCTCTGATCTTGGAAAGCGAGACGCTTTTGAATGAAAGCGTACACATAGAGAGCACAAACGCTGTGCCAGTGGCCTGTCAGGCGCAAGTCGAATTAATGGTGCTGCCGGGCGATACGACGGCAAAGTGGGCCAGCGAGGAGCGACTCGAAGAGAGTTTCGCTCCTTTGATTTTGCTGCCCATAACTTCCAGCTAGACCGGGAATCGGTGGCTTTTTTAACGGGGCACCTCTGTGTCCTCATGATCGTGGAAAGATTGCGAGGCTCTGGAGTGTTCTTTAAGTATACCTCAGATGCCTCGTAGAAGCGACACTTTCGTTCTTTTTTTCTCGTACACGGAGAGGCATAGGATGCGTAGGGTCTGAGCATTCAGAGGAAAATGGGCAGCCATTCCTTTCTTTTTGCACTTTATTTCAGTTTGAAACAGCTTCGCAGCTGTGCCACCGACCCGCTGTAGATTCCTTGAGCTCCTAAATCCGCGGGCTCGTTTTCTACGGATTACGAATGAGCGAGTGTTTGAATTAAATCGTCACGTTGCCGATTATCTAAACTGTTCTCTTTTTAATTTAAGTCGCAGTTTTGCTCGAAAGGCAAAGCATTGATAGCGTAGCAATGTATTGGGCGATTACACCAAGTAAGGTTCGTAGCTATGCCGACCGTACAAATTGCAGTGAACTAATTAACAAGCATGGTGTCACACGCGCACAGGCAAACATGAACAGATCTCACTCGATGACCACGAACACTCGCTGTCACAACACTGGCATAATGAAGAGCATGGGCAGTGGGAAGAGAACGCTTTGTGCTGTCTCTATTTTGTGCGGCTAACAAACCTATAGGCGAACGGGAACACAGCGCGCACGATGCCACCAGCCGTAATGGCTCGCTGTTGCACCTGCCGCAGATTACCTCCAAGATAGAGCGCATATGCAGCCATGGCTGGGTGAGGGAAAGAAACACACGCTGATGTAACCCCCTCTAACATTTGGCGAGCGTGAAGACGGCGCGCATCAAGCCACCGTCCTTCTCGACTCACCTTCGCAAGCTTTGACTCGCATCCACCGCACACTGCCTGCGGGGCGCGATAGGATATGATCGCACTTGGTTTTTATACGGAACATGAAGACGACGACAACGACGAAAATTCGCCTGTAGGGTCCATATAATTTCTATCGAAATATAGGTTCCATCATGTCGCATGCTGTAAATGATGGCGAAGCGGCGCTTTACCGCCTAGTTGAGATAGGAGGCAAGCAGGATAAGAAAAATAAAAAAAAACGCAGGGAGTAAGTAACTGCACGAAAAAGATTAAGGCGCTCATCACATAGGCTCGCGGGTACGCTGTTCAATAAAAGCATGCAAAGAGCAAGTCAGACCACATTATATTATGAGGATTCAGTATTGTTATATTAAAGGGGCCCCGGACCACTTTTTATCGAAGTCGAGAAATGCATTTGAAGTTCAACTAGGCTATTTCATAAATACTTTGCCTCAAAAAGTACTTCAATGAGTTCAGCAGAAGTGGCGTTATTGGCAACCAAACATCGCGTTAGCGGTGCTTCCATTCCTTCTTCAATGACTTGCACTGAGATGGCTACGGGGGACCGGAGCGTACCCGCAACGCTCTGCCTATACTGAACGTCACCGTGGCACGCAGTTCTCATTAGATTTCGGGTGTTCACGGTCGCGCCACTATTTGCAAGTTTGGCACCTACGACGTGCCCAACGAGCCAAACGCGGTTGTCCGCAACGAGTCTCAGTGTGCTCTGCCAGCGGACTCACCGCGGCGTCCCGCGGCGGCCGCGGTGTCTGCGCTAAGTAGCATATACCGCAGCTACATGCACCTGCAGTGCGTATACGCAGCGCTTGCTTTGTGCACGGCAGGGCCTCATTGCCCACTCGCGCCCGTATGCTCCACTCTGCCCGTGCCACGCGATGCGGACTGGATTTGACCTGCACCAGCTTGACCGGCGGATAGTAGCCACGTTAAACGTGCCCGTTTTGAAGTGCTATCCATAGCTCAATACGCAGCGAAGTCTGCCAAGGAATCTAACCAGGAGCTACGAAGAGTGATCGCGCACTGGCAGTGGTGCTTGTGGTCTTGCCTTAAGAGTCGCGTGGTTGTAGGCTAGTTGAGTGTTCAAAACTAGTCGAAATTAGGGAGATCCGACGGCTACCGAAACCGATAAGCAGTGTGGCCAAAGTGTAATTCCTACGCTGGCGGCCGCGGCCGAGCGTGAGCAGTCGATTAGCCGGCTTCTTCTGCAAGTGCGTAATTATTATCGAAATTCGAAAGCGTATTTTCGCTTACTTCAGCCTGCTTGCGCAGGCGCAGCCAGCTGCGCTTGCGAGCTCCGCGCACCGTGCGCGACTGCAAAACTTGGCTGAGATGTTCGCAGCGGCGTACGCTATCCGCGGACTGTGCTTGTTTCACCAAGCCCGAGGGGTCGTTCAGGGCCACTTTTAATAATGCACAGGTCTTAGGTCTTCTCCCCTGATAAGGCTGCCTGTGACGGCGAGTCAATTAATCATATCTTAGGGAGTCAACCATACCTTCTTCTAAGCGGTTCTTCGAAGGCATGGCGGTAAATAGTGATCAAATATACTTCGAGTTTTAACAGTGTCAGCGGTAAAATCAACTAACAGAGGCTGGCATAAACCACGCGCAAAGGTCGATGCTCTGTCAAAACGCTGTCAAAACGCCATCAAAATAAATGAATGCTCAAATTTTACAGCTTGGATTAGTATCGAGCCAAATGCACAACGTCCCTTCTATTCCGTGTCCGGAAGTAGCCACCCAGTAGTACCTTAGGCACTAAGGGAACGCTTTCTGAATTCAGTTACAAGGTATCAGGCACCCAGATAGTTAGATTTGCATGCTCTACTTTTTCTTCCTACTCTTTACGATGCACCTCTACGTCTTCGTCTTTGTCAGACAGTGCAGTTGCGTGAGCCTCTATCTGGGGCGAAGGTGCTTTGCATAGGAAGCACTAGTTAAGGCCACGGCTGGCGAACTCGTCCTTCGGTGGTGTATTTTCTTGCCAGTTGGGAGATTCACGAGTCGGATATACGAAAGCGGCATCACAATAACTTCTCTCTTTATTCTTCTCCAAAATCCCAGGTGTGCGCATGAGTTGCTTGCGCATGAGCGTGACTGCGGCGTGCTGTTTAATGTTGAACTGCTTCACCCACTCTTCGTACATATCGATAGCTGTTATTGGCTCTTCTAGTTCTAAGAATGTTAGACAAATTACGAGGTTTTCTTGATTTTTTTTATTTTTGAAATGTATCGATTCGATGTCTCTCGCAAGATGAGCTGCGCGCTCTACCTTAAGCCGGGATGGTTTCCTCTAAATCGCCCAGACGGCCTGTCTAGATTACAATCTAAAGACTCGTTTGAGCGAAGTTGATAAACTCTCGCAGTTCGAACCCATAAATAGGGCGATACCCGCCGTGGTTGCTCAGTGGCTATGGTGTTAGGCTGCTGAGCACGAGGTCGCGGGATCGAATCCCGGCCACGGCGGCCGCATTTCGATGGGGGCGAAATGCGAAAACACCCGTGTACTTAGATTTAGGTGCACGTTAAAGAACCCCAGGTAGTCGAAATTTCCGGAGTCCCCCACTACGGCGTGCCTCATAATCAGAAAGTGGTTTTGGCACGTAAAATCCCATAATTTTTTATAAATAGGGCGAGCGGGAGAACGTTAGATATTCCAATAAAGACTGGCACTAAAAATAAGTATGTCCCATCAGAATGGCTCATGTCAAAGGGCCACACTGTACACTTCTCCAATTCATGAAAGAGTACTCTTACTTAAAGTGAAACATTCAGACTGAACAAAGTTCGGCTATCTATCCTTATAATAGGTGGCACTAAGAGCAATTTTTTTCAGTGCATATCTAAAATTTTCTTCCTTCAGCAGGTAAAGTGAAAGGGGAAGCAGAAGGGGAGAGAATGGGGAGCATGCGCATCACGCTTCTGTAGCATCCCTGTATCCTGAAATTGTTCGGGCTTGTAGTAAAACTTGCTGAATATAATAATATATAAATGTTTGGATCACTTTCTCCGCGTTAAAGAAACAGTAAAGAATTATGAAGGAATATGTAAAGGTATACGTCATACAAAGTTTGCGCAATGAAAGAATGCTCCAAACCAGGCAAGTAAAATGTGGCTACCGCCTTCGTGATCTAAACTGGCGCCGTGCTTTGAGCGTGCCGATGCAACCACAGAGCGACGCGACTCAGCGGGAAGTTTCGACAATCATTCTTGCTGCGCAATAAAGGTTTGCGCAAGGCGCCTTTGTCTCGTGGCCGCGTGCCTTTAAGCGTGGAGCATTATTGCCCCGCGAAACAACCAGGGATGGAAACAATAAGCTCGTGCGACCGAATATTGCGGCTACAGCTGGCATATGGGCCGGCTTGGCAACGGCGGAACGAGTGACCGAGGCGGAGTATATGCCGGCTAGGGAAAAACAAAGGGCGGAAACATCGGCCATGGCAAGTGGCTGGCACGTTGTCCTCATGGTCGATTTTTCTTTTTATGCTTCTTGTGCCGGGGCGACAGCCACTCATAGTGAATTGTTCATTCCTATTTCTGAAGAAACATAAAGTGTTGCGTCGTTTCTGCATTTATTTATTTATTTATTTATTTATTTATTTATTTATTTATTTATTTATTTATTTATTTATTTATTTATTTATTTATTTATTTATTTGTTAAATATCATTCTCTTTTTTTTTGCAATGGAACAATTCTTACCCATCTACTCTGCAATTCCCTTTCTCGCTCTGAATGCGCTTTCCTCACACCTTACTTTCACCGTGACTTATCCATTTCGTAGCATGGTTCGGCTATGTATAAGACGCTGCACTTATACCCACATGACTTGTAGTACTCCGAAGTGGTGAAAGTATATATGAAGTAAGTGCTGTGCAGATGTCACCAAGGGCATAAAATCGCAGCTACTCGCTTAAAGTACACGCCTGAAATTCGATTGTCAGAAATTAGAGGCAAAGGTTTCGAATCCGGTTTGATCCCCGAGGGAGGAGTGAGCGAGCCTGTTATGAACGCACTGCAACTAGCTATGGCACGTAAAGAAACAGCAAACCACAGTTTTTCTTTACGTTTCATCACTAGCCTGGCATTGTATAGCTTTAAGGCCAACTATCGTCACAGCTATAAGCCACAGAACATAACATGGTACCTTTGGCTTCGACCAGCTATTCTAAAGATCAATGCAGCCATCGCCATCATTTTCTTTCCGCCGGTATTTTCTTCCTTTTAAAGCTGGCCCGAATTTTCCAGCTCTCAATCGAGTAGTTCAGCAAAGCGGAATATTGCAGTCGGATACATGCTCCGTATTCTCTCAGACAGCGTGCACAGTGTGCGATAACAAAATTGCGTCATTCGACACCGTTGAGCTCGAGGCCATGTTGAGCCTGCGGCTTCGAATTCATGATCGGCTGGTCTCGCATGCAGTAGCCGTACTCTTCCTGAACTTTGAGCGCTTGATTGACTGCGTGGAACTGGCTATTATTAGTTTCTACGGCAATGTGCGCAGGTGGCAGCAGCTCAATATTGCCAGGAAGGCTAAGCCCATGACAAGCGCAGGTTTGAACTCCCGAAATCTTCATTCCAAGTCTCGCTGCCAACCGTCAGAACCTCCAACAGCATGCATCATATAAACAACTTGTGTAATGTGCGAAGCGCGGGCTGTCTGCATCAACGGTGCCCCCTGCCGTAAAAGGTGTGCGGGTGGAAGCGTTTGCTCTAATCAAGCGGGCAGACACCGTTATTTGCGCGAATATGCCATAAAATCATGAGCCTACTGCCGAAGACTAAGTGGATTCCAAAGGGCGCCGCGCTTGGAATAAAGCTCTCTTGACGCCAAGGGTTGCTGCCATGTGGACTGAGGAAGGGTGATAGAGAAGCTTACGCAATGAGCAATGAGCGATGCAGTCAAGGGGCTGCTGGCTGCGAAAGCAACGCGCGCGACTAGTCGGGCCGAATTCACAAAGCTTTTCGTTCGTAAATGCTGTTTATCATTGGCTGATTGCCTTCGCTAATAATATATCCACTGGCACGAACGCTTTTAGCGTGATAACGTTTTTTTTTTTTTAATACGGGCCCAGATTTGTCAGCGCAGCCTAGAGAGAAACGCATCGCGCATGAGACTATTTGGACAGACTAACTACGCCCAGTGAGGCCATCGAGGCACAACTCTGTGCAGTATTGTAGCATCACTTCTGGAACGTGCGCAAATCAGCGGTCGGACTTGTTTCTCCAGGTGACACCTTTATATCGACACAATGTTCCATTCAAGCGCTCATCTGGGCTCGTATTCACAAAAACCCTATTACGACTAGAATTTTTCATAAGAGAAGATTTCAGCCAATCCCAATGCTGGACATATTATTAGCGAAGGCGGTCGGCCAATGGCCAAGAGCACTAGCGAACGGAAATCTTTGCGAATTCAGCTCCTGGGACCGAATTCATAAAGCATTTTGTCGTAAGGGATTTTTGACATTGGCCCGTTGTCTTCGTTAAGAGTGTGTTCCGTCATAATGACTGGCTGAACTTTGCTCTTACGAACAGTTCTAGCTTAAGTAGTTTTTTTTTTGTACATATACGCACCCTGTCGCGTATCTTCTGCGCGCACCTACTTTGTTTCAAGGACGAAAATATTGTGCACGTTTCCTTTCTTTAATTGTTCTTGTATGTGCATTTCCAGCAGCGCTTATCGGTATAGTTTATCAATTTTTGTTTTTTCAATATTGACCGCCCAAGGTGCCGTACATCGCATTCTTTCAAATGTTCCTTTTGTAAACAACATTCAATTTGCTCAAGCCTCTTTCGGCCGGTTGCCATGATCTCGCGACATACCGGTACTGAGCTGCCGAAACGGCATGGAATGATGAGGTGTATTCTAACAAGGAACATCGCTTCAAAGCAACGTTTCGACAAGGACACTTGTCTTCCTAAGGGCCCCAACTGCTTTCCTTAGCAGTGCTTTTATGTGCGCGTATTTCACTCTTCCCCCACCCTCAGTGGGAGGTGAGGAGAGAGAGAGAGAGAGAGAAAGGCAAAGGAAAGACAGGGAGGGTAACCAGAGATTATCTGCTGTTGAATAGGGCGTGGTGTGGCATAGCTTACGTTAAAAAAGACTAATAGACGGATCGGAAATGACGAAGGGACAAAGATAAGTTTGGAGTTATGCGGGTCTAGGCAAAGAGGTACTGGTTAGCGGTTTGGGGCTCTAGCTAGGAGATGTAATAACAACCCGAACCAGGAAATTATTTACGGACATGTGTAGGTTGCGGCCAATAACAATCCAGTTTTCGAGCACTCTAGGAAAGCAGGCCTTGTTCAACCAATCTCTCTGGAATTCGAAAGGGGCGGAAAGAGGGGAAACAACCTGTGTTAGGTCAGCGTCTTTCAATATCGTCGATAATAAGAGATATTAGGGACTCTGGTTTGGTTTAGAGTACAAATAAAAACTGAAATAGCATGCATACACATACGTCTGGAAAAGAAATTAAGGACTATACTGGGTATTCTGTGTGATTAGTATACCGATTGGATTCAGTTGAATCATTTAGACCCGTTGGTTGGAGTATATGAAACTTGTGACTGAGATACTACTCTCTATATTTTCTATCTCTGGGAGATCGAAAGTTTGATTGAAGGAAATAAAGTTTCAATCCATCATAATTGTGTCCTGATAGATTAAAGCACTGGTCCACTTTGGGAAGTTTCTTGGTTAACCTCCCAGCCTTTCCTTTCCATCTCTCTCTCTCTCTCTCTCGGTCATGTCCGCGCGGTGCCCGTTTATTCTAACATTAATTGGCTGTGCTGTTTCGCCGATGTATGTGACAGAGGGAACATTCCAACAGGCAGATAACGCTTGAACTAGTGCTGGTAAAACTAGATTTGATTCCGTGCGTATTATCACTTGCAGTGCTTTTAACTTTATGCCATTTTGAAGGTATTTCCAGGTCTTACACCTGGGGCGAGCGTGCTGACCTTGCATTGATGGTTTACTTTTGCGTGCACTAAGATGTCTTTAAAGTTTCTATTGCGGCGATATGTGACTTTTGGTACATCTGGAAATACCTTTCTAAGGCGATCATTGCTTTCTAAGATTGGAAAGGATTCCCGTAGAACCTTGTTTATATTTGGAAGTGCATTGGCATATCTTCTTATGAATGCTAGTTGGCTGGTTGGACTGTGTTGTAGACAGTTTTTTTTTTATCTATCGCTGAGCTCCTCGATAATTTACACGCGTTCCTGTGGTTTAAGGTGTTTTACGGGTAATTTATTTCAGTTAGTGTTACCCTTGGATTGTTTAAACGCTGAAAATAATCACCGTCGTCGGTACAGATACGTCCTATGCGTTTTGCCTGCCCAGCAAATATTCCTCATTTACAGTGTCGCGTTTGATGACTAGTATAATCTAAATATTGCTGACTATCCGTAGGCTTTATGTAAAGCGTCGTTTTTAGTTTTCCATTTTCAATGCAAACTGTCATGTCAAGGAATCTAATTTGAGTAGTAGAGTAATGCATGGTGAAGTTATTACTACGGTGAAAGGGGTTAAAATGAGTAATGGATGCGTTGAATGCACTTATGCCATGTTCCCATATAATGAAGATGTCATGTATGTAATGGAGGTAGGCTCTAACGGGGGTGATTTTAATAGTTCTGATTCCAGCTCTCCCGTAAAGATATTGACATACGTCGGCGCAAAAGAGTTTCTCATGCTGGTGCCGAAAATCTGTAAGTAGTAGGTCAAATCAAATTCAAAGTACATGAGAGGAAGGAATCGCTGCATATGAGAAAAAAATGGAGCTGGGCAGGCCATTATTGTGTAGGGTAGGTAACCGACGGACAATTAGACATGGAGAATGAGTGCTGAGGGAAGGGAAGCACAGGTCGAGGATAGCAGAAAATATTTTCTTTATTTTTTTTAATTATGGGGTTTTACGTGCCAAAACCACTTTCTGATTATGAGGCACGCCGTAGTGGAGGACTCCGGGGATTTCGACCACCTGCGGTTCTTTAACGTGCACCTAAATCTAAGTACACGGGTGTTTTTGCATTTCGCCCCCATCGAAATGCGGCCGCCGTGATCGGGATTCGATCCCGCGACCTTGTGCTCAGCAGCCCAACACCATAGCCACTGAACAAGCACGGCGGGTGCAGAAAATAAGGTGGGGTGATCAAATTTTGAAATTTGCAGGCGCAAGTTGGAATCAGCTAGCGCTAGACAGGAGTAACTGGAGATCGCAGCGAGATGCCTTCGTCCGGCAGTGCACATAAAAATACGTTTATGATGATGATGATGATGGTGATTATGATGATGGTGATAGAACAGCTTCAGTAATGTGAGATAGACTTTAAAGAGGTGTGCTTGCTTCCTATCTTTGAGTTAATTAAAGACCGTTTCGATCCATTCAGTTATAGGCAACTTCGTGTATAGGGCAGACACATCCAAAGTTGCAAGAATGGCTTGATCAGATAGTGTTTGTGTTAAATTAATGAAATCTAGAATTCCAAGGAAGTGGGGTGTATCCTGAATAATATATCCAAGGGTGAGGGACACGTGTGACAGGTAATGACATAGGAATTTCGATAGTTGCCCAGTAGGCGTGTTGTTGTCGGGCACAATAGGTCTACCTGGAATTTCTGCGGTGAGTCATTCTTCTACGGAAACATTATACATTTTCTAAACAAATTGGAACGGGCCTGCTTGTTTATTATTAGGTATCATCAAGCGGTGCTCGGAATGTGTGATTAATTCTCTGAGTGACAAGTCCGTTACCGTATGCTCTATAATCTTACTGTATTCCGAGGTCGGGTCAGAATCCAATTTCTGGTAATGGCGTCGTTACTAAGTTTTCGGAGCACCTCATTTTTGCATTTTCATATCGGTCAAAATACTATGCTACTGCCTTTGTCGGCCGGGTTTATTGTAATGCCTGTCTACTCTCGAGTTTTTTCAAGATGTCGTACTGTCTAGGAGATAAGGCCCTGCGTTTGTGACACTATTTCCTTGTGCTCCTGGAGACTAGCTTTATGTATTGATTTAGTTATTGGCATTGTTCGGCATATGATGTCCATGAGATTGGTGGTCGCAGAGCATCGCTGTTTAGCTTTTTCGCCGTTTTGCTTATCAAAGAAGAATTCCCTAATGCGGATGTGTATTAAAAACCATGCTACATATTTCTATTGTTCGTCATCGTTTTCTGCGTTTTCGTTGGGCAAAACGCAAGACTGCGTCTGAGAAGATTCTATTAAGATCTGTGATATTTCTACTACGTTGCTACCTTGTTCCGTGGGTTGAATTGGAGCACCGTGATTTTCTGTTGTGGAGGTCAGGCTATAGAGGATTACTTCGGGCGCAGTTTGTGGCGAGTGTACCTTTGCGCTGTTCTTTCGATAATAATTTTTCTACAGATACCGGAGTTCTGCTGCTTCGTCTCTAGATAGCATTATGTTGTTCAGTTGATCAGTAATTAGAGTAAGCTAATTTCGTCAATGCATGTTGAAGAGACCTATTTAAGTTAAAGAGGCATCCTTTGGAATATTATTCCACTTTAATAATAATCTACGTGATAGGGTACCAAAGGCATATCTGAAGTTATTTCTATGACTTTTCCGTATTTTCCTTTCTTTGGCGTAGCTAGAGCATTTTCTGAAGTGCTGTCTGTAGTTTGTTTGCTTCGCGGCGAGTTTAAAAAACGTTTCAAAAATTGCAAAATAAAAAAGAAATGTCACTGCTTGGAACTGATCAACATGGATATACTATATGCGTTTGCTGTTGTCTCATCTCCTACCACCAGGTCGCACAACATGCGACGGCACGCCCGCCGAACGCGCGAACGCTGAGCTAAAACAGATTCATTTTTTGCGTTCAACCGCTGGGGCGGAGCGGACCTACGCGAGCGGGGCGGGGAGCAGAAAACATTCTGCTAAGACTGTCTATTATAGCGCCTCAAGTCGGACCAAGCCGGTGGAGCTAAAGTAGACCGTCGGGGGAGTAGGGCTGCGCCGGCGCCTTCGAGTGTTACGAATGGTGCTGACGTCATGCCAGCATTACACAGGAGTGGCAGAAGTGAGGAGAGCGGTGCCGGCGTCTCCGATTGGTGCATTTGCGTTTTCTTAGCTTAAGGTGGCTCCTCCATGATCGGGGCGCGTTGCAACAGGGCTCTCTCTATACGTGCCGAATCGGCTCGACAAGGTTATACTCCCAATAGGGGTACGGACCGGCAGCAACAACTGGACGTGATTAGAAGGTTCAGAGATCAGCGCCGCGAATCGGAACATCGGGAACCAGCTTCGATAGCTGCCCTAACAGTTACTTCGAGAAGCACTTCGTTAATAGATAAATTTAGATTAGGGGAGGCAAGCGGCTTGCGTACCCACAAAAATAGGGGCTGTGGCACTGCGCTTGAGTCATTGGCGCAGTTGGGGCTGCCGACTAGGAAGAAACATCGCTGCTCCAAAGAGGTCTTATTCCTTCCGCCATGAACAAGCATTTCCAGGAAGCGAACTGAGACGACGCTAACTATGGCATGCTTTCAGAGAACAACAATAGGCGTTGAACACGCCATCCCATTCTGCCATCTCGCGGCTGCATTTCACAATAGATGTTGACGTTATCTTCCTCCGGGAAGTGAACGCGACGAACCACCGAACACAATGCACTTCCGCAACAAAATTTCTAGCCTTCTCGATTCCTTCGTCTCGGCTTTATTCGCAACCTACGCGTGTATGCTTTATTTGCTTCGTGTCAACAGAAGCGTTTGGCGTGTAAATTACCTATTATTCATGAAAACTCTATCTCTTGTAATTCTCTCTTTATGGATAGCTTTATATCTAAGGAAATGCAAACGCCACCGTGATAGAACGATGACGGCTCTGCAAGCGCGTGCGACTTGCGTTCGGGGATGCGAACCTATAACGCTTTCCTGTCCTGCTTATGTATTCGCAACCGCAGACGCACCGAAGCGCTAGAGGGCCCCAGTGCTTGCATGGGTTCCCTAACAATCTTTATCGACAAGCAATATTCCATTTAACTTGGAAAAAAACTTCAGTGATATCTTTTAGCAAGAAGATTCAAACTACAGCGTTCAAATATTGTCTTGCGGGCAGAACAATGACACAGTTGAGGCATGTTCGAGACCTAGGTCTCCAACTTCATTGTGTGCTTGGTTTTCGCATGCATATATCCGATATTATTAGCGTTGCGCTACGATCACTTGGGGGTGGTTTGTTGAGAATGGAGAGCTTACGCACCTTCTATTTTGCCATCATTCGGCCCCGCATTGAGTTCGGTTGTGTGGTGTGGAACTCGCTGCCTCTATATTATAACAATCTGATTAAAAACTCACAGCAAAAATTTGTGCGTGTATAGTATATGACAGGCACATAGGGCGACGTCGTCTTTATAAGTATGCACTGTTCGACATTGCCTTAGAGCATTTATTAGAAAGGAGAGTCGCATGTGATATAAAATTTTTGCATGAAGCTGTGCGCGGTACAATTTGCTATGACGCGTTGTCGTCTCTACCATTCCGCGTCCCGTCTGACAGAGAATGTAAGTGTCTGTACGCGTTTTACCGTGAGGTACCAGCTGTCTGCCCTATGATACGCTTAGAAGAAACTTTCAACTGACTGTTTTCACAGAGTGACATTTTTATTTGAATTTGCTTAGTTATGCTTTCATTTATGTTTTCACCAACTCCTCATTATATCATGGCATGGTATGGGGCCTATACTACATTCGACTGGTTACTTTTACCTCTTTATGTACTAACTCGCTTTCATTTATTTACTTTATTGTTTGCTGTACATATTTTGCGCATGACGTTGCATACTGTCACAAATGCCTTTGGGCCGTGGAGAGACACTTAAATCTATCTATCTATCTATCTATCTATCTATCTATCTATCTATCTATCTATCTATCTATCTATCTATCTATCTATCTATCTATCTATCTATCTATCTATCTATCTATCTATCTATCTATCTATCTATCTATCTATCTATCTATCTATCTATCTATCTATCTATCTATCTATCTATCTATCTATCTATCTATCTATCTATCTATCTATCTATCTATCTATCTATCTATCTATCTATCTATCTATCTATCTATCTATCTATCTATCTATCTATCTAAACCCGTTCATGACGAGCATATAAATACCCAGGAAAAAGGTTTATTTCCTATCTAAATATGCAAAACATATCAAGAATAAGCATAAACAACAAAAAGAAGAAATATTTTGAACTTTTTTCAGCAATAGAGGGAAAACCATAGGCAGGAAACTGGAAGTGGACTTCACCCCAAGCCACCTAAGGACTCATTTTCAATTTGTGTGGACAGCGCTCATCATATGTGAATCATAAGTGTGACATTTCATTTCCTTTACATCCCATCTGTAACACCACTGGAGCTGGGTACGTTGCATCGGCACTTCTCCTCTGACTTTGCTTTGAAAACACAGTGAGTCGCGTGCCAAACTGATATTTCCTCGTCCAGTGTTCCTGCTGTAAACCGCTTGCTGCCTGTCATTCAGTGTTGGCCGAAGACAATTAGCGAGAAACTTCCTACTCAATACTGAAACTCGGCAAGGAAAAAATTCTTTTCTGGCATGCTGCCTGTAGGCAACACTCGTCAATAAAGGGTTAAAGCTCTTTGATCACTCTTTCTGTGCGATGCGCGCTACCAGTTTTGGTTCCAATCAGAAAATCAGTACGATAATCAAGAAAAAAAGAAGGTAACATTGATTGATTGGCGCGGACCTCTGTCTTTGCTGGTTCAGAAAATTACACAGAAAATTCATACAGGTATCATCAAACAAAAAAATCATTAAAACCTTAAGCAGGATGACATCAAACGCTTGCTACTACATCCGTTGCATTTGAGCATTCCACGCACCATTCAGCGGGATAAGAAAGTTATTTCCTTAGATAATCATCTTCGATTGTTTCTGCACCTTTTTTTTTTGGAGGGGCTGTATATCAACTTCAGCGCTCTCGAAACAGCTCATCGGCTCTACAGACCGCGTTTTCTTTACTTTTTCCTGTAGCGCGGCGAGATTGATTGAGGTCTCGTCTACCAAGCTGTGCTTTCACTCGACGAGTGTTGCATTTACTGCAGTCAAGCGGGAAATCACGCAAGAGTAGAATGAGATCAGGAAACAACATTCTACCTAACTTCGTTGTGCGCGAGCGTAGGCTAAATGGATGTGTGGTGTTGCACTCGGAATATGCTATAATTGTCGCTTGATGTTCCGTTTTGAACTTCATCTTTAGTATGCGCAAAAAAGAAGAGGGGGGGACCTCGCCGGTGGCGCCCAAAGGCTAGTGCCAGAGCGAACGGAAGTAGCCATTTTCTGTTCCTTTCGAAACGGGGCAGTCTGCGGCTGTTCCAAAATTATATGATAGAAAGATTTAAAAAAAAAGAACAGTTTTGGTCAGCATGATAATGCTTGTTTAGTGCGTACACGTAATTTTGACGTGGTGAGTTTTTGTGGTTTTGTGACATCACGTAACCACAGACACAGTGAGCGTGGCTTCAAAAATGTTGACCAATCGCCGAGAGCTAACGGCGGAAATGAAAGAGAAACACATTGGAATAGCTTTACGTTATCGCGCATCAAGTCAGACGTTATGAGTACATGTAATAAAAAAATGAGAGAATATGAAGGCATTATTTCGCACTAGAGGCGCATTTCAGTTTTTTTTTTTCGGGGGAAGCCCACACATTTCTTCATGACGTGGCAAATGTTATTAAGCTATGTTTCGCTGTTATGACCTTTTGCTTAAGAGTGTGTGCACTCTTAAGCAATAGTACACTCTTTGGGTCGTATCTTGCCACAAAACAATAATAATCATCTCTCTTGTCCGCATTTCCTTTCCTTAACGCTTCGAGCCCGGTACTTCCAAGTCGCGAAGTCGCGAATTCTCTGTCATAGTTATCACTATGACAGAGCATTCTTGACAGGAAAGTAGCGAGCGCAGCGTTTTCAAGAAAGGAAACGCAAGCGAGACAGATGACGATTATTGTTGTGTGGCAAATATACACCGCAAAGGGTGTACATTTTCTTAAGAGTGCATAGAAAATGGTGTTTGAGCAAACTAATACACTCATATGTATGGGTGATTTTTTTTTAATTGCACCCTTTCCTGCAATGGCTGTTTTGCCAAAGTGTACATTACGCTTTCTTTTTGCTGCGATATCTGTTCTAGCACGACCCTAGTCTTTCGGATGTCCGCCTAGGTAATACGAACGTGCTCTGAGAGACATTTATCACAAAAAAAAATGACGAACAAAGAAAAGCCGCGCTGCCACGCCTTCCAGTAAAAGCAAGGATGCAAAACGTGTGTTTCGACATCCAATCCACCCTTGATGGTCTTATTTTTCTTAGCGTGTAATGACTGCATTTGCGGTCCCGTCAGCGCTTCTCGCGCTTGTATCGGGTAGCCGAACGACTTTTGCAACAGCGTTTCCGGGACGGGAACGACCGCCGGACTAAGTTGTCTTCTGTGCCAGCACCGTGTACGCGCATTAAGTTTTTGCTAACGCGCGCGCGCTGGTAAAATTGAAGTTCACAGAGCCTGCTTTACAAGAACATCGCAGCAGCGGATCGCATCAATTTGATACAGCAGGGCTTACACGTGGCGCACCAAGTATGACTCTCTAGTTTTCGTCAGCTCACGGCGGCGCTCACTTGTTTCTATTATATGTGGCCGTCGGACAGGTTAATGGGACGCGTAAACCTATAGCGTATGGGCTTTTTTTTTTTTTTTATGCAGGAGCAGTGCATCAGAACCGCGCTCTTGAAAACGCGGCCTTGAAATGTAACCGCGCTCTTGAAATGTAGCCTTGTTTCTGCTTCTTCTTTTTCAAGTTCGCAGCGACAGCCAAAACTGTGTCCGCATATGTAGGTATCGGATATCGTAAAAACAGACTGTGCGCAGGCAGGCTTCACTACAAAACCGCGTTCAAAGCTTGAAAGCCCGGAAATGCCGGGCTCAGGTCGTCGTGGTGGATTTAAAGAGAAGAAAATTTCGCCCCGAAGCGTCTTATCAATAGACCGGGCATCGTTATAATTCGACGCACTAAACGAATTGGCGGCAACGCACCGAACTGCATGCAGGACCGATCGCGAATGCTCAGCTAGAGGCCTGTTAGTTAAACGCGTTAGTGCATGGCTGCAACCCACAAACTGCGTATGAACGAAAGAATAGCGTTAAAAACACGAACGTTGAATATAGTCGAAACCGCGCGGATCACGCTTTAGAGGTACAAGTGAACAGCTTGTCGATGTAAAAAAAATAATAGGAAGAAATGCAACTGTATTATGTGACAACTGTAACAGGAACACTGAGGTAGCCGCGCAATGCAGCGGTGAAAGACGCGATTTGCTACCCCACGCGAGACACGCCTCTCAACAGACGCGGCTACTATAGTAGCCGAAGGAGATATATCTCCTTCGGCTACTCGAAGAAGGAGATATATCTCCTTCTTCGAGCGCAAGGCGATGCCTGTTTTAGGCTAGTATATCAATTTACTCAACGCAGAAACCCAGCACAGCCCTGCACACAAGATTTTAGCCAGTGCCCTTTACCACTGTGTGTGGCTTTGGAGTTGTCAGATCCTCGGGCCGCGGCGGAGGACAGCGCAGGGCTGGCAGGCTCGTTCGATTTTCCGTCATGACTTATCCAGATTAAGTCTAACCGTCTTGTATGCTTTGAAGAGGCTCAAGGATAGCTTAAGCAACTTCAGGCGGTCAAAATTAATCTGGATCTTTCTACTGGAGTGGCTCTCTGGGACGTTAAACCTCGTAAGTTATTACCTCTGCATCCTCTCCCCTGTTACTTCTCTCTCTCTCCAAGCTAAGAGGCAGCGTACTGATATTCATATATGCTCTGTGTTCATTCTTGAAGTAGTTTTATTGTCGGCGTCTCTGTATAACGTATCCATTGCTTTGGAACGTTAAGCATCACATTTCCATGATTAGCACTGCAGTTCGTCATTCTGGTGATTGCGGCGAAAGATCCTATACACTACGCACGGATGACACGGGAAACACAACATTCGCGGAGCCTGTGTGTGCGCGTCATCCGATCGGCCTCGGTGAGGCATTCGCCAGTAATGACGTCGGCTCATCTGAACGAATCCAGAGAGACGCTGTAGCCCGTGACAGATGTCGCTTTTGTTTGCCCAGGAGTTTCTTGCTCTGGCGACCATTTCGTATGCCGGAGGGGTGCTGGCGTCGCGTTTCAGACGTTCGGCATACCTCGTGTGCGCCGTATTCACGACAGGCTCTTATGCTACCATTGTTCGTAAAAGCAGACGCCCGCCAGTCGCGATGACGGGCGTATTATCAGCGAAGGCGAACACTACTTAAGAAAGAACAGCTTTGTCAATTTGGCCCCTGGTGTAAGGCTGCCTACCTCACCCAGCCCGGGCGGTGGTGCGGGTTTCCCTCATTTTTATTTAGGTGGTTTTTGTAACTTGAGGGGCTTAAAAATACGCCATGCAAGTGCTGTTTTCCATGGGCTGACTGCCTTTACTAATGGTATGCCTAACATCACGATTAGCTGGAATTTTCTCTTATGAACAATCGTAGCGTAAGAGGTTTTTGTGAATACGGGCTAAGATAGTCTTATTATTCATAGCGGCTATCTAAAGGGAACAATTTCTGCCTTCGCTTCACCGCCCAGGCAGTCGTTCCGTAATTCTGTGACACGCAAATAAGGTTCAATTTCGCGTGAAGGGGCTTGAATTTCGTGCAGTAGACATACGAACAAAGCGTGATCCGCGCGGTTTCGACTATATTCAACGTTCGTGTTTTAAACGCTGTTCTTTCGTTCATACGCAGTTTGTGGGTTGCAGCCATGCACTAACGCGTTTAACTAACAGGCCTCTAGCTGAGCATTCGCGATCGGTCCTGCATGCAGTTCGGTGCGTTGCCGCCAATTCGTTTAGTGCGTCGAATTATAACGATGCCCGGTCTATTGATAAGACGCTTCGGGGCGAAATTTTCTTCTCTTTAAATCCACCACGACGACCTGAGCCCGGCATTTTCGGGCTTTCAAGCTTTGAACGCGGTTTTGTAGTGAAGCCTGCTTCCGCAGAGACTGTTTTTACGATATCCAATACCTACATATGCGGCCACCGTTTTCGCTGTCGCTGCGAACTTGAAAAAGAAGGAGCAGAAACAAGGCTACATTTCAAGAGCGCGGTTACATTTCAAGGCCGCGTTTTCAAGAGCGCGGTTCTGATGCACTGCTCCTGCATCAAAAAAAAAAAGCGCATACACTATAGGTTTACGCGTCCCATTAACCTGTCCGACGGCCACATATAATACAAACAAGTGACCGCCGCCGTGAGCTGATGAAAACTAGAGAGTCATACTTGGTGCGCCACGTGTATGCCCTGCTGTATCAAATTGATGCGATCCGCTGCTGCGATGTTCTTGTAAAGCAGGCTCTGTGAACTTCAATTTTACCAGCGCGCGCGCGTTAGCAAAAATTTAATGCGCGTACACGGTGCTGGCACAGAAGACAACTTAGCCCGGCGGTGGTTCCCGTCCCGGAAACGCTGTTGCAAAAGTCGTTCGGCTACCCGATACAAGCGCGAGAAGCGCTGATGCGACCGCAAATGCAGTCATTACACGCTAAGAAAAATAAGACCATCAAGGGTGGATTGGATGTCGAAACACACGTTTTGCATCCTTGCTTTTACTGGAAGGCGTGGCAGCGCGGCTTTTTTTTGTTCGTCATTTTTTCTTTCGGAGAAATGGAAGACAGAAAGGAGGTAATGTACAACGAGGTCAGAAAGTCGAGAACCAATGCTTGACGCAAGGAAATTCTTCCCTGCGTTCTCTGCCTTCTCGCCCTTCCGTCAGCTCTTCACCTCCGAGCGAACGCAGGTAGTTCGTCTAGAGGCGAAGGTGCCTCAAAGCCTTGCACCACGGCCCCGCTGTTCATCGTTTCTCTCATTGCTGCGCGGGAAGGGTTGACTCTCAACCACGACGATCGTCCGTACGGCACCTCTCGCTGTTTGATCCGAACAAGAACAGAACCTACTTCCGAATCGGCCGTCGCGGCCACAGCCACGTACACCCGTGAGCAAAAGTATACGGACCAGGGATCGCGCGATAAAGCCAATTTTTTCATCTGCCTGTGAATGCAACTTGAAATTGAGGACTGCAGTCCGAACTTGGCTTTGCGAACTGAGCAGTATACTCACCAATTTCACTCACTTTTAGTTCTTTCGGCGACCCTGTGGTCCGTATACTTTTGCTCACGGGTGTACGCTTTCATCCGGTGCTGCCACCACTACGATGGCTATCGGGTGCGGAACGCGCGAACCATGGCGGAACGAGTTATTTAGTCGCTGTCTGGACGTAGCTTTATGTAGTCTCCTTCACTGTCTGCTATCTCCACTCTCTCTAAATTACTCATATTTCTCTAACTCCCTTTGCTGGCCTCCCTTCAGGTCTTAGCCGTAATGCAGTCAGCAGGAATTTTGCCGTTTCCTCCTTTCTTTTATTAGTGCAATATCCAACCAGATACTTGCACTATTAAAATTGCATATTTTGGTGCAGCATATTTTGCTGTACCAGAATATTCTTATTACTATATTTAATAGTTCAAGACGAGCAAGTGGTCAAAAAAATGCGCATATATAAAATGTAAAATAATTAGGAGTATTAGGCTCCTTCGTACATTTCTTTTAATGTCCACCAGTCCCAAATACCAATGTTACCCGCTACACGTTCGTACTTTTGTTTCAGTGCAGCTGACGCAAACATGCAGCGTACACGGCGTCGCTTTCACATTTGCGCTTTATGAAGCTCTTTAATAAGTTCATAACGGCTTCACATCACTGTCTGTGTAAATTACAAATGCGAAGCTTGTAACTGCCTCCCCGTTGGCTAAAATCTTCAGTGTTATCCTATTTACCGCCTTTATAATTTCCGTACGTGTAAAAGAATATTGATATAATGCTACATCAAAAAGGCTTCACGTAATGCGCTGCCGGCATTGCTAGACTCGTAAGGCGGATCTTCGTTCTATACCTTAATGCTAGACTTGTATTTTTTGCTATCCAACGAGAAGCAGTTATTTTATGCTTGATCACTTACCCGAAGACAAGCCTTACAAGAGCTTGTCCAGTTTATTTCTGCACTCTCAAAAGTAACAGCCCTCGCGCTTTTCCATTTCTTTCATTCTGTTGTCTCTTTTCTTGCTTGTTTCTTTGCTTCTTGCACGCACCTACGAGCATCCAGCACGCAGCACTGCACCTCAGCGACCTTGCTTGCTTTCGTTTAACCTCGCAGCTTCACCCATTTTATTGCCCACATATATTCATGCATCCGCAAGCCGAACAAAGAGCCTCGCTCGTGCTTGCACAGTGGCTGAAATGTGCCTGAACTGATCACCCTTTCCAAGGGCCGCCATGCATGGCAGTGGTCCTGTCGTTTTATGGCTAGGATAAACCTCGAATGCGTGAAGAGACAGGCAGCTTGGGAGAACAGCGTTTAAGCACTCCATTCCCGAGGACGTCGCACCCATACTCACCGGTTCCATGCCATGTTGCGCAACGCCTTTCTCTTCCTTTTCTGTTATTGCCATTATCCCAGAGATGTCCTGCATTTTTAAGGGTAAATATAAAAACTTAAGCTCTGTAGATGACTGCTAAAAAATAGCCAGTGCTCGTAAAAGTACGACGAGTGATAGGTAGCCGGGCAAGTAAAGCGATTAGTTAAAGCTACCCCTCAGACGACTATGGAATTTCCTTCATGTTTTTACCAAAAGACGAAACGTGTCCCCTTCAGAGGCTTGACGTTGTCTTGACTATAAAAAAAGTAACCGTAAGATGCGTCGCAATTATTTGATGTTCGCGCAGTGGAAGAACAGTAGTCACTAAACCGTTTACGAGCCAGACCAGAAGTGCAACGATGCGTGAAAGGTGCTACTCAATTGCTTTTCGTGCATATAAATATATCAACTTTGCCGCGGAAATCTCTGACTGTATTTAGCCCTGTCATACTCTTTAAATTATGCAAGAGGTCGTGGGGTGGGTGAGCGAGCCGTCTGCTTAGTAGAAAAAAAGAAGTACAGAACTTGGCTCGCAGATTCCGCACATGCGCATAATACCAAGTGCAATGAATATATCTGTATGGTAAATAAATTGCGCCATCGAGGCCGTCATAGTTGTGCCGATAAAGTCTGTTGATTGCCAATACCGGTGCCTTAGAAGTCGAAAAATAATAAAAAAATATCGTTTTATGAGCGAATCAGAAATAACGCTCAAAACGCACACTTCCATGCTCAAACGTCCCCGTCTCGTACTTTCACCGCGAGGCTGCGCCTTTTTTTGCGCTTACCATCGTCGAGAACCAAGCCATATTAGAGCATTACAGGCGCGCGCACGAGTATTCATATCTCTGTGATACTTTCTCTGTCGCCGCTGTACTCCCATCAAAGTCAGCGCATCTGGCCTCCCGCGCGCGGCCCTTTCGTGCATCGCATCTCCGCCATCATCGGTCATTGGGCGAGCCGTGCCCCCGAGGAATTTATGGCGTTCAGTGCACTTGGCCCCCTCTGGGGCTGCGACGCGCAGAAGCCTTTCGGAAGATCAAAGAAGGACCGCCTCGCCCCTTCTCGAGAGCGCGCCGCGTCCCGAAAGAACTAGAGCGTCTCCTTTCAGATCGGCAAATTTTTCGCGAAACTTTCATCTCGACTGCATCGCTCTCCGGCGTGGCCGCGCGCAGCCCATGGTCGAGACTCACGCGAAGATCATGCGAACGGGGAGGCGGCACGCTAAGTGGTTCCTGCGGCGGCGTGCGCGCGTGCCCAAAGGGAGAATGTGGCGGCCACCAGGGTATACACGCGCGGCGGTTGCGCCCACGGAGTGCCCGCGCGCCTCGCACCCTCCCCGTTCCGTAAGAGCCTGCACGCCGGGTCCGGCACGCCCTGCCTGTGCTGGAGACGCGCGGCGCTTCCGTTTTCACAGTGGCCGGTGAGCCCCGGCTCGCGCGGGCTCGTTAAAACGCCGCTTGACGAAGCCTTTCATCTCGAAAACGCGAGCTTTCTGTCCGCGTTTCTTCTTATTGTTTTTTTATTTGAGGCGTGGGATGAGCGCAGTCGTTAAAGCTCCTGAACGAACGGTGCGCCAATGACCGATGGCCCTGGTTGAGCAAGTTTCTCGCTGTTTTTCCGCTCCATTTTGGATCGCTCCGTTAATGCCAGCAAGCTTTAAACTCTAAGCCACGGAGCTTTCGGGGATGGTGGAACTACCGGTTAGTGTAAATATTTTAAACACTTCCATCGAGGGCGCTCTCCCGCGCCGGCACTCGGTACTTCAGGGAATGGGACGGGCAAATTTTTCTTTCGAATTTTCCCGTCATGCGGCATTACTTTCCCTGCGTGCCTCTCGTTTCAAGAGGGGGTGCTATGACATTCCCTGCGCTTGTATAATGTAGTGGAACTATTTATTTCATCACCTGAGAGTTGACTTTGCACTAGGGTGGACACAAGAGAGAGGGGGGGGGAGGGTAGAAGAGGTGATAGGCAGGGAGGTATAACCAGGCGCACGTCCGGTTCGATGCTAACACACAATGGTTCCATGCGAATATCCGAGCAAATCAACATAATATGTGTGTGTACTGATCACGGCAGCACACCGAACATTTGGCTTCTCCTGCAAAAGTGTCATAATTAATTAATTGTGTTTCGCATGTGAGACGCTGCACATGGTGCGCCGTGAAAAGCTACGAGTTATATCCTTCTACGCGGTAGCTCTCCTTTCTATTTTTTGTTTGTTTGTTTGTTCGTTGTACAGCCTGCTGGTCTCAGAAACGGCTCTGCTGCAGACGTGCGCGTCCCTGTGGCGAAAATCTCCTGGAATGTTCTTTTCAACAGTTCCATGTTCGAACTCTTGGTGCGCGAGAACCAACCGCGGTACCGGGGTGAAAATTGTAGCAGTTTGAGAAGAGAGTCTGTAGATATTGGTGAACATCATGAAAATACTTTTGTTGAAATCCAAAAGCGGCTAGTAATCACTGAAGGTTAATAAAATACGTAGCGCAGTGCTCGCGTAGCATCTGTATAGTAGCACATGGTAGCACCTGTTCAAAGTATTAAACGATCATTACAAGCAAAATGAGAAGAGCTAGCGGGCTTAAGCATTGCACAAAGCTCGGGTACCCTTGCTTTGTGCTAACGGCTAACGAGCCGTTAAAATGCCTCTGAGACAATCAAAAGTACCTAGACGAAGGTTTTAACTCGCACAAGGTAGCTCGCTGCTACCGGCCGCCGAAGTAGGGTGAGGCGTAGTCGGGAAGCAATTTTGGAGGCTTCCCTTGCACCAAGCCGGATCATGGAGCGCACTCGGACAGTCTCGCGATGTCTGACGCTAGGCTCAGGTGTAAAACTGGTCATACTTTTGGCGAGCCCTCTCTCTCTGCAATGGCTCTGGCAAAAGTGACGCCGGTAGTGCGACGCGCCAAGGAAGGTTTGCTGGAGCGAAGCCGGTCACGCTTACACCGAAAGAACGGTAACGGAGGATTGCAGGAATTCGGTGGAAGTGGCACTTAACTGGCACTGTCTTTGCCATATGCGTACCAAATGCTTCACAAATTTGATGGATGTTGAAGTACCCTAGTCTTCTTTTTTTTTTCGCGTTTTTTTTTCTGTAATGCAGTCATCTCTTGCTGACTGCGGCTAGTATGTTCGTTTAGCGGTAAAGAGTAAGAAAATATTGCGAATAAATAAAACATGGATTCTGCAGATACACCCTTACTACCAACCTATGAGATGAGGGAACAATTGCAGGCTAAGCGTTCGCTCTTGCTTCGGTGCGAAGTGAAACAAAAAAACACGCAAACATTCCGTTTGTGTTTTTATTATTTCGCTTAACCTCAATTCGTCAATTCAAGCAACATATCACACAAATAACAGATGCTGCCTTGAATAATTCTCGGAGTCACGTGTCACCACGAGCTGCGTCACACTGAGGACACGATTACGTAGGCGCGGGAGCCCGACTACTTCACCGTCCTTCTCCGGGCGGATTCGCCGCGAGTGAAGAGGGAAATGGCGTTCATATTGAAATTTCAGGCCTTTCCGCGGCGCGTAGCGATCTAATTCTTTGCAAACATGATCGTTGGCGCGCATTGTATGCTCTGCGCTTGTCAGCTCAAAATGGCCTGACCTGGTGAGGGGCCCTTTAACGAGCTTGCGGCGGGAACATGGAGTTGTAAGGCTACTGTTACTGCAGGGGATCTGCAGCCGCTGACATACAGGGCAGCTGGTAGCGTGCTATCTCAAAACATAACACCGCGGTGGCTGTCGTTCGCAAAACTCCGTTGTAGCGGAATTTGGAAGGCCCGCCACAGTAGTTAAAGCTGGGACATCCTTTCCAAAGGAACGAGGACAATCTGTTCATATAAAGGAATTGAAATATAGACGCGTTGCCGGACTAAGCATTCAATACGTTATATTTCTTTCCCGCATAGTTAGCCGCAACAAAAGCGCGCGCAAGTAATAGTAAGTAAAAATTAACAAGGAAGTATACGTGTCACGTAAAAACAGCGCGTGCATGCTGCACTCGCTATGGCGCTTCAGGGTCTCGTAACGCATTCCGCCTGTTACATAACGCGTGTCTATCTGCTGGTTTGCATGCGCATTGTCGCAAAGGCGTAGGCGAAAGAGTAAGCGACACTACCAGGCTTAATAATAGATTGAGTCGCGCAGGCCGCATTTGCGTAAGGGGCCGCGACATAAGCGAGTGATGTGAAAGGTGCGATTTTGCTGGTTGCCCAAAAAGCGACAGCAGCAATAGCGGATAAGGCATACCTGTTGAAGTTGAAAGAAAGTGTGCTCAAACAAAAAAGAAAGTCGAAAGGGAACAGAGCGAGAAGATATATCGTCTCCGCAACGCAAGTTTGACGTCTATTTTTACTTGTCTCGGAGTTGTGAAGGGTGTACTGCAAGAGACTTATTGACCATCACGTATCCACGTTCGGACGCTTGTGCACGCCGGTTGACAAGCGTGGTCGTGTCGTGGTGCACAACACTTAGAGAATTCACCAGCCTTGGAACCCAAGCTAGGTTAGTTCTTCGATTCAGTGAAGAAATCTTGCGAAAGGAAGCTAACCACATGACAATAGATGGCATATGCTACAGTGAGAAGTTAAAAAAAGAAAAGAAAGGTACCTCTAAGGTCTCTGTGTATTGCGGTCACGTCGAACACGCTTCAGAAAATTCGTTAAACAGCAGCAAAGCATTTTTGTGTGGAGTGTCATGCACAGAAACTTCTATTAGGATAAAAGTCAGTGTTTTTCGTCCCATTGCTGCCCTCTACATGCCTAAATTTTACACGCAGTCTTACAGTATTATGCAAAATGCATAATGAATAAAGCGTATCTGGTTTCGTTTAAATGTTAATGAACAGAAAGAAATAATAGCATTGATGAAAGGCAGGAATTGTGGAATATAGACGGTTCTTTTTTTCTTTTTTTCGGGAACGATATTGCGTTTGAGATGCAAATTCATTTCATTTGCGTTATTTGCTGACGAAGTTTCCGGCATAGGAGCACGGATCTCTCTTGATCTTTTGTTATTCGAACTGATATTTGGCAGTGACGCATTTTGTACTCTGGCATAGATTACGATACACTGGCTATAATGAGGCTCAATGTATAGCAATCTAATACAATTGCTCATCTGCGCGAACTGTTTGGAATCCGAGACACTATGTGGCAGCGCTTATCTGGTTGAACGCCATGCACTTCCTCTGCTCTCTCTCTCTTTCTCTCTCTCTCTCTCTCTCTCTCTCTCTTTATCTTCTTAATGGGCTTGTTTGAATTTGTTTTTATGTTGCTGTTGTTGTTGTTGTTGTTGTTGTTTTAACAAATGCCTACTTTGCTTAATCCATCGAAGCACGATAGCACAGAACATTACTGATAAATAATAGCTTTATGCTTCCCTTCTACACTTTTTTTCTCCAGCGTGTTATTAATTATGTCAGAAGAATGTCTGACTGACGCATAAATGAAAGAGCGGCTGACAGTGGTGCAGCGTATGTCGATTAGTGACGTGTGAAAATTAGGCACTCACATTCCACTTTAACTTCAAGATTATGTGATTATGCTTTCAAGGAAAGACTGTTAAAATTGGCCAAGTTAATTAATTGAGCGACATAAGAAGCGAGGGTGTTAGAAAGCTTAACAAGCCACCGATAAACCTTGCAGTGAAGGTAACGCCCTACATATATATCCTATATCACAGTTTGTTTCCATCGTTGTTTAGACCCGAACTGTGACCTCCGCAAGCTACTTGGCCTCGACATCATCGTGCATGCATGCCATCGCATTCGTTTAAACGACCCGCTACGAAAATTATTGACCCTTTGCAAGAGCAAATATCCTGAGGGCATCGCCTCACCGGTCATCAAACGAGAAATCTATACGCTGTAATTAATGACTTCCGTAAGATCAACTGACCTCAGAAGTCTGTTGACGCCATGTACCTGCTACTGTACCCGTGAACTGTCTCCCCTTTCACTTTTTTCCTTTCAATTTCACATTCCCTTTCCCCCATGGATGGTAGGCAACCGGACGTCTGTCTAGTTAACCTTCCTGCTTTCCTTGTTCTCTCTCTTTCGCTACGAAAATAATTTTCTGTAAAGATTAGCTAATCAGTGCGCCACTGCGCCGCAAATGCGATGTTCACATGGACCTGGGTAGTGTAATTTTCATTTTCATGCACTTCGGTGTTCAAAAAGAGTGAGAAAAAGACAGAGGAAACGCAGGGAGGTTAACCAGAAAACGTCCGGTTCGCTATATACCCTGCACAGGGCAAAAGAGAAAATGGGATTTAAAGATATGGGAAGGGACAAAGAAGAGTAGAGAAACAGAAATCGGCGCACAAAATTGAAACGGCACACGTCACTATCACAGTCTATTTTGCGGACCCGTAGACCGCAGGAAGCGAACTAGCGCTTTGGCTGCCTGTAGCGTGAGTGTACGTTGTGACCACTGTTCTAGTATCTTTTGCTCTGACAGTGGCCGACTGGTCTAGCGTCTGTAACAACAAGTACATAACACCTTCCTCTCCGTGATATAACGTGTAAGGATTCGAATAATTCTAATAAGGCTTCCTATGAAAATGGGTTGGCAAATGAACCTTAACTGCAGAACGTTTAGGGCTATGACAGCGCGCTGTCGGCATTATACGGTTCGAGGGTGCGTTTCTTGTGATTTCAGGACACGTGGCTAAGTCAGATTTTGCAAAAAAGGAAAACTTCACTTTGTTTTTTATGTGTTTCCGGGACATGCGTAGTATGAGAATGATTATTCACTCTATACATTTTAGCTACCATGTGAAACTATACAGCTGGACTAACTCTTTTAGCTTTAATTAAACATTGTCCTTCTCTCTCTTTCTCTCTCTCTCTCTGTGCTTCACAGATCGAAACAATTAGGCTTGGAGATTACGACAGCAGGAAGTACTAGCAGGTATGAGTCAGGCTATTTTCTTCGTGATATGAACTAATCCCACAAGGTGTGGACCATAAACGGTGCAATTCATCTAGGCTAATGCGAGCGCTTACTCTCCCTCTCCCTGCCCCCTCTCTCTCTGCCTTTCTTATTCCTGCAACCACTAAGGAACATTTGAAACAAACGAAGCTTGTGTTTCTAGCACTATAGTATAGAGGCAAAGAAACGTCGACAACTTCAATGTCTAATTCCCTGTTGTAGGCATGACGCAGTACCATGAGATGTGTAACAACATCACAACTCTCACGCAGTGCTTCTCTGCAGCCCATTATGCAATCATGACCCCATGTGACACGCTTCACCTGCCTCTGTATGACAGATCTGCCAGTGAAACTTGCAGAACGGAAGGAAGCCTCGCGGTCTAGTAATGGTAAAAAAAAACAGAGAAACAGACTTCCGAAGTTGGAAGGTATTGGTGAGGTTCTTCATACGCTTCATTTCGCAACGCACGCATGGCAGCCAATGATGCCACGTTCCCTTTGCTCGCTCTCTCTTTCTTTTTATTTTGAGTTGCGAAGGTACATATCACTGTGTGGCGCTCAGCGTGAACAGGAAGGCATCATCGTGTCGGCGTCACCCTTCGCATCATCGACGAAGTCGCTCGAGGCCATTGGAAATTTCCGCTTCGCAAGTCTTTCTCCCCGAATCTCTCGGAACGCAGCGCAGGCCCCTGCAGCCGCAGACGTCAGGAAGCGTTTTGTCAGCGGTGCCCTTCCGTCTAGACCGAACGTCCTCCCACACCCCACAGCCCCCTCAACTCGCCCCACGGTCCCATCTCCTGATAGCGCCTCAACTGAGCCGAATTCTTCCGGTAAATATGCGGTTCTGACGAAACTACTGGCGAAAAGTACAACCATAATATCGGCGCCATCTACTATAATACTAGGCAGATCGCCAGGCAGGCACAAAGAGAAGTTGCAACGGTCGTCTTCGATTGGCTAGAGCATCCTAGCCTGCATGCCGGTCGTGAGAACTTGATTCCTTCGTCTTTTCTTTCTTTGGGTGTGTAAAAACTAGCCGGAGGCACCGGCCGTCAGTGGCCTGTCAATGGTCGATTTTCCGAGTGAGGCTGATGCACCGCTCGAGAGACCTGTGCCGACGCCGGTATCTGGAAATTGCGTTGCGTGCCTCCTGCCAGCCAGTGGCTTCCGTCGCCGACACCGTCCGCCAGTGGTTCAGCTCAAGGGAAGGTCTACGGGTTGCCAGGGGCATGCCTTCGTCACGTTGGGGCGCCTGCCTGGCGGTGACTCAATAAATTCTGCCTCGTGGGTAGACAGCGCAGGGATGAAAATAATAATGCGTCGTCTTCGCATTTCTCACTCAGGCTTCTCCGAGTTTTTTTTTCTTTTTATTCTCTGGAACTTGTCAAACATCTACAAATGGCAAGGTTTCTTTTTTTTTCCTTTTTTTCCTTTCCTTTCTTTTTCAATACGATAAAGGTGCTGCATATATAACCAATTGGCTAGGCATAGAAACAAGTATTAAAAATACAAGAATAAAGGAATCGTGCAAGAACTGAAATAATGCTAGTGGCAAGACTTCTGAAACAAGTTAGGTTTGAATATAACTTGAGAGCAGCACGAGGAGATGATGACATGAACAAGAAATCAAACACGAAAACAACCACGTCCAGTCGTGGTTCTTTTCTTGTTCATGTCCTCGTTCCTTCGCGCTGCTGCAAGTTTGACGATTCACGATGAACCCACTCACCAAGTCAAGTTTTGGCTACTACAAGTCAGGCTTCTCCAACTTCGTTTATTTAACTCGGCTTTTTTTCTGGGACGCCACCATTTATGTCGTTATTCGGGGATTTTCTTTTTTTTTTTTGTGGGGGGGGGGTGGAAATGATCAGCATTTGCTTGTAATCAGAAGAATGTATTGAACACCTCTTGTTGCACTGCAGTATTCATGCTCAGTATCGAAAAAAATTACGAGATAAATTGTCTACATCTGGACAAACGGCCACTTTTATTTGATAGAAATATTGGGTCTATATATTCAACGATTGAACTGCGAAAGCCCGCAGTAAGTGCCTCAAGATAATTTTTGGAAACGACGAGAATTGCGGATCATTACTAGAGCGTTGTAACATTTTCTCTCTTGAATATATTCCGCGGTTATGCGCTGTAGTTAACATTTTGCAATATTGCAGAGCCGTTGATACGCACGCACATGCGTTACCAGCGTAGCTTCACGATTTATCGCCTGTCTGCCTACTATCGCCAAGCGATTCTACTTTTTACGAAGGTCACGCTATGAGTTGACTAAATTTACATGAAATATGTACACATCCCTGTTAGGCCATCATGTTTGAACTCATAAACATTCGCAGATCAAATTAAATGAAGCTCGTAAGAACTCACGACTTCTGCAAAACTTTCCTGACATGCCGGTCGATTTACATGGTACAAAGTAGTATCGCGGGCTCTATAACGTAAAGCTAATCCAAACTTTTCTATTAAAATTATGCAATCAGCCTTCCAGAATGAGCCCTCCAGTAGGGTCAGCCCTATATATTTTGCCTGTCGGTCACGCGACGTGACGAAAACCGCGAGAACGCCCCATCTGATATGATATGTGCCCGCTGATTACGCATGATTAAACCGAACGAAATTAAAATAATTATTTTTGATTTGATGCCTTTTTCGTCATTATCCCTCTGCTATTGGTCAAAAGTTTTCGGGTGGCGCCCACTTCGCCTGTCTTGCATGCGACCTCACAAAACAGCGAAAACTCACCGCGGCCAAATGACGTTACGCGTTAGAGGTGTATTAATATGCCGAACAAAACTTTTTTTTTTCTGAATAGCCGTACACTGCCCCATTCCGAAATACATAGAAGATGGGTGCCCGCCGATCGCTCAGGGCACCGACTAAACAGCTAGGTCTGATAAGATACGTTAATCCTAGAGCAGAGAGCTGTTATACATGCAAGATACTGTCGCAACCCTAGTATAAGGCAGTGTCTAAATGTTGAAGGAAAGTAAATATTATTAAAGCGGCACTTCACAGCGCTGGTTCAAGGCGACTAGTTCATCATACGCTATTCTACCAGGCAGCAGGTAGTCTATGGCTGCGAATTGTTCAGGCAGCTTAACCTGGCGACCTGTTACTGTTCCTTCTGAAAGCTTTAAGCGGCGCAAAGTTCGAAGCACAAAGTCCCGATCAAGTGCGAATTCAACTCAAACGCCTTTTAAATCCATCGCCGAGCGTTCAGAGAGCACCAGTTTATTTATTTATTTATTTATTTATTTATTTATTTATTTATTTATTTATTTATTTATTTATTTATTTATTTATTTATTTAAGATTTCCTTACAGGCCTGATATGAGGCATTGGGTAATGGGGGCGTCACAGAAGGACTAAAAAGAGTATATGTAATGGGCACATAACAAAACATAATATACATACATTATTATTAGACATAATAAGAATGTGTACACTACATCTTATACAAACATTACAGCATTGCACAAAAATAATAGGACCGGTAATGTACATATTAGAGAAAAGACAAAAGATACAGTTCTTTCCGCAAACAGTGTAAAAAATATAGCCACTCTAAGGTCATAGGACAAAAATACAGGAATAATAAGCAAAATAATGAGCTCATAAATAAGAGAGCTCAGCTGGCAACAGTTAAAAGCGGACACCGTCCCGAAAGTTTATTTCCTCTTATAAGCTTTCGTGGCCGGTGTCCGCTTCTAACTGTTGTCATGCATATTCCCGACCAGGCGGGTTTCCGTCCACATCTTGATTTTGACCCATATAACTGAAAAACAGTTATGCAAAAGTTATGCAACAGTTATGCAAAACAAAAGAAAATGCATCATGCATTTTATTGAAGCTAGGCAGTGGAATATAAACTCGTGAGCTGGCGGAATTTATCGGGATTTGTTTCGGAGACGATGAAATCAGGAAGAGCGTTCCGTAACCTAACGCCACCAGGAAGCGCAGACCAATTGAATGCATGAGTGTTCCCGTAGATGCACGTGAAGCTGAAGTGATTATATAATCTACGGGGTGTGCAAAGGGTGACTTCAAGCCGTAAAGATTTCCTAGCCGCATGAACGTACTTGGGAAGTAATGATATGAGTGGCGAAATCATATCATATCAAATCATATCATATATGAGGGCAAACTCCTTTTCACATAGGGATTTTAAAAAAAGAATAAAACAATAAAAATAATGACATCAAAATAACACAAATTCCAGTCACATAAGTACACTAATGCCGCACTATAACTGAAAGTCAACTCCAAATCATAAAAACACAAAAGTCCAGTCACATAAATACACTTCTGCCACACTAAAAGTGAAAGTCAACTCAGATACACAGCAACACAAAGTCCAGTCACATATGTGCACTAAAGTAAACACAAAGTTCGGTCACATAGTTAGACTAAAATCAAGGCACATAAGAAAGCACGGATTAGATTCATATGAACATACATAAAACTAGGCGTTGCATTGGCCAAAGTCGGGTAAAAAAACACATAGAATGCACTTATCACATTTAAACACTCTTCTCAACAGTTTCCGCGAATATTGGTCGCTTCTAGAAATATTTGAAGGACCAGTGACTCTCGTCTTTGGAATGTGTATGTTGGTCAAGGACCTAAGACCTTCCTGAGGCTGAACAGCCTGTGATCTAAGGCCACTAAATTACGTGCTAAGCGTTGTCTGTGTGTGTTGTGTCGCGGACATTGTACCAGAAGATGCTGTATATCCTCATCCGCGTAGCCACAAGTGCATTCCGGACTATCAGCTCTTGGAATATTATGTAGAAAGTGTTTTGTGCACGCGGTACCAAGCCGCAGACGGTGAAGGAGCGTTTCAAAGGCTCTGGTTGTGTTTAATTTCGACGGAATTATTGTCACTGATTTGGCCTCGAGTAGTGCGCTAGGTTAGCCGCTAGGCAAACCTCTCCAGGTTTCGTTACAGCGCCTATCTGTCTCGCTTACACGCACTTTCTCTTGTCTCCGCAAGTTGTTATTTAGTATCTCCGTTTCAACGGTGAGACACAAGTAATGATCACGCGAAAATCTCAGCGCGGACCAGTTTGTTGCAGCTGCGCAGCGGTGAGAAAAGAACCCGCCTCGTCCTGTACGCCTGGCTGTAGTGGTTAGGCTTCGCATCCCAACGCCGCAGCGGGGCTGCGAGAAATGCCGTAGATGGAGAAGCGCACCCCCCTCCCCCTCCAGCTGGTGGATGGGGAGAGAGAGAGAGGAAGCGCGGGGCAATCCTTCGATGGAGCACCATGGGATCCGAGGCAATTAGGACGTTTAAGAGCTGTGGCTGTAGAGCTGTCTGCAGCACGGGGATGAGCACAGTGTGGGCAAACTGTCGAGTTCTCGCAAACGACGCTCACATGCCCTGGCTTCATGCACTTGCGGCGTTGACGTGGTCTTGGCACAAATGGTCTCACAGGATGTTTCAGGTGGCCCACCTTGGCGTGTGAAGGAAATGTCTCTCCCTTGAACAGTATATTTGCACGACAGGAAATGCCCAGGCGAGATATGATGATAATAATTATAATGACGATGATGATCAGAAACAGGAAGGCGACAAATAGTAACATAGCCTGCATTAAATAATCAAGTTATCTGTAGAAATTATTCATATAGCATTTTGTCTATGCCATCTTAGGCATCTTTTATTCTTTCCTTTCTTTTATTCTTCTTTTATTCCTTCCTTAAAACCTCTGCGTATAACGGATCCGGTTCTATCAATTTCTTCCCTGCTTTTTTGTTTCGGCAATATTCTAAACGTCTCTTGTTTATCTCGACTGCTGACCGCTCAGTACTTTCATCTACTTTTAATCTCAGCGTTTCTGCAAGGCCGACGTTTCCTAGGCGAATACCTTCGCATTCAATTGGGACATGCTGAGTCGTCTCCGTATTTTTACTTCAACATACATATGCCTCATCTATTGCGAATATTTGCTCTGGTATGTTTTTGTCCTTAGGCAGCCAGCTCGGGCCTCAATTAGCAAAGCACTTCTTGTGTTATCCTGCAGATTTCCCGCTTTAATTTCTTTCTTGCCATTCTTGTAAATGTCCATGGTCTACTTTGTTTCCATCCTCTGCATCCAATTTACTGTCTCTGTTTCTCTCACTCATTTTGATGACTCCTGGTTGTCTATTTACACTTTCAAATACCCTGTACCTAGTTGCCAACTTTCTTTATCTATTCCTCTATTATGTGCCCACGCTGTTGAGGTATAATATTTCTGTACTTTAACCGCCCATTTATTTTCATTCATAGTCCTGAGTCTTTTTTTCAAACTAATGTTGTTCTGTGCTTCTCTGACTTCAAAGTAGGCCCAACCCATGTCTCCCATTACTGCTTCATTTCTTGGGAACGATATGTCTTGGGAACGATATGTAAACTCTATGCGAATCTTCCACTGCGCGCGAAACGGTGATCTCTCTCTCTCTCTCTTTCTCCATCCCCATACCCCCTTCCCCCAGTGCAGGGTAGCAAACCGGACGGGCGTCTTGTTAACCTCTCCGCCTTTCCTGTCTTCTATTTCTCTCTCTCTCTCTCTCTCTCTCTCTCTCTCTTTCTTTCTTTCTTTCTTTCTCTCTCTTCGCATGACAACCTTGATGGGCGTCTCCCCGGAGGGCTTACACATCACGAATGAGCTCGTGTGCTTCCAGGCTCTTTTCTTTGCTTGGCGAAATAAGGACGTGGGCAATATTTTGACGCCGCTCTATCCAACTTAAATATCCGCCAAACTTCGTTCTGTCTAAAGTGCGCCGTATTTTTGTTCATACTTCGGGCTTGAGAACACGGCTGGTGGCACAGTCGTACGTGATCTTAACGATGTCATCAGCCCACTGAACAAAGTGAAAATACTTTGGCAAAGGGTAAGTTTACATTTAGGTGCTGTTTAAGTGCGCTAAGCAATACGGCGCTGTGATGCAGCATGCGGGAGTAGGCTTCGCAAGTTATAGTTACCGCGAATATATACGGCTCACTCTATTTCTTCCGGCATCTGCGACCTTTCTTTTTCAACAATGAGTAGACAAGAGTGATGCTCTCGAGCGGGAGACGGAAGTTAAACAAATTTGTTGTTTTTCGCTAGTTCTCACGGAGAAACTCGTCTTCATTGGATTTCTGTTTTGTGAAATCATCCGGCTTCTTTGTCGTTTCTTTTTTTTTATTGTCCGCAATACTCTAGCAGACATACCTTGTCATTGTAAAATGAAAACGAAGTGAAGTGCTTCAAAATTTTGGATAAAATACAGAAAGTTTGCGGTATTTCGTTGCACTTTCTCATTGCCATCATACTTGCATAGCGCTCAGCCGATCAAAAAAGAAGACCACTGTTGCGTATAGTACATGTGGGTTGCACTTGTTCCACGACAGGTATATCTATTCTTAGTTTTTTGCTGTGTAAAAATCAATGTTCACTATACCCGTGGGTGCGGAGAGTTCATAGCTGCTTAAAATAATCATACCTAATGTATGCGGGTTGCAGGTGTCTTTCTTTCTTTTATTTATTTCGTTGTTGTAGTAGTAGTAGATGTTATTTTTATTAAGTGCGTTTTTACAAGGTGTTCGCAAAATAACACCACTTTTTCGAAAAAATTTAGTATTTGGAGACAAATAATAATATATATAATGGTGGCTCGAAGCCTGTTTGGCGAAGTAGGTAAGAATTTATTATTTCGAGGAGCACGACTTACCTTTAAACGCAACATAATACCCACAAAAGAGAGAAAAGAAATAGTAGAAGTTTAGAATAAGGAGTCAGGCGCCAGGGCTATAGAATAGAGTTGCTTGAAAGTAATGTTTTTTGGCACGCCGAAAGAACTGTTTTCGCCAGCCATTAGAGGCACGACAGCAAGGTGAATTACCAAGACACAGTTGTTCAAGAGAATAAGTGCAGCTCTTGTTAGTGTTGCCACCACTGACCTCGCTTATCCGAAGAACGTAGAAACTTTCTTTTCGCAGGCGGCTCTCGCTTTTAGAATTTGTAATATGATACTTATAGCATGGCGTTCCAATCGTGCTGTATTTACTTCCTTACGACCTCATCAGGTGCACAACTATGTCTGTTGCCCTCCGGACTTTCCAGTAAGCAGTTTTTTTCCTGTCTTATCGAGTCCGCGGCTTCGTCGTACGCCTTCACTGTTTACATTACTTTTTCATTCTGAGGTTCAGCAGCTGGCTCAAGCACCGCGCGAATGCCAAGGCGTAAAGCAGAGTCTATGAACCGCGGCTGATTGCGGTGAGAGAGGCCGCTCCATGCTCTCGGCCAGAGTCCGAGCGAGCGCACTATCTTCTCCGTGTCCCTCGCGGCTCGCATGGGTTGTACACGAATGACGGTGCGCGTTTCCTCCGCTGTACGAAACCACGCTCTCACACGTGATAGCCGCGAGGTCTGTGAGCTTTGTTCGTTGATGCACTCTCCGTGGCGCACGTAGTTTATGGGACGAGGCGGTGGCACGCCGACCACCGAGATAAAAATTGTTCCTGGCTACAAGGGAACCCATTTTGGGAAGGACACATCGGCCCTCACTGTCCGCTTCATTCTGCGCGTGGTGGACGATGCCAGCTGCGGCGGGAAGCCCCGCTAGAGACCCGAGTCAAACGCGTCACGCGCGCCACTCGAACAAAGCGCCGCCGGAGGTGTGAGGCAAGCAAGAACTATTCGTATAGCTTCGCGAGGCGGCAGCGCCGTCTTACCACATAGCAGTAACCGTGCGCCCAACCGCTGATTTGGGCTCAGACCAAATGGGCTCCCTCTCTTCGCGCACGTCTTGCAGTGGAGCCCGTCACCAGACAAAAAGAAACCTGACGCGTTGCATATATGCAGCACTGAGTCAAAGGAGCGTTTCTCTTTCGCTCGCTCTCAACGTCCTCATGGGGACCACGGACCCGGCGCGTCTCATCTTTTCTGATTTGATTCCTTTCCTTCGCTCTCTCTTGCTGCCTGTCCGCTGGCTTCGTCTCCTACTTGGTGTACGCGCAGTAAACCTCGCCCGCGACTGCTAGTACGAGCCAGCATGCATTAAGGAATGTGTATTTCGGTAACTCCTCGGAAGTGCGATTGCTTCTTTCTGGCTACCGTGTAGCTGCGCTTTCGATGAAAGCCTGACGCAAATATACAAAAGAACAAGCCGAGGCGCACCTTCTCATTTTCCGGATTCGCTCGTTTCGTTAACGTACGGCAAGCATGTCGGTGCATGCAGGTGCCGTGGATTGCATTTTCTCGCCCGTGATAAGTTTCAATTAGCCGTTTTATAATAATTTTATTTCTTGCAGAAATGCGCACTCTACGTCTCGACAATCTATTTAACTACTCGCTTTTCGGTTAGCTCCTACTTCATTATGCACAGTATGACGTAAGTATATATATATATATATGTATATATATATACAGGAGGCTCAGGCGGTACTAGTGGTGGTTGTGCTGCCGAACACCACCAGCACAGTACGCGTGTACCCCTTTCTTTGTGCGCAGGGCAGCACTTTCAGCAAATACTTGCATGTGGGTCAGACAAAGACGACAAAATCAAACATCGTGTGACACACACAAACTCTTGTTTCTCTTTCCGACTGAAATCGATGGCAATGGCACAATAAATGTTCGATGTTCTCTTCCACGCCGCAGACGTCGCATGCGGCACTGTCGGTCATTCCAATCAAAGTAGCGTACGCCTTCGTGAAAGCCACTCCCAACGACAGCCGGTATAGAAGCGATGCCTCACGTCGGTGAAGCCCGGGTGAACGTCGGAGTTGGAGCGAAGGGTCCCCATTCGTACAACCTGGTGCGCCTTATATTTGGGGTGTTCCACTCTGTTAATGCGTGCCAGGTGACGAAGCTGCCTTGCAGCGTCTGTCCTGGAAGGAGGAATGGGAACGCTGTGTTATTCTTGATGTGACTCTCGGGCAGCTTTGTCTGCTTGATCATTTCCACTGATCCCGCAATGGCAATGTAGCCACTGGAAAATAATTTCGTGGCCTTTTTGTTTGACGTCGTGATGAAGTTTGACGATTTCGTATGCTAGCTATTCGTGAGCTCCATGTCTGAGAATTGACTGCATGCTGTGTAAAGCCGGTCTCGAGTCGCAAAACACGGCCCGCGTACCAGGACTCTCTGTGTCAATAAACTGAAGCGCGCCGCGCAGAGCCGTGAGTTTGAGTTCTGCAGCAGTAGACGTCGTGACATGTGGCGTCTTGAATCGCAGTGTTACTCCTCTTGTCGGTATAAACACAGCACCCCCAGAACTGGTAGATGCGGTCGATCCGTCAGTATAGATGTGTACGTGGCTACTGTATTTTTCGTACAAAAGGAGTAAGCTCAATTTTTTTTAGTCCAAGTTGTGTCAGATCTGACTTTTCCTGAAGTGCTGGAATTCTAAGGTGTATTTCAGGATGGCACAAACACCATGCAGGAGTAACCGGCCTGGCCGCAGTTGTGTGCCCCAATGTAAGCGAGGCACGATATGCACTAACAGTTGTGCTAAATGACGTGCGGGGTCTTTCCATGGTGAGTGCAGCGAGGTGGTGGCAGGAAGTCCGGGCTATGTGCCTGACATGTGCACGCAATCTCTGAACGGCAATGTGCGTCGTGATTGAATAATCTTGGGCAATGGCAATAGTTTCAGCCGTTGACGCACTGCGTGGTAATCCAAGGCATATCCTCAGAGCTTGGGCTTGAATGCTCTGAGCTGTACGCAAATTGGTTTTGCAGGTGTTGGCTATAACAGATAGGCTGTACCCTAGAAACCTGACAAACAACACCTGCACCTAGAAGTTTGCAGAGTATGACAGGTTACACGAATGCACTGTAGGTATTCAGGACGTTCGGTTGTGTATAAGACCAGTATTCAATCTATGTGCTACGTTGGTATATACACAGACTGCTAACACATTTCTCGTTAGTTATCTTTTTTAAGTTCTTCGACGAAGGTTTGTGTAATTTTGCAGTAGTAACTCTAGGCCTGCATGCATTATGCTAGTTTTGACCTGTTCTCAAGTCCCATGATGTCCCTAACACGAGTGGAATTGGTTGTTGCTTGCAAATGTTCTTCAACTCTGCTCAGCTGTTTTCTTTCTTTTTTTAGCCTTGCCTTATTACCGTATATATATATATATATATATATATATATATATATATATATATATATATATATATATATATATATATATATATATATATATATATATATATTCACTCCGATGAAGGCCGGTCCTCCGGGCGAGACGTCAGTAAAAACGTATGCCATGACGTTGATCTTTTTTTTTTCTTTTTTTGAATGTCATACCTTCGGGTCTATATATACGAGTATACTCACCAACTGATTCTTTCTGTTAGTCAAGCATGTGGAAGGTAGTGTGTGATTGTTCACGCCATCGAAGACAACATTTTCGCAGAGCTTGCACGGGAGAGGCGTTGAATGCCATGTCAAGTTGGTGCAGGAAGAAAGCCACAGATGTGCGGTTATGAAGCCTGAAATATTGGCGTAAGAATTAACGTATGTTTGTGCAACATCACGTAGCTGCTTCTGCTTTCCAAAAACAGAAGAACAAAAAAAAAATTCATGTGGCCTTCTCGGTGAATGTGTGCCCTTGCCATTGGAAGGGATGCGAAAGGCTATGTGTGCACGGAAAATAAGAACTGCGATCGTACAAACTAAACAGGGACATCAATAACAAAAAAAGAGCCTGCAGCGTCTCAAACTAACATTTCCCTTTTCGTTTTAAAGATATATGAGTGTACGATGCATGTTTGTATTTTCATCGATCACGTGACCACACTGTCTTTCTTTTTTTTTTATTGATATGATATAAGGAGATGTTGGCGCACAATTTAGGCGCCGGCTACTCCTTATTTCTTGAGTGGTTCGGTCATACATCATACAGGGTTCAAGATTACATATCAAATACACTTTTCACACAAGCACCAGGACTTATCACGCAACGTTTCCACACGAAGACTATGACGTAAAGAACACATGGTACATACAATATACAAGGTAAATGTCTCCACACTTATGTAGATAAAAGTCTCAAAAGTACAGACGATACTGTCGCCTAATAACACATTGGGAGGGAGACCACACTGTCTTTGTTCATTCAATGTTGTTCATTTCTTAACGCCGCTACCTTAGCGGTCTCTGTATTGAGATATTTATCCTTTGTTCTGAAATTCTCCTACGGTTTCGCTTTCAGAAAGAATCAAAATTATGCTCTTCTTTTTTCACCGTGCCACCTTCGCGCGCTCACCTTCTTTGCCTCGTGTGGTTTGTCCTCTACATTTCTGTTTCTCTAGTTACATACAACCTGTCCCGCACGGCCGAATGCTTTACCGAGATGGATATTGCCGACGAAGCGGCCTTGATGACTTTTTTCGCCGCTCTTTCTCGAATAATCAAGCAATTGAAGGCCGGCGTAACGACTCACAGGAAGGCGAAGAGCAATAACAGCGGATGTTGGACATTCTTATGGGCAGCGAGACTTCACTCACTGTTGTAGCCTGAAGGAATGGCCCATTTCAATTAGCTAACGAATGGAAGAAGTAGGATTGCACAAAATAAAAACGTCAAGATAAGTGAGATCTCTTCCCGGGAGTAACCGGCAAGTAAGAAGAGCCTCTTGAAGTAACTCTTCAGAAAAATACGTGACGTCGCGTTTTAAAATTTGGCGCTAGGCTCGTAATTGGTACGACACACTTTGTTTTGTTTTTCTTTTTCTTTTTTTGTATATGGCGCCCGAGGCAGCATATGCGAGGAATCAATTGCTGAACACGGGTGCGCCGAGAAAAAGAGTTGGTGCTGTCCAGTTGTCAGCAGAGTGCCCCATTGCCATTTCTTATCTAATTTCACAATCCCCGGCGGCTCAGGCAAATATTGTTGTTTTCGCTTCCATTACACTAAATTAGACATTGCAGTGCATGGCTTCCATAGCATGGACCTCCAAAACGACCAACATTGAACGAGGCTATAAAAATGTTAGGACGTGTTTATTGACCAGATTGGTGTGCTTTTAATTTCAGAAGGTTACGTACGTTGACACACAAACGCTTGCCATAACATCCGCACGTTAGCACGCAAAGCGTCGCAACACACACACACACACACACACACACACACACACACACACACACACACACACACACACACACACACACACACATATATATATATATATATATATATATACATATATATATATATATATATATATATATATATATATATATATATATATATATATATATACGCCTTCTGCGTAACGACTGTGAAAGTCTGCTCGGTGGTATTTATTTAGGCGTTCGATACTTCTCGCAAATGATAAAATTAGGCGCTGCATATAGCAAGAATGACATGAAGATGGTTAATCGATAACCACTGCTTAGATGAATCTTCAACAAGATTAATCTCATTGTGCTGACAAAGTCCGTCGCAAAAGCGCGGCTATCACATTGACGATTCATTCTTTTTTCCCTGGGCTAGGAAGCTGGAAATGAACCCACAGAACAACTCAACGACGCACTCTCTCTCTCTCTCTCTCTCTCTCTCTCTCTATATATATATATATATATATATATATATATATATATATATATATATATATATATATATATATATATATATATATATATATATATATATGGAACCCGTAAGCATTAACGACGGACGGAAGGAAAAGTAAAAATAAACGCCTGCTTACGGGATAGCCACCCCATTCGCTATCTTCGCCGTAGCCAGAAGAAGAAAAGAACGGGGGGTTGAGGGGCATATCTTTCCAGTGCAAAATCATTGTTGGAACAGGCTGAGAGCTTGGTCTCCTTCAGGAAGGCGCCTTTTTTTTTCGTGGAAAACATTCTTTTGGTGCGTTGTTGTTAGCATATGCGCTATTTTTGAAGCCGTTCGGCTGATATCGCTGCGGCGCTCTTATGGCTGTACCGTTGCTTCGTCGGGCACAAAGAGAGAGAAAAAAAATCCGCGCTCTTCTCTTTTCAGATCAGTCGCCCTTTCCTTCGAGGTGCGTTACTCTGCAACTGACGCCTATTACGGTAAGCAAATGACAATAAATAAATAAATAAATAAATGAAAAAGCCAATATGAGAAGGAAGAACAGTGGGCAGCGATATAAGATTTTGGTTAGGCTCGGTGTTTTAAATTCCGTTAGCGTGTTGACGAGCTCCGCCAGGAGGAGGTGCCGCGTGCACTGGCATTTGTTTATTGTTAGGGGACGCAACGGCTGTAAACACTCAATATTTTACGAAACAGGCGCCAACTAAAATTTTTTTACACTGTTGCGAAAAGCCTGAGTTCGTTTGATAATATTACGACATATACGGATATGCGTTAACTCTTTCGGAACTCTGTAATATTTGCTAAATAAAAGATAATTTAAAGAGGATTTAACATTTTAAGAAGCTCTTCATAACAAGCCAACAAAGACCCCAAGGACAGCATAGGGTAAATTAGTTATAGCTAAAGAATTGATAAATTAATGGAAAATTAAAATGGATGGAAAAGCAACTGGTGGCAAGTGGGGCACGAACCCACGTCTTCGCATTACGCGTTCAATGCTCTTACCAAGTGAGCTACCGCGGCGGCATTTTCCCATCAACTTTCTACGGTATTTATGTTTATCTATAAAAATTAACCCTCGGAGTGTTAGCCAGCGCCACCACTCACAACGATGGATGTGGAAAAGCCTTTCTGCCGCAGGCGTCACGTGTACGTGAACTTTTTTGGGGGGGAAGGCAACTGGTCAATAAACCCCCACATGCTACCTGAATGCATTAATGATGTCGGATTCGAGACCCTCGCTATGTAACAAACGAGAAGAAGGGAAACCAAGGTGCCCGATTTTACAGTGGAGCTGTTAGAACCTCGCTGGGTTTCTCTTGGCGTTCGCAGCTTCGCTGAGTTGTGAGAGAGAGAGAGAGAGCGAAAGCAGAGTGTAAAAATAGCATCGCGCAGCATTGCGACACGGCGAGGGTGGGTGGAGCCTAGCGGGGGAGAAGGAGTGGCGCGGTGAGGACACAGGTGGTGGGATGTCATTGCTCTCCGATAAAACCCCGCGCGCTCGCTTCGGCAGATTTCAAGAAGCTACCAGGTACACGGCGTCGGAGCTAGCATGCATCAAAGCTAAGGCGCGGCGGTTGCCACGGCGTCGCGTCGATACTGCGTCTGGCACACGACACCGACGCATACGGCGTCCCAACAAATGGCTTCTGTTCCGGCGGGCAGCCTCAAACGGCGCGCCGTCCCAACCGAAACCCCCCACAGAGGAAGACGGCATGGATTTTTCTGAAGCCCCAACTTCCCCCAGCTCCGCTGGTCTCCGGTGTTTGCGATAGCGATACTTTTTTTATTAGTCATCATAAAAGCCAACAAACAAAGACACCAGAGACAACATAGGGGAAATTACTTGAACCTATTAATTGAATCCTACGTATATACTTATATATACGTAGAAACAAACGAAAATTCAGGGAGGTGAACCATAAAGACAGACCAGTTTGTTACCTTGCTCCAGGAAGAAAAAGTATTCAGAGAGAAAGGAAGAGAGAAAAGTGAACAGCGAAAAGAAAACCGGCGCTCAACATTCTGAGGTGGTGCACGTCACTATCGTAGTCTATTGCGCGTGCCCGTACACCACAGGAAGCAAGCTTGTCGGCTAACCGGCTTTAGGGCATACGTCCGTTGTGACCACCGTCCTAATATATTTTGTTCCGACAGCGACTGTCTGTGCGCGGTACGCAGCACCCGGCTCTCCTTACATTGTAACGTGGTATAGTGGGATACTATGACTGGGATGGGGCTGTCGGCTCATGCAATAAGAAATGAAGATGATTTAGCCTACAAGACACGAAGCCACAGCCAGCACAACGGAGTTTTTTTCACACCTTGGCAGTACATGCGGTGCAGAGATCTTCAAGTCAGGAGCCAACAAACGTAGGCGACTGTTTGCGAAACTCGTTTTGTTCTTCAAGGCCAGTGCGCAATCAAGAATAATGTTACCAGTGTATAATTGGCAGTGCTAATTGTGGACATTTGCGCTCATCCAGGTTTGTGGCGCAATCCATGCAATATTCACAAATTCGAAATGAAGCAGAAGTACGGGACATGTGGACAAGCGTAAAACGAACGCGCGTCGAAGGAATGCCAGTCTCGGCTAAGCTGCGTATGCGTCTTTGCGTTTGCCAGTCCGTATTAATGCTTGAACCAGGAATCAACAAACCTAAAATGATGCCCAGCACGTGATCCCGAGCACATACCCAAGAAAGCTTTATTCCACTTGGGATGTATAAACATGAGCGTCAGTCTCCCACTCCGTTGACTGCTTTACACATGGCTTCAGTATGACCGATACTTGGGCCAGTTAGCTTAAATGCATTTTAGAACTGGAGCGCAGAAGCATGGATGCGACAGAGAGAAGAATACCACAACACCACAGCACTGGACTTACAAATCTTTATTGGGAGCACGTGAACGGCTATGGTATGCACAACAGACAAACAATCATGCATGAGTATGTGCCACGATACAGAAGCAAACAAACAAACAAACTAACTAACTAACTAACGTTATGACAAAATTGTACACTCTTAGGGAAAAAAAGTTGTGTCAGTTACTAACCAAACGCAAGTAAGTGCTCGTCACAAAGTTAACTTACGTTCTAGTAATGAGGGTTAGTAACGTCGCTGGTAGTTGAATTTATTACTCAAAGGAGGTGGTGCATATGACTATCACCGAGAGCCAGTTTACGAACCCTAGCTAACAATGGCACCGATATATATATATATATATATATATATATATATATATATATATATATATATATATATAAACGAGAAGAAAGGGGGTTAGCCGAGGGACCCGATATTTATTAGTCATATAATGAGTAGCCAACAAACACTGACACCAAGTACAACATAGGGGAAATTGCATGTGCTTAATAAATGAAATGAAGTAATGATAAATTAATGGAAATTAAAGTGGCTGAATAAACAACTATATATATATATATATATATATATATATATATATATATATATATATATATATATATATATATATATATATATATATATATATATATATATATATATATATAGTGAAATTTCCCTCCGATTTAAATCCCTCCTTTCCTCTATATAGTTTACAAGCGGTGTCTGCATTGCGAAGAAAAAAACTAGGTTCCTTAAATTCTAAAACTGTAATACAAATGTGTATGCGAAAAAAAAAGCAAGGACCACATTGCTAGTCAGTTTAATGACAGTCATAACAGCAAGAAATAACGGCACGTAATTAAGGGTCCTGACAGGAAACTTAGACTGCGTGTAATAAACTTCATGGTGGAGAAAGGAACAAAGGAAAAAGGGGAACAACGTAGCGAGCGATACAGTTATCGCGATACTATACGCAGCACGTTTCTAAGAGCAACCTTATGAGCATGTATAGCCGTAACCTTTAGAAGCACAGGTTGCGTGTAGCGGTGCGCCACTCACGTATTCGGATAAATAAAGTTGTGAACTTATATTTGTATAACGTAGAGTGCCCCCCCCCCCTCATCCCCTCACAAACACATATGTGCGACGCAACGTAGAACATAACTTTTAACGAAAATAATTACACAATCTTTACCTTATCTAAACATGACATTAAGACCGCCACTATACAGCCTAATAGACCGCAGGAGACGGAGGTATATTGCTTCGTACACTAACTTCTCTGTGAAACTTGGTCATTGCTCAATAAGGCCGCACTTACTGTAAGTCGAATTATCGGTAGT